>NW_028254758.1:0-307457 GCF_964263255.1 Lissotriton vulgaris
ATCTTTTCTGAAGTGGGGAAAATCATGTGAATTTTTTGTGAAATGCCGCGAAACGTACGAGTATTACGCAAATAGTGTTCCAAAGTGATTTGTCAGCATCTAAAGTGAAACGTGCCAGAATATCACACTAAATACCAGTAGGCGAAAGCTATGAGTAGAGCTTGAGTCACTGTCACATGAAATAAAAATGATGCTAAATTGCGCTATATGAAATTTCATTAATTTTGTATAATGCAGATTTCACTAACTTAATAATCATTTTGCACGCACATCTAGGGCCTCATTTATGAGGCTGTGCGTCACTTTTACGCCGCCAGTGTGTCACTCTTTGTGACGCACAAGTGGCGTAAAAAATGCGCCTTGTTGCGCCATATTTACAAAGTGACGCATCTGGGTAGATGCGTCACTTTGTAAACCCCTGCGCCACATTATACCTGCGCCAGATATAATGTATGCAAGGGGGGCGTTTTGATGCAAGAAAGGGTCATGGAAGTGACGCAGTGAAATCTATAAGATTTCACTGCGCCATTTCTTGGCCGCTAATGCGTCAAAATCTTATGCCTGCTTCATGGCAGGCATAAGACTGATGCAGGCACTAACAACATGGGACTTGCCCATGTGAAAGTACACATTGCTGGAGTTGCGTCACTTTTGTGGCACACTCCAACAATTCTTCATTTTTGCGCCTACAGATACGTCAGAAATACTGACGTATCTGTAACTCCTTGCGACATGATGCGCATATTATAAATATGACCCATCAATCCAGACGCAAGGAGTGCGCACTGAGAAGTGACGCATCGCTGCTTTCACGCAGCGATGCGTCATTTCTCATAAATGAGCGCCCTAATCTTTTCGCATTTGGGTGATGTGAAAGCAGATGAATATTTAGAAATGGCTAACTGACATGGCCACTGTTTTGATGCAAACGGCTATGCCATTCCTCTTCCTAGGTGACTGCGGGAAAGCAGCTAATACACAGTGTCCCTCAAACCTTGCCTTTATTCGAGGTTTGCAGTTACAAGACCATCCTTGAGTATCAATATATTTTGGTAGTATGGAGTTTAATTTAAGTTACCTGCAGAACTGAAATTTCAATTCCAAGAGCTTTTACGTGCTTTTTACATTTACAATCTATTAACCATGTGCAAGTCAGAAACTAACTTACAGAGCAAAATATGATTCAGCACTTACTGGAGTCTTCTGGAAACTGAAGTGTTAGGAAATGGGAAATGTTTCTCGGAAGTCGCCAAACCAGCGTGAGTAAACAGAAAGTGTGCGAAATTTACTTTATCTCTTTTGTAGGTCTTTGCAGTGGTTCTCACATTTGTAAACCAGCAGATATTTCTTTAATGGTTTACTCTTTTTGTAGCTTGCTGGGGGTGAGAGATTGGGGGAGCATAGCATTTGTAAGGTGTGTGCCCACATTTCTAACTTTATTTACATGAAACATCCTTATTTGCATAGCACCACCAGCCATTTTTTAATGGCTGTAGTTTGCTGCTTTAGAGGACACTGGAGAGTACATTTCTTTGGAATATTGTCTGTGGTGGTGGAGCAGGAATCTCATTTCATTTGTAGGGGCGCATCATAATAATGTGTAGAGCGCACCAGTATATGATTTTGAAACTGTATTAACTTGAAGTGTTAGAATTGTGAAATGTATTAATGTAAGTACATGACATATTATAGCCTTATAGCCTGCTGTAGCGAGCTATACTGACTAATAAAGGCCCGCTCCAGCGTTAAAGGCCCAAGCCGAAAGCGAGGGACTTTAATAGGCAGTATAGCCGAGCTACGAAGGCCTATGAGGCTATTAGAACATTCTGCCACTAGAGGGCAAAATGTTCTAACAAATTAAACAAAGGCCTCCCGGAGCCCGAGGGGACTGAAATCCCCTCTGGCTCAGAGAGGCCTTTGTTTAAACACCATGGGAATGTTGCTTTGTGGGCCTTTACCGGCCCTGAGAAGCACGGAGCACTCCATTGTCTGCAATGGAGAGCTCCACATTCCAATTTTCTAATTTAGGTTATTAACAAGTAGTATGGAGAATTCATGTAGAAAATGAATGTAACTAGCAGAAAACCTTAACATGAAGAACTCGTGTTGTGAAACGTATAAATATTCATGTACTAAATGTGCTTCTTAACTGTGACATTTCATACGTAGTTAAATGTAGGTAAATACATTAGTTGAAAATGTATTAATTTTAACGGAATTTGCCAAGCTTACACAATGCATTCTTATCTTAGCTGAAATTGTAGGCCTAAAAGGCAAATCCCTGACAACTCTTGCTTTAGAATAAACAGCTTGCATTTCTTGTGTGCTTTGGAATCTGTCCTTTCTTACGTTTTGTATTGCAGGTGAAGAAGCACTCTATGAGGCAGAATAATTGCTTTCTTTTACTAGCTAGGCAAGAAGAGAAGAAGTTTCAACTGTGTGACTTGGGTTGATAAAGGAAGGACATTACAATTCACAGGAGAAAGACTAGGAGCAAAGGAGAAGTTGTTGCAAGAAAGGTACGTGGACAACACCATGGAAAAGTACATTCAGTATTGTACCCAGAGTGGATGGCGTGAGTAAGGTGCATTAAGGGATTTCTAACTGTGGATAACTGATTTTTGAATCTAGGGAAAGCCCCCCATTTCTTTATTGCATTCAGAGAGAAAGCATCCCAGAACAAGCTCTTTCTTTGCGATAGTGGCTTTATGCTACGTGACCCATTGGTGATGGAGACGCTTCTTAGGAAGACTCCTTTCACTGAAACCTTTTATCTATCCTCTTGAAAATGCTTATCAAGGGATGTCTTCTTAGCATTAGAGTAGGGATAGATTTAATGCTTTTCGCTCATCAACACTCGATGCAAGTATATTTGGACTCATGCTTCCTGATTTTCTGCATTCTACTTCTTGAGTTAATAGTTTTGTTCGTGCTGCATTGTCTAAACTGGATGTGTAGATTTGGCTTCATTTTAATTCTTTTGTATTTCTATACCCTTGTTTTGAGGTGTCTCTATGTCCGTGCATCCAGACTGAAGCCTCATTTTGAGAGATTGTTTAAAGCACTGCCAAGAAAGTAGATATTGATTAGGCTAGGCGGCAGTAGTGCATTCTGGTCTTAGGTGTTTGCTGCATACGTTAAAACTAAATACTTTTGACCCACTACAATTTAGAATTTTAAGAACCAACCTATTAGCAACTTAGTTGGTTCATAAAATTCTTTATTGGTCTCAAAAATAATGGTCATAATTTGCAACCAGTTTTTCGCAACCAGTAAATAGTAGATCTGGCCCAATATTCCATAAGCTTATGATTTATTTAGCAATTAGTTCCTTTTCCTATCCTTTTCACCAAGGTCAGATGATTGCTACAGGAAGACAGAGCCTGCAAAGTGATCATGGAGAGGACAAGTACAGTAGGGCAAAATAAGTAACTAGGAGAAATAAATAATAGCTGGCTTTGTACTGCCTGAATTTATTAATTACCAGCATCAGCCTTGGTAATGGAATTTTATTACAAGAACGGAGGCTGGCATTATGCATTATTCCTATAATGCAGTCCAAGCAGCTGCTTACATCACAATATTAAAAGGTTCCAGAATAGAACAATAACAACACATGAAAGGCATGAGCCATCAACAATCTGCCTCTTTTAAATGCGGCTCTAAGATAGCCACCCTGGGTGTGAATGTAGAACACCGGCAATGAAAAATTTCACACACTCACTAGTTGCTTGGTCAGTCACATTAGTGTACCACAGTTGGGGGAGCTGCAGAAGTTAGGGCTGAATTCTCAAAAACCAAACAAGGGGAGCTAGAGAGTCACACGTTCCAAGGGAGAGTTTTATCTGTAAGCTTTACAAATTGCATCACTGTTGCTGAATGCAAAACTAAAAACATGGTTTCATATTTCAAAGAAATACCTGTGATTTGTGTTGTCAGTTTATGAGGAGGTGAATAGATCATCATAATATCACTTCATTCAACTTTCTTAACACTGATACACTCACAGGTGACTCCCACCAAGTATACTTACCTTTAACCCAATCAAATTCCTTTGTCCTCCCAGCCATAGGTCTAATTAGCTCAACATCCTGAGAAGACCCCAGAACAAGACAGGGTCGAAATGCATCAATGCTACTTTTCAGGGGAATATGAATTACTCCTAATTTCCCACAAAGACACCACAAAAAGAGTAAAAACTACAGTCTCCCATCAGATGTTCTCCAGAGTCAAAGATCCCCTGTTACTTTGAACAGTGTTTAAGTGAAAACTTCATCTGCAAATCTATTTCTGACAGTGACAACAGCATTTAGAAAAACTTCAGAATCAGTGCAGAATATTTATTATAAATAACAAACTAGAACAGCTTTCCTTTCCCGTATGAACAAAACTCTTTTACTCACCAAATCTTTTGTGACTAGAAAACTGGTTCAACTATTCAGCACTATTTGATTTATTGAAAGTTCTGAAACAATACGTTTTTGCAAAAACATGTACAGATGTTGAATGAAATATTATTAATATTATCAATTGGCTGTCTCCTCTTGATCTAATTATAAAAGTACTATACAAAACACAACACATGAGGCATCTTTTTTCATTACATAGGCATGCTGCCCATCCTCCCATGATCTAAGACCCCACACTCTGTAATTTTTCACGAGTAGTGATAGTTCAGTATTTCAGAGGTCATAATGTAACAAACATGTTTTGTTGTGCAGGGTGAAAAACACCCCAAGTCACTCAGTAGAACACGGTAGGCACATAGTGGAATGTTCCCAATATATCATTCTATAGGAATCAATGTATATTATATTGTATATTATATTGCAACAAATTTAAAACTGAATGTTTCAGGACCAGTGGATGCAGAGGAAATGAAAATATTATCACCAGAACATTTAAACATTATTGAGACGAGTTTGTCAACAATCTTTTTTCTCCTCTTGATGCAAGTATGAAAAACCCATACACATAGGGTGAATAATTCACAAAACACAATTAAAAATAGAAAGTTAGTCGCAAGCTTTGTATTTCAATGTGTTCTGGTAAATATCATCATCTTCATTAGAAAATGATGCCTCCAAACTTTCAAAATGAAATCTAAGAAACATAACTTATTGTTCAACAACTCATGGTATGGGGACAAAGCAATGTGACAACGAAGCAAAAATGCACGTGAAGCCTGTACACTTAAGAGACCATACGAATCTCCAGGCACCACAATTACCATAGTTAAAAATAATTTCAAGGACGTTGAAATGGTCGCAACAAGTAGCACATTGTCAGGACACAATTAAAAAACAGTTATACAGACCACAGATAATCAATACATCATTAGAAAACATTAGTTATTCATATAGAGGCAAATTGTTTTACCAAGATATGTTTTCACTGGATACTACAAAGTGAGAGGAAAGACTGTGAACCCAATTCACAAAATGCATTTTTGTCAGTACAAATTACCTTTATATTTGGAAATGGACGAAAAGTCTTCATATACAACAGTGAGGATTCACATACGTATTCTTGATAGGTATAAATGCTTTCACTATGTCAGCCATGAGAACGGATGCGTTTGCAGTAGTAAATCCTATGCAAAACTGTATGTCTGTAAAAATAACATTAATCTAAATAATTCAACAACTAGCAAACAAAAAACATTTCAGATAAAAAGAGGCAGTATGCTTAGATGTGATATTTGTATAGTGCAAATTTAGCTAAATAGCAGTTAAGCACTTTACAGAGTCAAAGGCAATGACAAAGTCAGAGTGTGATTGTAGAGGTAGCTAGTTTCTAAGAGAAAAGTGGACTATTATTACTGCTTCGTGGTGCAGTGTGCATTAAAGGGTATGCAATCAGGCCTTTCCTAAACTGGAGCATGGTTGGGGCAGTCCTGATAGATATGGGACTTTTATTCCAGTTTCTTGGCGGATGCATGGAAAAGGCCTATTGTTTTGTAACAGTTTTATTTTCAAGGAACAAATCCTTAAATTCCAATGTTATTGGAGCCTTTAATTGGTGGGTATATTAAGTTCAGGTCATTTTAGATTGTTTTTTGAATTGGATGAACTCATGCAAATACCATAAACTGGTTATAATTTTCCAACTGTTCTCACTACTTTGGGCGAGTTAAAATAAACTATTTTGAATTAATACATAAAAATGAGTCCAAAAAGGGGAGACATATTTGATGATATGGTGATATTTGTAATTTGTAGTATAGAACAATATGAATAGGTGTCACAGTGAACTCCTTGTCCAATGTTTCTTAAAATGTTCCCTCTAAACTACTTCTATATTTTTATTTATGTTTATTTAGAGAGTTTTATGAAGTGTACAAATTATCCAAAGGTATCAGTGTGCAGTACAGAGAAAAGGCCGTTCCTCTTACAACATACGCAATCTTACGCAGCCTTCGCCAACGTTTCACATCTTACGCTCGCAACCAGACTTCACGATGCAGGGATACAAGGAGCCGCCCTCGACAGGATCCAATCCTTCCTCTCCGGCAGAACCCAGAGAATCAGACCCACCGATATCGACTGTGGAGTTCCCCCAAGGATCATCGATCAGTCCCACACTCTTTAACATCTACATGGCCTGCCTCGCCGCCAACATCAGACAGCATGGGCTCAGCATTATATCCTAAGCCAATGACACCCAGCTCATCCTCTCACTCACGAAGAATCCCGAAGACACCAGACTCTGCTTCCAGGAAGGAATGAAGAACATGGCACCCTGGATGAAAGACAGCTGTTTGAAGCTTAACTCAGCGAAGACCGAAGTCCTCATCCTCGGACCCTGCACTCTGCCTGGGAAAACACCTGGTGGCCCTCGGAAATCCACCCACCCCTATAGATCACGCACAAAACCTTTGCATCATCTTCGACTCCTCCCTTTCCATGATTCGCCAGATCAACACCGTCGCTTCCACCAGTGTCAACTGCCTGCGCATCCTCCGCGAGACTTTCAAATGCTTCCCCGCTGACTGCAGAAGGACAGTCCCCAACGTGCTCATGACCAGCAGTTTGGACTACGGCAATGCCCTATATGCTGGAATCAACAGAACACTTCTACACAAACTCCAAACCATCCAGAACGCCGCATCCAGACTCGTCCTCGGGACACTGCTTCACAAACACATGACCCAGCACCTACGAGACCTCCACTGGCTCCCCATCGAGAAGAGGATCACCTTCAAACTCCTCACACATGCCTACAAATCCCTCAACAGCATCGGACCCAAATACCTCAATGAGAGAGTACCCTTCCAAGTACCCAAGAGGAATCTCCACTTCGGCAACCTCGCCCTGGCAGAGGTCCCATGCATCTGCAGAAACAGAGCAGGTGGTAGAACGTTCTCCTACATCACAGCTAAGACCTGGAATGAGCTTCCTTTGAACATCAGATGCTCCCTGACCCTGCACACGTTCTGGAAGGACATCAAGACCTGGCTCTTCGACTCATCCGGAGCTGCTTGAAGCGCCTTGAGACCCTCACAGGTGAGTAGCACGCTCCATAAACCCCTGATTGATTGAATATTAGCAAAATAGAGTCTAACAACATCAGCGTAGTACCACAAAAATACTGCTACCTGTAATATCAATGAATTATATACACAAAACGGCACCCCTTAACCCTCAAAGGGATATCAGCAGAGGACCATCCACCATATAAAAAATAATTATATATAAGATGTATCAACTAATCAGACATAATTTGTATAATCTCTTTGACCCATTGCTTATTTTCTAGAAAGTCACAGATGCTGCTACTGGCTGCAGTGTCAGGACTCAGAAATAGATGATGTTGTGCGTTTTTGGTTTCCACCTAGGGTCTGAGCTAGCTAGGAGGAATCTGCTGAATAAGATTATTTTGCAGTGGTGGCTTCTCTGCTAAGGCGGAGGAGCGTCACCCCACTGCTCGCTAGGCGAGCAATTAAATACAGAAAAATAAAATGATAATGACTTAACGTTAATATCATTTCATTTAAACTTCTGGTTCAGTTAGTTGGGGGCGGGGCAGGCCTGTGCAGAGGCTGGGGGAGTGGATGGTACTGTCATATAGCTATATATAGCCTGTATGCTGTGTTAAGTTAGCATGGGCTTTTAAGGAGTTTAAACGCCATTTTACCTTTCTGCTGCTTTTGCACACGACCCATAGCTGTTGCTTTAGCTTTGAGCCTAGTAGAATGTTTTTGATTCATGCGAGAATAATATGTTGTTACTCTGATATCAGTCTTCTTTGGCGAGCTGTGTCTGTACAGTGAGTGCAGAAACCTTCAAGGATATCTCAACACAGTGGTTGTTGTGAGCACTGATCTTCGCACGTTCCTAGACATAGCATAAATGCAGCTGCAGCCAAGTTCTGGCTTTAGGCGCGTTTTATATTGCTTTGCACAAGAGCATACAAACACACTTGATGGTGCTTCGCATGCAGAGAGCTGGTGGCTGATGATGTGATCCCTTACCACTAGGATCTTGAGGTATGGGGCCGCTCTGCTAAAACCCAAAGAGACCTTCTTAGATATAATATAATATACTAGCTAGGGAGGGTGAGAATTAGGTTTTGTTAAACCCTATTCATTTTAGCATAATACCATGCTGTCACCGTTTGTATTCTATGGACTAGTGACTATGCTGATTACTTTGTTTCTTATAATATGTGTGCTTGTATTAGCTAAGATACTGCGTTTGAGAACACTGCATTAGTGAATAAACATTTCAAATATGCACGTGTCCTCTTTTACTCCTTGTTCCGGATTGAAATGATTGTATAACGAAAGAGTGTTCATGTGTTCCACGTTACCTGAGGTGTAGTAAGTCCATGTTCTGGTTTGTCTAAGCATTGGGAGTTTATGATGACCAATGAGACACTGATTGCTAGTCTGGTAGGGGATTTTTGGGTTGAAATCCAAAGAGAGGGGCTCGTTGTAACCCAAAGGGAAATCGAGCACCAATATACTATCAAGTAAAGAAAAATGTTTTCCCTGTGGGAGATCCAAGAATCTCAAATCTGAACATAGTTCAGAGGCCTGTCTCACTCAGTCCACATCAATCATTCATCTATCAACATATAGTTCGGGGAACACTCTCCAGAAGAAAAACCAATATTTATGTAAAAATATACATTTTATTTCAATAAAAACATATAAATTCTTATGCAATTTTAAATTAAAAACACATTCAATATACCGTAAAAACCACCTAATGTGGAAATGGAGAAAGAAATGTAAAAGACATTAACATTTATCTTAATCTTGTCAATTCGGACCCCTGTTTGACAACACTGGGAAAGATTTTCTTTCCTTATAACCAATAAGTTTGTTGACAACACCAAATTTAACAATTTATAATTGCGTTGACGCGTTTCGGAAGCCTTGAATGATTATTGCCTCCTTCCTCAGAACAGTATCAATGGTTTTCTCCACACTTTG
The DNA here is from genome assembly GCF_964263255.1 of Lissotriton vulgaris. NCBI lineage: Eukaryota > Metazoa > Chordata > Amphibia > Caudata > Salamandridae > Lissotriton > Lissotriton vulgaris. The sequence goes on from NW_028254758.1 coordinate 9,440, forward strand.
TATATCACCTATGCGAATGCATCTTGGTGAATTATATCAAATGTTTTTTTGAATATATATCTGTGGTCGTTGTTTGAGATTTCACAATTTCCCGCTTTCCCAAAATCCTCAATGTTTAAAAACGATGAGAGGTATCAAATGCGGTGTTATTCAGATTTTTACACTCGTTTTCATTTATTCATTTGAAGACCTCAAAATATTCTTATGTGGCAATGCTCTTGTACACAAAAATGGGTATCCTTCCTGTTTCTTGTTCTGTTTTTTAAGGATAGTTCATATATCTTAGAATGTCCTGGTGCACCCGGGTAATCTACGTTCGTGGCTTATTTTAAAGGACGAAACGTATTCCTGTAGTGCTTCACAGCCGTCAGTGCACCCGGGTAGTCTACGCTCGTGGCTTATTTTAATGAACGGCACGTATTACCGGAGTGCTTCACAGGCGTCAATCAGATCACCTTTAGAACTTGAGCAAACAAAAGCTTTTTGGGTACTAAGGTGAGTTTTGGCACACCCTAATTCACTGAGGTTCCAAGCCTCTATGCACAGTTCTGTCTGAGCACGGAATCCCTGCGACATGGCGGCTAATCGTTGGTGGTCTTATTGCATGATACTTGAGTAGTACATCATTCGGTCCTTAACCCCTTCACTATTGTTTCCAGTTAACGGTAGTGTCGGACAAACATACCTGTATTCGTATAGGTCCTTTCAAGCTTGAATATTTTCTGCACTCACTGTACAGACACAGCTCGCCAAACAAGACTGATATCAGAGTAACAACATATTATTCTTGCATGAATCAAAAACATTCTACTAGGCTCAAAGCTAAAGCAATAGCTACGTGTCATGTGCAAAAGCAGCAGAAAGGTAAAATGGCATTTAAACTCCTAATAAGCTCATGCTAACTTAACACAGCATACAGGCTATATATATATCTATATGACAGTACTTTATAACTGCTCATTAAATTGTGTCCGGCTTTCGTGGGCCGGCCAAAATGTCATGCGCACTTTGCATGTTCTCCACCCAGGCTGCTTTTCAGCCTGGTTGGAGTACAAGCCCAGGGTACCATTCTCTATCTGAGCGCTGAACCATGGCATCCAGACCAATCACAACGCTGCATTGCTCTTTGGGATTGGCTCAGGGGGGCCTGGGTGCTTCCTGCTTCCACAGAAGCCGGGAAGAGAACAGAGGAAAGGCGGTGACTGGCTGGCGGGCCAACCTCACCCAGGTAAGTGTTTTTTCAAATGTATTTTTAATTTGCTCCCTTTCACACTCCATGACTGTTCGGTAGCAGACGTTACTGTTCTTTTTACCTAATTTTTAAAAGCAATGGTCTATAAAAACCCTCACGGGTGATTAGTGCACCATACTGATCGTCCTAACATAACATAACATGGGTTCAGCTGAATCACCGGTGGGAGAGTGTTCCATATTCTAGGGACCGAGCCGTAGGTCAGTTTCTTTCTGAATCTCACAGGTGCAAGTAGGAGGGAGTTCAGACTTCTTACAGAGGGACTCAATTGTGTCATAGTACAGGGCTTTGTGAGTCAGAGTCTTGCTGAGACATTGAAGGGTGTTTTAGTGGTCTAGTCATGTTTTTGGTAGTCACTACGGTAATCTAGTTTGGCTATGACTAGGGATTGTCCTGCTATTCTGAGGTCTGCTGTTAGGATGAATGGTTTCAACTTCTTTATGAGGCTAAGTTGGAGAATTGCAAAACATGTGAATGTGCTAATCTGGGTTTGCGTGTTGAGATTTCTGTCAAGTGTTATCCTCAGAGATTTTGTTGTTTTGAAAATTATGGGTTTTTTAGTCCAGAGAATCCAGGTGATTGAGCCATTCTTGTAAAGTAAGGGAGCATTATTAATAGAATCCCTAAATATGGGAAAGTCAGGACTTTCATGATCACGTTATTTTTTACAACAAATTGTCTCGCTTTAGGGTTTCCCTTCCCACCAATCATGACTTAGGTCTTTTTAAGATTGACTTTTAAATTCTAATTATCCATATACAAGATGTATGAATCTAGCCACAACTGCATCCCATTGGCAGTACGGGCCAGAACAACTGCATCATTTGCATGTAATAATGCGGGTATAAATCGGGAGCCAATCTTAGGTAGATCAGTAGTGGTTTGCAGTAGAGTTTGTACAAGGCCATTTATTTACAGTGTAAACAGGAATAGTGCCAGAACACACCCGTCTGTCACCTTTCTTCACCTGAAAAGCCCTGAGGCACACCCATCCCGGCTCAAACTGCACCCTAGCTGTTACCTTTTGGTACAGATGACTCAGTAGATGTATAATTTGCGGGTCAGCACCCATGGTATGCATAATCTGCCATAGTCTTATATGATTGACACAGCTGAATGCAGTGCTAAGGTCCTTAATTGCCCGAAAAAGGAAACCTTTCTTGGCCTTTGTGTATTTGCTCACAAGTAGTTTCAAGTTTAAAAATTGTTCTAAGGTATCTTGACCCTTTCTAAAGCCATACTGTAAATCAGAAATAATAGAATGCTCCTCTGCCCAGCATTGCAACCTCTCCAATAGCATTTTTCACTGAATTTTCATTGAGCTGTCAATCAATGATATTGGATGATAACATTGAGCGTTGCATCTATCTCTCTTTTTTTAAAAATCGGTGACCGTTACTTTTAACCACGATGAATGAAGCCAGTCCCTACTGACTGCATTAAAGATATTTGTCAATAACGAGGCCAATAGTGCATAATTAACTTTCCTCCAAGTAAAAATGAATGTTAAATTAGTTAAATTCGGTGAGTGCCTGGATCAGTTAGCCATTAGTTGAATCTCCCTCATCAGTGTTGTTCAATCAATCAACCAATCAGGGGGTTTAAAGCGCGCTACTCACCCATGAGGGTCTCAAGGTGCGGGGGTGCAGCTCTGAGTCAGACGAAATTCCAGGTCTTGAGGCTCTTCCTGAAGGTGTGCAGAGTAGGAGAGCATCTGACGTTGAACGGCAGCTCGTTCCAGGCTTTGGCTGCAATGTAGACGAAGGACCTTCCACCCCCTCTGGTTCTGCGAATGTGTGGGGTTTCTGTTAGGGTGAGGTTGGTAGAGCAGAGGCTTCTTTTGGGTACGCGGAATAAGACTTATTTCGTTGAAGTATTTGGGTCTGTTGTTGTGGAGGGATTTGTAGGCTTGGGTGAGTAGCTGGAAGGTTACTCTCTTCTCGATGGGAAGCCTGTGGAGGTCTTGCAGGTTTTGGGTTATGTGCTCATGTGGTGGGATGCCGAAGACAAGTCTGGCCGTGGTGTTCTGAATGGTCTGGAGTTTATGTAGCAGGATTTGTTGATTCCAGCGTAGAGGGTGTTTCCGTAGTCCAGTCTGCTAGTTATGAGTGTGTGGGTGACGGTCTTTCTGGCTTCGGGGGGATCCACTTGAAGGTCTTGCGGAGGATGCGGATGGTGTTGAAACAGGTGGAGGTGACTGTCGAGTCATGGTTAGGGAGGAGTTGAGTTTGATGCTTAGGTTCCGGGCATGGTCTGTGAGAATGGGGGGGTTGCTGAGAGTGGTGGGCCACCAGGAGTTGTCCCATGCTGGGGAGGTGGGTCCAAGGACTAGGACTTCTGCCTTCTCTGAGTTGAGTTTCAGACAGCTGCTGCTCATCCAAGCTGCAACGTCTTTCATTCCTTCTTGGAAACTGAGTTTGGGCATTGACAATCTTCTCAGTGACTTTGGTTGTGAAGTGAAGAAGAGAGATGGGTCGGTAGTTCTTCAGGTCCGACGGGTCTGCAGAGGTTTTTTTGAGGAGAGGCTTGACTTCTGCGCGTTTCCAGTCATCAGGGAAAGTATCGGATTTGAAGGAGGTGTTGATGGTGCATTGTAGCTTAGGCACTATGGCGGTGGCAGCTCTGTGGAAAATGTGTGGCGGGCAGAGGTCTGTGGGTGCTTCTGAGTGAGTGCTCTTCATGGTCGTGGTGGTATCTTCTGTGGGGACCGGGGTCCAGGCGGTGGTGGTGGGCTGGCTGTCATCGCTGGAGGGAAGGGAGGTATCATGGGTCTGTTTGCTGAAGTTTTTGTAGCGGGCTTTGATTTTTAGGTGGAAGTAGGAGCTAAGCTTGTTGCAGAGGTCCTGGGAGGATGTGATGTCTGTGGCTTTGCAGGGGGATATGATGAATTGCTGGATGATGCTGAAGAGTTCGTTTGAGTTGCTGGAGTTCGTGAGTATTTTGGTCCAGATGAAGGTCCTCTTTGTGAGTTGGTGGTATTCTGTCATGGTGTTCTTGTATGTGGTCAGGTCTTCCGTGGTTTTGCTGTTTCTCCATCGTTTTTTGAGATGTCTGCAGGAGGGACTGGCTTCTTGGAGGTCGGTGGTAAACCAGGTGGCCTTCAGGGGGCATTTTCTGTTGGTGGTATGGAGGAGTCCAAGCTTGTCTGCGCAGTTGGTGATTCAGTGGTGTAGTTCCTTGGCTGCACAGTTGGCATCATTCGAGGCGGGGGTCGTGGATGAAGGTGGTGTTGAGGTGCACCTCTGTGACCTTGCTCCATTTCCTTCACACAGGGCATTGGGTGGGTTTGTGAGCAGTGGCAGATTTGAAAGAGAAGTGTACGCAGTGGCGGGCCATCAAGAGCGGCTGCCTGGTGTGGCTGAAGTGGATGTTTTTCCCTCCTGCAAAGATGGGGTGAGGGTGTGTCCTGCCTTGCGGGTAGGGGTGGTGATGATCAGTTTCAGTCCGATGTTGGCAAGGTTGTCCAGGAGGGTGATAGAGTTGAAGCTGCTGAGGTTGTTTAGGTCAAAGTTCAGGTCTACAATGAGTATATAGTTCATGGAGGTGATGGCGTGGGGTGCAATGAGGTCACGATGGTAGTGGTGATTGAAGTGCAAGGCCGGGAGGGTTCTGTAGGCGAGGGTGCCAAGAAGCGCAGTTCTAGGGCTGGTCTGGATCTGGATCTGGAAGTGAAGGTGTTTGTTGGTGGAGGGGGAGGGGGAGTCACTTGTGCTGGAGGTGGAAAGTCAGAGGGAGCGCTTGTGTACAATGTTGAGTCCTCCTCCTGGGCAGTTGGGGCAGTCCTTCCTCTGGATCTTGTAACCATCAGGAATGGCAGTGGCGACGTCGGGGGCGGAGGAGGCGTTAGTCCATGTTTCTGTGAAGAAGGGGACGTCTGGTGAGAGATTTCCGAGGAGCTCCCAGATCTCTATGGCATGTCTGTGCAGTGAGTGTACGTTGAGGACAATACACTTCAGGGCTTTGGTGGTGCTGGTGTCTGGTGAGGGTGCAGCAGTTGTGGGGGTGTGTAGGATGGTGGACGATTGTAAGCCCTGTTGACAGGAGAACTGACCATGGGTGGTGTTCTGTATAGACAGCCGGCATTTGTTGTTCCTTACGGGGTTGAATGTGTGGAGGGTGGCTGAGTAGTAGAAGTGGGAGGTCAGAGAATCAGGATCCCTGGCACTGGGTGTGGTCGGGGCAGACGGCTTGCCTTTAGTACACCTTTGGGGCACCAGCGGCGTGCCCGCTGGGCGTGGCCATGCTGTGGCTGCCTTTAAATAGGGAAGGGGGAGGGAAGCACAGCTGCGAGATGGGAAACAGCAGGAGGAGGGGCAGCAGGGGCAGCAGCAGCGGGAAAGCACCTGGCACGGAGGACACAAACAGGAAAAGTTGAAGAAAAGGCAAAAGGCACAAAGAGGAAAAGGCACAATAACAAGGCACAATTACAAACACTAATCAAGCACAGAACAAAATGGATAAAAACACAGAGACAGACAGAGGGCCTCGAACACTTACGAGCAGAGATGAGGCGGGATCAGCAGCAGCGGCACAACAGCGGAGCTGCTGGGGGAGAGAGGAGGTCAGAGGTCTGTTGTTAGAAAATATATTGCTACAGTGGGCAATTCACTGATCTTCTGAGATCCCCTGATTTTCCTTCCTAAAATATGGGGAATTACAAATAGTCCGAAATAGGCTTGATTTTTTTAAAGTATTGGCTTTAAGCAAACTTGCCCAAGCCTATTCCCTGATGGAAAGTTTACATTTTTTAATGCATGCTTGTAATGCAGTCTGCACTGGGCAATGACAGTATGAACTTTGGTATAGTCTTTTAGTGACTTTTTTAAGGGGGAGTGTGCCTTCCTACATGTTTCATCAAACCAACACTTAAAGTATGTTCTCTTTGTAGCTATTGATTTAGTCAGTTTTATATTAATAGCTGAACATATAGTTTCAAATGACTTTACTATCTTCCTTGGACAGCTATCATTAGCTAGACAGTTGTTAAAAAAGTCTTCGCTCTCGGAGATTAGATTGGACAGATACACTCTGCTGGACAGCTGCTTTGCTTTGCTGCCCTGCTGTTCCCCTAACCTGGGTGAGATAGACTGGACCAGCATCAGTTGAACCCAGAGTGACTAAAGGGACTTGCTGTCTTGCTTCCCGATTTGAAGTCTCAGGGACATAAAAGACTTCCATCCGTGCTGCTCCTACACCTGGACTCTTCAATCTATGAGTCTGACCTGCCAAGTGGTGCTGCCCCAGTACTGGACCCTGGATCCTTGGTAATGGGCCTAAGGTGTTTGCTCCAGCCGAACAGATGCCTCCTCTACTGCATGTGCAGAATCGACGTATTACCGCTTTTGCAGAAACAGGACCAGCGTATCACATTCGGAACCAGCACATCGCCTTCGGATACGCGGCTTCGCATTTCGAGCACTGCATGGAGAAAATTGACGCATCGCCTCTGCTGCATGGAGAAACCAGACACACAGGGCCATATTATCAAGACAGGCGATAAAATAATAGCAGTTTTAGCGGCAGGAAACTGCTGCTAAAACGGCGATAATGGGCTTGATAATATTCTCTGTGGAATTCCAATTGAAGCCCATGTTAGATGTCCTTCACATTTAACATGGGCTTCAATTGGAATACCAGAGAGCATATTATCAAGCCCATTGTCGCCATTCTAGCGGCCGTTTTCTGCTGCTAAAACTGCGATAATTTTATTGCCTGTCTTGATAATATGCCCCACAGCCTTCTGAGCGGCCACATTTCAGAACTCACGCATCAACCTCAGAACCAACACATCACCAGCGTTGCATGGAGAGAAATGATGCATCATCCCAACTATACAAGGAACACAGACTCATCGCTCGGCTGCACCCTGCATCTTTGTCGCTGCAAACAGGAGTATGATATTTTTGTTCAGCAGACCTCACAGGGGCCCTGTTTCCAGACCATGCTCCATAGTGGTTGACCTAAACTCTTGAACGGTCCAACGTGACCAGATCTTATTGCCTCTAAGTGCTATTTTACAGTTTATTCTTTAAAAAGTCCATACCTCAAGTTATAGTTTTTTGGGTTTTTGGTTGTTTTAGTCTTGTTTTATTTATAGAATTAAGCTCTGTCTTTCTAACCTGGTGTAGTGTCTTTGTGTGGTGTTTTCAGTGTTATTGTTTAAAGTGTTGCACAAGTGCTTTACTCAAGCTGCCAGAGAGAGAGCACAGATTCATTTAGGGTGTGTTTGTGACTTACCCTGACTAGGAGTGTGGCTCCTGTTTAGACAGGGTGCATACCTCTGCCAATCTGAAACACAATTTCTAATGCTTACTATTGAGTGATCAGTATTCCCAGGAATCCCCAGGATAATAACAATTGAGGCTCCTCTTCCTGTAAAGGTTGGTACGATTGGCTGGTCATTCATATGGAAGTCACTTGCGAACCTAAGGTTAGCAAAACAAAATAGGGCATTTAAGGCATCTCCATAGGGCGAGTGGAAAAAATTAGTTTGCTCTTCCCCAATATCATCTTCAAAACCATAAACTATCCCCTGCTCAAACAGCGAAAAAGCTATGATGAATTGGAACAATATGTTTCCGATAGGCAAAATCCAAGGCATTTAACAATTCAACTTTATTTTAATCAAAACGATTATTAGAATAGTTGGATAGTATTAAATCAGTACCTGAAGAAAGAGTACCCGCTGGTCATTATGCTCAACACCAAAATATTTCCCAAGTAGGACATACTATAAACACATTTGAGTAGAGTGCTATTCATTTATCAAAACTGTTTGTGTACCACATAGGGGTTATAAAGTGCTATTACTACTAACTATTTACACGGTTGACATCCCTGAAACAAATCTCTCAATCAAGTAAAACATCAAAGAGATGTTCAATGATGTCCTGGACTCAACAAGGGGTATGCTATCATACAAGAAAGATATAATTGATGCTATAACATACGAAAATGTCATCATTAGTATTAGGACTTTGTCAAAAGTATTGAAGTAACCAAGTTCTTCAGAGTCTTGTCTGGACTAGACCTGCATCCCAGAACAGGGTAAGCCTTTTGACTGATTTTTCCCAAATGATGTAGGGGTATCCAATCTGACGCTGGTTCAATCTATCTTTAGTGTTGAGCTGAAAGAGCAAGAAACGCAAGGCCTGGTTGATGTAAAGTTTAGGAGAACACAAGAGTCAGAGAAACCTTTCCACTTTTCCACTTTTAAACTGACATATGAAATTCACTCCATCGCATGCAGTTGGAGCTGGTGGGGGAGAGATCAGGCCTCTGACCAGGAGGTCAGAGGTCTGGTATTAGAAAATATATTGCTACAGTGGGTGTTGAACTCTGCCCTTTTGGCAGGTTCACCCCGAGACTTTTTGCTTTTTCCTAGCCTGTTTCTGGAACCTGGTGGTGGTGATTTTAGGCCTCTGCACACTTTTTCACTGTGGTACAGTGTAAAGTGTGTGAGCTTTCTGTGTATGTGTGGTGAGTGACCTGCCCTCCCATAGGAATGAATGGGGAATATGTATGCCCATGGTAGTTCCTGATGTGTGGGAAGTGCAGGGTCGAGTTTGGTATGTGCAAACTCGTGACATTGAATGCTGCGCAATGGTATATGCGGCATGATTGTGTCTAGTGTAGAAGTGCCACTTCTAGAAGTTGGCATATTTGTGTAATTTGTGTCTGGCGTGTGATTGGCTGAGGCTGGCTGGTGAGCCTGGCTCCAAGAGTCTGGGAGGGTCTGCCCCGGTGGTGAATGGAGTGTTTAACATGCTGATATGAGGGGAGGAGTGAGCCTGGACCTGCTTGTGGATTGACCGTCTGGTTTGAGGGTCCTGAATGAGGCTGGGTTTTCCCCACACAATGCTGGCTCCACCCCCTGGGGTGCGTCTGATGTCCCTAGCCTGGCCAGTGAAAGGAATTCCCTATAACCAGTTCTAGCTGGTTCTCACACTGCCTGCACCAAGCTAGATAAAGGATTTCTCTGTATAAAAAGGGGTTGTGTCCCCTTCCAAAATGTTCTTGTTTCTGACTTGAATCCTGCCAGGGGTGTGCTGCTGCTTGGGCTCAGGGAAAGGCTTGCCTCCCTGAGCCCTGCCCAGCCCCTGGACACCTGATGGACTTTCCTGGGGGAGCTGGAGGAGTTTTATTTGTTGGGATCTGCTGTGCTCCACCTCTCTTGTCCCTGAACTGGATTTATAGCGCTGGGAGCGCTTTATCTTGGCTTGGAGCGCCTGGGAGCGCTGTATTTGCCCTTAAGCGCTTGAGGGCGCTTTATTTTGTGCCCATAGCGCTGGGAGCGCTTGATTCATGCCCCTAGCGCTTAAGAGTGCTGTATTATTGCTGGAAGCACTCTGATTGCCAATTTTAAAGTCCCCTGGCAGGTGCCCACCCCGCCAGGGACCTTACTGCTATTTTTGTGCCCGATCGAGTGCCCACCTCGATTTATTGTTTGCTTAACGCTGGTGCCCACCCGGCATTGCCCAGTGTCTTCACCGCCACAGCCCAGGACAAAGAACTACCGGGAGAGGTTTCCCGGAAGAGCCGCGCCTCCATTGGTTGGCTGCAGGAGGCTCGTCTCGGTGAGCAGCGCTCTGATTGGTCAGGAGCTGCTGCGTCAGGAGGGGCTCGGCTGGCGGTGCCGCGCTGCTATTGGAGGAGCGAAGAAGCAGGAAGCAGCCTGCTTTGTCCTGCCCGAGGCTCCCGAGGGAAGGGAGAGCCCCGAGAAAAGAGAAGAGCAGCAGCCGCAGTCAGCCGGTGAGTGGGGCCGGGAGAGCGAGTGAAGAGAGGAGGGCGTCGGGGCACATTTCCGGTGCCCGCCCCTCCCCTCCAGTGTGCGGGCCTGGCTGAGAGAGGCTCCAGTGGTGTTCGAGCCTAAGAGAGGCTCCAGGGGCAATACCTTGGCATTTATGAGCCCACGAGGCTCAGAGGGGCATTCCTTTGTTTCAGAGTCCCCAGTGGGACTCCAACGACCGGCCCCATTGTGAGGGAGCCCAGAAAGGTTCCAGGTGCATTTCTGCTTTAGAGCCCCGAGAAGCTCAGGGTGCCATTTTGCTTTACGAGCCCAGAGAGGCTCGAGTGCCAGTTCTTTGTCCATGAGCCCCGAGAGGCTCAACAGTGCCACAGTTGTGTTTACGAGCCTGCGAGGCTCAGAGGGGCATTTCACTGTTTTTGAGCCCACAAGGCTCCAGCGTTGGCCCCATTGATGATTCAGCTGCCCAGCACTTCGTGGGCAGCTGCCACGTTTAGGCCCCTGACTTTTGGACACAGGGCGTCCTAGCCCCAACAAGGCCAGTTGGCCCAGGGACTGCCACAAGTGGTGGCTTATGTGAGTTTTTGCGCAATGTGATGTGGTGCTAGGAAATGTAATGCATTTAATATGATTACGCACCTTGATCGTACACCTCTGAATGTTTTTAGGCATCATGTGTTTTTGTGCTATTGAGTTATGTTCTGGCACCTCTGAATGTTTTTATGCATCATGTGTCTTCCTTGATTTTACACCTCTGAATGTGTTGGTTTATGCATCATGTGTTTTTCCTTCCCTGCACCTCTGAATGTGTTTTGATGCATCATGTGCCTTGTTATTACACCGCTGAATGTATGTTTTATGCATCATGTGTTTTCCTTCCCTACACCTCTGAATGTTGTGATGCATCATGTGTAATGTATTCTTGCTTATACCCCTAACTGTATTGTGATACTTAGGTGGTTGTTCTTTCTAGTACAGGTGGTCCTAGTGAGGTCCTGGTTCCCTGCGTGACATTCTCCTAAGGTGGTTAGGGTTGCGTAGGTGGTACTTACCTGTTACCAGTAGTTACTGGTTGTGATTTATAACTGTTAATTTGTGCTATAGTGATTTTATATCCTATATTCTATGTTCTACTAAGTGCTGATTCTGGCAGGCGCCCACGTGGCCCTGTCCTGGTGTAAATAATCCCTTGTGAATATTGCCTGTGCCAATTGGCACAATGTATATTGTCTGATTACTATCTGATGTGTTTTTGACAATACAAAAGTTATTTTTATATAACCTTGTGTGGAGTTCCTTTTGTGGTGTGCCTAGGATGTTGTTGCTGTTGTGTGCGTGCGCAAATGCTTTACACATTGCCTCCGGGATAAGCCTGTCTGCTCGGGTCAAGCTACCAAGGGGGTGAGCAGGGGTTATCTTGGCGTGTGACTCCTTTGCCCTGACTAGAATGGTGGTTTCTGCCTGGCTTTGGCGTCAGCCTTAGCCATCCAGAAATAGCCAGTTCTAACAGTGGGCAATTCACTGATCTTCTGAGACCCCCTGATTTTCCTCCCTAAAATATGGTGAATTACATATAGTCCAAAATAGGCTTGAGTTTTTTAAAGTACTGGCATCAAGCAAACTATCCTAAGACTCTTCCCTGATGGAAAGTTTACATTTGTTAATGTATGCTTGTAATGCAGTCTGCACTGGGCAATGACAGTATGAACTTTTGGATGGTCTCTTAGTGCCCTTTTTAAGGTTGAGTGTGCCTTCCTACATGTTTCATCAAACCAACAGTTAAAGTATGTTCTCTTTGGAGCCATTGTTTTAGTCAGTTTTATATTAATAGCTGAACATATAGTTTCAAAAGACTTTACTATCTTCCTTGGACAGCTATCATTAGCTAGACAGTTCCACTTTTAAACTGACATATGAATTTTCTCCATCGCAGGCATTACTGAGGGACTGCAAAAGCCGGAAGGATAATTTTTCCCTAGTTGTACTATCAGTGATTCTGAATTGGAGTTTGTCTACAGGTGCTGTAGATCATAGGGACTTGCTAATATTTTGGTACATTAATTACTTTCTATTTTTTAGGTAAGTTCTCCTCACAGCCCGAGCTTCTTTAAGGAAATTCATGATAGATTTAAGGATGTGTTCAGTGGTTATTAATGTTGCACCACAACTATTTATTTCTAGTACCTTTAAAGTTGAAGAAACGGTCACGCCATTTGGCATATGAACATATTTTGTCATCCTGTCTTCTACATCTAATTCACATCTGTAATAATATCTGGCCCATAGCAGGAATCTTCGAATTCCATATGCAATGCATGCTCTATCATAAATGGCAGCCTGGATGAAGGGACAATGTATTCTTTGGAATTTTTAAAATGAGGTACTGCTTCTGATTTCCAGAGGAAGAGAATTTCACTTTGCATTATCTATTTTATTTAAAGTGGCTTTGAAAGGTGAAGTAAGGATGAAAAGAAGCTAGTCAGGTGACAGTCTGTTCTGGATGCATGAACAGGCCAGGGCTCACTGGAGGGTGGGAGAAAGTTCAGCATTGGCAACAATGGCACTTTAGCGACTAAGGTAAAGCTGAAGAGGCCTGTATACCTTCTTTGTGTGCTTCCGTTCATTCTTTTGCCTTTTACATTGAGCGACGTCATTTCTGTACACAAATCCGTCACACAGCAAAAATGATAAGAAAGCAGACTCAAGAATAATAATACATACACAGCACCTAATGCACACACACCTCATCTGATCATAAAAATCCCCAGATGTCCATGAAATAGGACATTAAGCTTGTACCTCTTTCCAGGGACACATATACCCTCACTAGGGTAAATAATTAAGGTTACACTTGCAAACAAATTTACAGTGCTGGGCAGAAAGTTTTCCAATACTAATCCTACAGGGATTGACAGCCATTACAGTTGGGAGACAACATAATCAAGCTCATATTAATATTTAGCTTGGTGCTAGCCAAGGCATTTGAATTTTAATGAAATTGTAAATCTATCTATATGTTAGGCCTGTAAGCCTTAGAGTGGTCTTCTTCCCAAATTGTTGCCTTCCTCCTCCATTTTTCCTCATATCGTTTTTGCTGGCCTTAGGCTTCTGCATGCTTTACCACTGCTAACCAGTGCTAAAGTGCTTGAACTTTCTCCTCGAAACATGGTTACATTGGTTTATCCCCAACTGGCATATTTAATTTACTTGTAAGTCCCTAGTAGAGCTGCACTTCATGTACCCAGGGCCTGTAAATTAAATGCTCCTGGTGGGCCTGCAGCACTGATTGTACCACCCGCTTAAGTAGCCTTTTAAACTTGTCTCAGGCCTGCCATTGCAGATCCTGTGTGCAGTTTTATCCCTTTCGCTGCTAGGCCTTTTACCCCTAGAATGCTAAGCCATGGTTTTCTATTTGAGGTAGTTCACTCTTAGGCCTCCATAATTTTGTTTTCACATAAGGTACCCACGCCAAATGTACTTCCTTTTTTCCACATATCCTACGGAATCCAAACTTACACAGGGTTTGTGGATTGCCCTGGATGGTACTATGATAATAGCCAAAATTTAGCAAAGAAACCATCAAACGGTTTGTTGTGCTAAAAGTCACCATTTTCCTGACAATCAGAAACATGCAGACTTTTTGACAGGTCCACTCTTGGAGGCCACACTCCAGTTGACGCTGGAGCCACCCTAATGAGAGGCTTGGGCAGAGCCTTGTCCAACTCTAAAAAAGGGCCCTGGCTGTGACTTCATTATCGGTTTCAACTAACTTTTATTTACTACAAAGGAGAAATGGGTCTAAACGTCTCCCCCAGTTTTTTTCACTTACCTTAGTTTAGCTTTCTCTACTGCTCTCGTAGAGTTTGGATTGGCTCTTTGGAGGTCACCACAATAGGACTTCTCTAATTGGTGAATGTGAGAATGGAGTAGAGTACTGCACAAATGGGTCTTGTGTTTCACTGTTTGGGTGGTCCCACTTTGGGGCTCTTGCTTTGTTTGGGAGTTGAGGAGTTTTCCATTAGTATTTGTCATGCAGACCAAACAAAGAGCAGTAACTTAGTCTACCACTGCGTCACACCGCAAGACACGATTCACGCAAAAGAGGTACATGGTACTCCAATGGTTCTCTTGAATGAGATTGGACCTTGCATCCCCTCCATCTCCCACCTCCCATTCTCCCTCTGTTGTGAGCTAGAAAGAATTGAATAGGTGTAGTACATGGAGTGGAGGATACAGTACGGATGACACTTTGACGCTTATATCATCTGTGGTACTTTGTGTGATTCACCTATTGCTCAACCTTGTTTCAGTACATACTCGCTATGTACTGAACATACTTTCAGTAACTCAACTTGGGTTTTACGACACATTCGTATTTTTCACATCATTTTTCCACCATGTATCAATTCTGATACTTCATTGAAGTACTTGTTACACTAATCGCACTGTGCATGTTGCCCGCCATGATTATTCACAATATCCAATCCTTCACGGGAGTCCGTTCTTGATTTTTCTAACACTACCTTCTCGGACGTTCATCAAGCAGCTTTATTTTCGCATCACGCTTCATTACGCTGATTTCTGCTGAGTGAGGAGAAGTTTGTGAATATCTTGTACCACCGACACCGGTAAGATGCGCTCCTCTGACTCACGTTCACTACAGCTTGTAACCTCACTATTTTGCGCATTTCTTTTTGAGCATAGGTCTGCATTTTAACCCCTTGAACACTTTCAGTCACATTCTTTGATCAACCCACATGGTCTACGACAATACGTTCACCTGGTTTTGCAGAATCTTAATTTCTTTGTTGGTCACAACACTATACGAGTATGTTGATCAATGAGTATGTTGGAGATGCACTTTCCTGGATTTCTTTCACTCTAGTAACCAAGGGTTGCATGACATTTCGTTCACCACAGTACCATTTAAGTACCACCTCACGGAAATTTTGATTTTTTGTAACAGAGTATGTCCTATGTTAAGGGTATGAACAAGTGCAGTTCGGTGACCCAAGCTTTTTTGCTTCATTTTTAGGAATTTAACATTCCCCTGATGAAGGGCTCCGTGCAGCCCGAAATTCATCGGGATTACTAAATTGGAGTGTAAGCTGGTGTTTCCGTTTCAATTTTCTTTTCAAAAGTTTATAACTCAACAAATCAATGTGGATTATAAACTACATGTATACTGAATAAATTCAACCTATGGAAACAGACTAATCTGCTTGAAACCTATTTAATGTGAAATATTAGACATCACCCTGTGGATTGAGGGGACATGCCCCCATGGGATGGTGCTAATTTCGATCGTTACCCACGCTCAATGATCAGTGACCAATACCCGATCTGCACGCACAACTTTATGAACTTTAAAGTGTAGGTGAAAATTGTTCTCTTGAACTGAGTTGTGCATGAACCACCTTCTTGCGACAGCGGGTAAGCACAACGCAGCGCAACAATACATATGCAGATGTGGGGCACAGATCCCCCTGCTTCAGGAGACCCACATTGCTAAGGGGGAAGAGAGTCGCTTGCAAAAGTGCTGAAGAGGACAGTGTTATAGCACCACTTATTCTGGTGTCGCAAGGGGGCACTCATTTGGGTCAGACTCAGGGTACTGTTAAGACACATACTCACAGAGGTGGACCCAGAGGGCCACTACATAACGGTGGAGGGACAGACAGATGGTAGACTGCTGTTGGTGGGAAGCATAAAAGCACCAAATACGGGGAAATCGCCATTATTGGAATGTTTATCAGTGGTACTCACACAATGGTCCCACATACCCTGGATGCTAGGGAGGTGAATTTATTTGCATCCTAGACCCATATTTGGACCGCTGACACCACACACTACCATCTTCACCAGTGATGGTAGCTGACACTTGCCTAACGTAATGGCTCACTCATTGGTCCCTCCGTGATAGCTGGCGAGCCCTAATCCCATGAATCAGTGAATACGCCTTCTACTCTGTACCACACAATCTGTTTATGTGGCTGGACCACACCTTATGCCACTCTACCCTTCAGACACAGGTCCTAGATGCCGAATATCTGGTGAAAATATTCTCAGACCATACCCACTGCAAATACACTTAGGATGGGAGATACCCAGACCTATAATCCCTACATGGCGACTACAGCCAACAATGCTGGAAGCCAAAGTCTGTAGAGAAGAGATGAGAGAGGCTCTAACTTACTATTTCTAGGAAAATTGGGAGACAGTTACTTCTAGTCCATTGGGAAGCATTCAACTAGGTAATTAGGGCCCATGGCCTGAGGGCCGCGGTTGGGCTGCATGCTGCATTACACAAAGATCTACTACACACAGAGACATCACTGGAACCCCTTGAGGTGGAAGTCGGTACTGACCCTGAGAAGCAACAAATGCTGACCAAGGCCCTTGAGAACCATGCTCAATTAATAGAACAGCGGCACTGCCTGGACTTTAAGGCCTATCAGGCCAAAATGTATGCTGAGGGGGATAAGTTGGGCCGCTTGCTTGCATTGCTTTTGCGTAGTGAACCACCTGCAACTCCCATTACGTTGATCAGGGAGCTTCTGACACATACACTCACCACCCAAGCAGACATACAAGTGGCTTTTACATCACATTATAGAGCATTACATGACCCCCTCAGACCGGCAGGTGTATATTGAAGAGTTTCTCTAAGATGTTGGATTGCCCACACTGGATCTCCTCAACAGAGAAGATATTAATGCCCCCCCCCATACTGCAGGAAATATGTGGGGCAATAAGAGGTGAAGCCACACAAAAGGTACTTGGGCTTGATGGGTTGCCCGGTGAATTTTAAAAGGTTTATGAAGTGTTTTTAGCCCCCAACTTACTGGAGATGTATCAAATGGCGCTCACTGATGGACTACACTCACTTATGGAGTAATTACTAATATCTTTGCCCAAGCCTGGCAAGGACCCGATGGACTTTGTATAGCTTGTTGTCAATGTTAGGAACATACTATAAAATACTTTGCAAAATTATACCGGCCTGTCTACTGGAGCACATGTGGTGATTAGTGCATTCAGAACAGAATGTGTTTATTCCTTGGCATTCCACCACCCTCAATGTCCGTGGGCTGCATAGAATAATAGAAATGGCCCCACCCCAGTGGCTATATTTGGCCTACTTAGTTTTAGATGTAGAAAAGCATTTAACATGGTGGACTGGAGCTAAATTTTCTCGGTCCTAGGAGCAATGAGCATCACGGGGCACCTCCAAAGTTCAATCCAACTCTTTTATAGAGCACCCACAGCCCACATGAAAATCGGCCAGCCGATGTCACTCCCATTTAAGGTGAGAAGAGCGTCCTGTCAGGGTTATCCCCTCTCTCTGCTGCTTTTTGCTCTTGCAATGGAGACCCTAGCTCAGCGGTTCCTGCAGCGCGGTAGAGATTTGGGCACACCAATGAATGGGGAAACTCATGTAGTATCACTATCTTTGGATGATTTCCTTATAAATATATCTGTGATGTACAAGATGGGATCGTGGGGGTAGTGAAGTTCCAAAAGGCATCAGGGCTGGAGGTCAACTGAAATTGTGCGTCTTACCGATCCATGTACACTGTCCCCCACTGCATCTAAGGGTGGGAGAGCATGCTTCAAAATGGGAGCTCTGGACATTTTGCTTTTTGGGGATCAGAAAATATACCACAATACACAATATCTCATAGACAGAAACCTATCAGGAGCCATTTACCCCCTGCAACCCCAGATGACATTCTGGAGCAAACTTACATGGTTCAGGGCCATATCTCATTAACTAAATTGATTCTCCCTTATATTCTATATTTCTTCAATAACCTTCTGGTAACTATCACACAGTCCACCTTTCGGGTTCTTTATATGTCTTTTGGGACCTTTATTTGGAATAAGGGAAGGACATGCGTGGCATTGAGGAAACTAAAGCAGCCTGTATATTGGGGGGGCTAAGAAAGCTCAGTTTTGAGCACTACTATTTAGAAGGGCAGCTGCAGCGGCCTGTGAGATAGCTAGCAGAGAGACAGACAGAGGAATTGAGTCTGCCGACAGTTGAGCGGGTGCAAGCAGTGATTAGGAGGGTGCTGCTTTCACAGGCATGAAACCCCTGAGAATCTAATCACATACAGTGCATAGCATGCAGTTGCTAGTGCAGGAGATTACGACTAATGCTTCTGATAACTCTATACTTTCCGGCTATTCAAATTAGTGCCATTGACACATTCTGTGAATTGCTTGGGCAAGAGGGAATGGAGACGTGGGCTGAGGCTGCGGTGGCAACTCTGGGCAACTTGTACTCATCCCTTATCCCCAGTTACCAGAGTACCGTGGATTATCACCAGGGCATTTCCTAGCTCATGTAGATTGTTCCTAAAGAAACTAACTGTTGAAATTTTTTTTTTTGAAAATCAGTAAAAATAACAGCCATTTGAAACACCCTAAACCACCCATCTCTGATGCCTACTTCTCAATAAACATAGGTCATATAACCACTGATATCATCTTCTACACTAAACGTAGAGCTCAATGGAGGAAAGCTTCCCTGGCTATACTCATGATCTCCTCCACTAGGAAAACCGCTCACGGTCTCATTATCTCTATCTCCCCCTCCCAAATTTTCAAAGCGACAGCAATCATTACCATCTATAATAACGGAACCATTCTCATGCAATCAACAAACCACAGCTTAAACCTGCTGGACAACATCTTCCCCATTATCAAAGAACAAGTAATTAAATCTCAAACCCTTCCCCAGACAACCCTCACCTCCAACACACAACCTATCATGATGTCTAATCCTACCTCTAACCATGCTCCTCTACTGGCCCGACCAGTATGTACACCCGAGACTTGACAAGATCATACTCTCATTATGGCAAGTCAAAGAAGATTTACAAGCTATATCTGAGGTTCTTCTGAGTCAACCATGGCACACTAGATCTACACGACAGACTAAATCAAACGTTCACCTGACCCACTTATTAGTTACTTCAAAATTCCTATCCCCCAAATGGATTTCAGTGCCTTCTCCCAAAAAATCAACAAGCCCAATCCACAATACCAATCCACTCTCGGAGAAAGATTTACTCTCTCTACTCCAATCCTATGAACTCTCACACCTGAACCGCAACACTATGTCTCTAGCGCACCCGCCCAATATGGCCCCAATACCAACTATTCTCCCCAACACCCACAGGCCCACTAAATGCAACCCAAGAAGCATCATCGAACACAACCTTATACAAGTTCCCCGCATTCAGGACCCAAGTGCATCCCACATCATGCCCTGTCTCAAGTGTATACTCTTTAACTGTAGATGGGCCTCAAGACACGCCGCCGACGTAGCTGACCTCATTCTCACACAAGAACCGGACTTACTAATTATAACCGAAACTGGGCTAAAGGAGTCCTTAACACCCATCATTGACATACTAGTACCGCCAAACTATGATATCATCAGACTGGATAGAGTTGACAAGACAGGGGGTAGCATAGCCTGCATACACTGTAACAATATTTCAGTAAACATATCCATATTCCCAGTATTCCCCTCTTTTGACTACTTATGCCTCGACATAACTAGCAATGGCAAACCAGCATGCTCTCTTCATTCCCTCTACCATCCACCTGGTGATAACCTGACCTTTACCGAACATTTCATGGATATTGTCTCTTTTAATACCAGACGTCAAAACACCCAAATATTTCTTGGAGACCTCAATCTCCACTGGAATTACCCCAATGATGCAGTGGTCAATTGTCTCAAAAACTTCCTCTCTGACCTCGACCTCACATAAATCTGTAACAGCTCTACACACAGTAAATGATCAATCCTTGATTTAGTAATCTCTAAAGCTGACTCCATCCAGCTAGATACGATCCATCCTTGTGATTGGTCCGACCATCCTATTATCACCTTCTTTATCAATGAAACCGTGAACCTCAACTCAGTTCAACCCATGAGACCTAAAGTATGGAAGAGGAATTTGAAAAACATTGCCATTAACACAATCACAGCCTCCAGTTATAACCTACTTCTTCCCCCTGAAGGGGTATCCGAAGTTCATGATCTCACCAACCAATACCTCAATTCCATGAACTTTATACTAAATGAGGTAGCCCCCCTTCAACTAAAGTGAGTCTCCACAAAATATTCTAAGCCTCGGTACAATGGAAAACTTAACGATGACAGACGATCCCTAAGAACATCAGAACGCACATGGAGATCTGATCCTTCCGCCAATCACCTCAAGATACTAAGAAAGAAGAGAAACGCTTACTACAGAAAGATCAAGCACACCAAAGCAGATTTTTTCAGCCACCAATTAGACCAGGCAAAAAAAGCCCCCCAAAAAGTTTTTGAATTAATCAAAACTCAATCTAAGAATGCAACGCACCGCCCCCAAGATCAATTTGGCCCACTACCCAACTGTGAAGAATTTGCTACCTTCTTCACCCTGAAGGCCAACAACATTGAGAAGGACCTTCTCATTGATCTAATCACGCACTCTGACTCACATACGAACCCTTCACCATCCCTACCAATTGCGTCACATCAAAGCTAATCAAAGTTTGTCCTAAAAAACAATGCGTCTTGGTCATCCTTCAATACTTACAATGAAGAATCCATTCGGAAAATGCTCATTGCCCTGAACCAATCCAATCACTTCACTGACCCTCTTCCAGCAGACGACATAAAAGACTTCACTCCACTGCTGTTACCTCTCTGGACTGAGATCATAAATAACTCTTTACGACAAGGTTGCATCCCAGACACCCTTAAAGTCGGGCAGGTATCCCCCATTCTAAAGAAACCTATGGCTGACCCTGCAGACTTAAACAACTACAGCCCTATATCCAACATTACTACCTTGGCCAAGCTATTAGAAAAATGTGCACATCTCCAGCTGATAAGACATATTGATCACTTTAACCTACTCAACAAATACCAATCAGGTTTCCATACAGATCACAGCACAGAATCAGCCATGACCCATATAATTGACGATGCACTACAAATCCTAGATCAAAATGGAGCCTGCTTACTCATCTTGCTAGACCTTTCCTCTGCCTTTGATACTTATACCCTCTACTACATCTTTCAAAAAAGAAGTGAAATCGCTTCTCATGGCAAAATGCACCTGAGCCTGGATCACTGTTAATATACGACACACTGTTAATATACGACCCAACATATCTTCGATATGGAACTTTAGAATGCCTACGGTCAACCTACTTATCCCAGATACTGTAATTACATGATAAGTGTTATTTTGTGATCATTTTGCTATGTACCATATAATTATGTACTTACAAGACTATGTCTATTCTAGCATTGACTCACATTGAACTGAGGAAATATAAAATTTATGGTCAAGATTGTGTTCCCTAGCGTGTACCCCACCGACTCCATGTACCAGCTTAAAGTGCATGTAACTTCCCTCCTGTGCCAGTTACGAAGACGCAAATACATTTGCGTCCAACGTCAACATGTCCTCTTTCAGACCCACCCTGAATGGGTTGAATAGTCCGTTCCTAAGTATGCTATGCCAATGTCTTTTTGTAGTGTACCTTACACGTTTTTCAGCTCTGGCAAAGTAGGCCCTGAATTTCTGCCATTGAGCCATTTTTCTGGCTTCTGACTCTGCAAACCTCAGCCCAGGCTGCCTCTGTACCCGTGAACTCTGACTTACTTCTAGCGCGGCCCACCGTGCTCAGCTCAGCCTGCTGCCTGCCAAGACTGACTATAACCTTCGAGTTATCTGTTCCGCTCCTCGAAAATACATTCCTGCCTACTAGCTTCAGTAAACATCTCCCTCATCTGTAGAGCAAAGGGCCAACCTGTCTCTGTGCAAGTAATTCATAGCCTCTGTTACCATGCTTCCATGGAAGGCCCATGCCCCCACGCTTCTCATGCAGACACTCAGGCGCTTATACACGCACTTACAGTCAGTATAGATTAGCTTCTGCCCCAGAGACCTTTCCCTCCAGATAGTATGGTTCCCAAACATCAGATATCAGATATGATAGAAGTACAAGTTGATCTGACATGCCAGACTTCTGTCTCTTTCCGTCAGTTTAAATGTCAAGTTTCCTGCACCCTCCAGTTTCACGTCAATCACACGTCATGCAGCTGCGCGCGCATCCAAGTTTCCGATTTCTGCTGACATTTCAACATTTCCGTTAGTGCCACCCCTTCTGTGACACCTATCTGGTGACGTTTCTAGCACACACCTCAATTCACGCCTAGTTCACGCCTTCTGATCACGTATTGCTACCACGTGGATACTGTTATCTTGTCTTCTCTCAGCTGTTACGCCTACCACATGTTTTTCTATGACAATGAATTAAGTATATAAGCTATGTACTGTCAATAAAATGTGGTGCGCACTCTTCTATCCCTTCCTGAACCCTGTGTGGTTGCGGGAACATGATAGCCAAGTCATGACCATTCCTTTTTAAGGAATAAAACCCCTAAGAACTCTAACACCACGGACTCTGCCTCCTTCTTTCCGATTGAGTTATTATTGATTAAGTACTTACCTGCATAGAAATTATGATAGTAAATTAAATATTTACCACATTTTGGCGCCCGAACAGGGACCCCTCCCCCACCTCACGCGCCGGTTGGTGCATTGCAAGCTCTGTACCCTGCCATCAGCTAGACGGAAACTACGCGTACCGGCAGGATTTCCTGCATCTCCCTCTGGTCTACGGAGGTGACGAAGACTGCGATCAGTACCCAGACGAGGCGGTGAGGAGTGCGGAGGATCCCGACCAGAGCCTAGCCGAAAGAAGCAAGGTCCGAGGTGTCAAGAGACCCACCAGTTTTCCGAAGTTTTCCGAAGTTTCCCGAAGTTTTCCGAAGTTTTCCGAAGTTGGGCCGAGTCCAGTCCAGTCGAGTTTTCCGAGGCCTTCCGATTTCCGTGCTTCCCGGTGAGTACCATTGCTGGGTCGTATCAAGACGGGTTTGGGTACACAAGTCCGGTCTGCACTGTTTTTAGACAGTGTATCTGTGCTGTTTAGCAGTACATCCGTATAAAGGGGTAGTGATATATGTTTTAAATGTTTCTTCATGTGATTAATGTCGTGGTGTGAGTGTGATTGTTTTTAATGTGCATTATTGTGCGTTCTTGTATAAATAGCTGAATTCAGTATTAAGTAGGTAAGATCGAGCTTTCAGTACTAAGTAGAAACAAGATGCCGTTTTTCAACAAGTTAAAGCAGATAGGAACTAGGAAAGGGATACTGGAGGAAGAAATCCCTATTCCCCCTAGGGACACTCCAGGTAATTTCATGTACCACAAGCACGGCTTAGATGCCATATTGTATCTAGATTTATGGGCCGATTATACAAAACATCTAGACGAGAGACACAGATGGCCAGTTACTGGAACATGGGATGCTGAGTGCATCATGAAGGTAGAGGAAGCACTATGGAAAAAGAAAGCCAGACAATCTCAGAAAGACGCCATAGAGTTTTGGCGTAAGGAATCACATAAGCGTGCTGAAAAAGCACTACGTAGAGAAGACAGACTTAGAGAATCAGATAAAGCCCAAGAAAACGAATTAGTTACTGAAGGGATCCGAGTAAAAACAGAGCAAGTAGACCGTGCACGAAATAACCTCGTAAATGGTATGTATCTCGCGGCCGAGGGTTCGCCTGAGGCCATTTCAGAAATACCGAAAAATCTGCCGCCACCATTAGTGCCAACTAAAGTAAATCACAGGACCACTAAAGACATATTCCTGAATTCCTACCTAGAAGATGTAGCACCCGCTTACACCAATCTGCCTGTCCGCACCCTGCCTAACGACAGGGATGGGGGTGGTAACCCGCCCCAAGATCATATTCCGCCAGTACCACACAGATTCCCCCACCTCCACCACTTCCCGCAGTTAAAATAGATCTGCCGAAACCACGTCTACCTGACGCTGCCAAAGGACAAATTCAAGTTCAGATACAGACTCCTCAGAGAGATAATGCCCAAGCTTCCGCTTCAGGAGGTGCGACAGGGGGTTTTCACACCCCGCCATTGACACACAGAGTAAACCTTAGGGATATGCAGAGTCCTCTCACGTTCAAGTCACCTCGTCTTGACATACTCAAAGAAAAACTTTCAGTTTGCAGATATGATCCAGTACCCGGCAAAAACGACAGAATGATGATGGCCTCACTACGGTTAAAATCTGCTACTGATTTCCTGCTGTTATTTGCAGGGATGAAGGAGCGCCTAGATAGAATATATCAGTTCATTCAGACTGGTAAAGACCCTGACAGTGTTAAGGATGCCATGGAACGTCAGAAAGTTGACATTCAAGCACAGATACTACGTTTTTTCATAAATTGCCTAATAAGAGAAAGAGATAGGCCTGGGACAGATCAGAGCGAGTTAGATGCACTAAACAAGTGGGGTCAAAATATATCTGAAGGAAAACATGATAAGGGGGCTTGCATAGCCAGTATGTACAAGAAAATAAGAAAAGCAGTGATAGAAATGCACGAAAAAGAGAATGAAAGGGCCTCCTCCGAGGAGGAGGAAGAACTCGAAGAAACAGAAAAGACTACAGATACTATAGCGTATGTAGGTAAGGGAACTTACCTTAGGAAAGGTATCCGTCCAGAAAGCAAGAAAGTTTTTCTCTCTGCCCTAACCAACCCGAATTCTTCTGAACACCAGTTCCAGGAGACTGATAAAAGACTCCGAGACCGAGTAGGGTACCACATACTGAATTCAATGGATGAACAGGAATTAGCCCGGTCAGCCATATTATGGGCTGAAAATCCGGATATGTATAATGATGACACCGTAGCACAGACATTCCTGAACCTCTCCCCAGACGAGCAGAAATTAGCAGGTGTTTACATGATGCAGCACCTCCTCACGAAATACAGAAATAAACATTCCGATCCAGGTCCCTTACACGAAACTCTAGAAGCACTACTTATGGATAGATGGAGAGGTCTAAGTACCAAGTTAATACAAATAATTCTAGAACAGCGACATAGATATGACACTTTTGCAAGCTCTGAATACGCTCCCGCTCCACCCCCAGAAAGAAAAATGTACCGTATGGAATGCCTGAGTGGCATTGAAAGTCAGAACCCCTTACGAGAAGTACACCCAGTTATGGGTGCGGATCATCTCTTGAAACGCGTGTATGTACACACGCCACTGACTAAGTTAGAACTGTTAGAAATGAAGAAACTAGTACCGAGCCATGATAAAGACCCTGCAGGTTTCCACCGAGAGCTTAAAGACATGTTACTGATGGGGGATTACACATATGAAGATATCATGAAAATGTTAAAGGTACTGCTGCCTACGGGCATATACGAGAAACTCAAGGAAAAGGAATGGGAGGTGGGAGACAAAAAGATTGCATGGGCAGAAATAGAAGACGAAGAGAGCAAACGTGTCCCAGGGGTAGGCCTCGGGGACAAAACTAAAGCATTACCAGGTTTAATAGTACAGGTTCTGCCAAGATTACTAACAACTAGAAAAGAAGACTGGGATGCAATCTCAGCATGTAAACAGAAACCCGACGAAGATACTAGTGATTTTTATTCAAGATTCGAGAAATGTTTTATTATCAATAGTGGTCTTAAACCAAGTAGCGAATCGTACCCGCATCTTTTTGTATCAAAGCTAGTCGAGAATTCCCTGTTAGCAGTTAAAAACCGTGTATACAAGGTCGAGAGTACATGGCAAGCAAATACGCCATCACAGATGTTACAAATGTTACAATACCATCAGAATAGAATTAGAGAAGAACAAGATCAGGAACAGAAACGTATGAAAGACACAAAAATGAAAATGTTAGTAGCCCAGTCGGTACATACCGACGGAAATAGGAAAGGTACGAATCAGACAAATCATTCCGCAGGTCCTGTTAAAGGGACGTGCAATTATTGCAAGCAACCAGGTCACTACGTACATGAATGCCCGGTTCTGAAACACAATATAGCAACAGGTAAAACTAAAGAGAGACCGCATCCACCAAGACAAGATCAGGTTCAGCAACAGACTCCACAGAATGTACAGACCTCACAGAACACACAGCCTATGCATGCGTCATCCCATACAGCACAGACAGTAGCGGTATCTCAGCCACAGCCTCTTGCCGCGACTCAGCAAGTTTCCCAACAAATGTACCAGTATGCCCAATCTGCTTACCCCGATTATCAGCGATACACATGAAACAGCCTAGAGAGGGAATTTGGCTTGCCTCTTATTGAAATTCCTGTAGATCAAGAAGGTCCTTATGTACACAGTCAAGTATTGGGAAAGGATAGAAAGTTTTTAATTGACACAGGGGCAAGCCGTACCACAATCAGCCATGACGAAGTCCCAGGGGCACCCCTCTCAGGCTCACAGAATGTTTCCCTTGGTTTTTCAGGACAGCCCATTATAAATGAAGTATCAGAACCAGTTCCCCTGGCTGTGGGTCCATTATCACGTATTACAGACTTGTTACTTACGAAATCATGTCCAGAAAATCTGTTAGGAATCAAAACATTGAAGGCTCTAGGAGCTATAATATGCTGTTCCCCGGAGGGAGTTAGACTTTTTCTGCGGGATTTCAAGGGTCATTATGTTTTGCGAGAATTCGATGTCAGATTGAAAAATGTACCAGATCACTTGTGGGCAACAGGCCCAACTGATGTAGGTTGTATGCATATCACACCATACCGTGTTACACTCAAGACAGGAGTAGTTCTACCACGAATCAGACAATACAAGTTACCACCCGATGCTGTAGTGGCCTTACTGAAAATCATTGAAGAGCTCATTGCCCAAGGAGTGGTCGTAGAGACCGACTCCAATATCTGTAATTCACCTATCATTCCAATTCTTAAACGTACTGATCCCAATGCACCGCCAGTATATCGGCTGGTGATTGATCTTCGAGAGCTGAATAAATGTATTGTACCACAATACCCTGTGGTCCCCGATATCTCTTCTCTATTGACTGCTATTGATTCAGAGGCAACGTTCTTTACTGTAATTGACCTCAAGAACGCCTTCTTTAGTGTACCTATTGATCCAGAGAGCCAATATCTCTTCGGATTCAGTTTAAATGGACGAAGTTTCAAATTTTCCCGCGCACCTCAAGGATTCACAGAAAGCCCCAGCATCTATAGTCAAGCACTGAAAAGACAACTAGATTGTATTCAAATGCCAGTTAACACTGCTTTACTGCAATACGTCGATGATCTGCTGATCACCGCACGAAGTGAACCCGAATGTGAACAAGCATCACTGACAGTTTTACATTTTTTGGCCGACAAGGGACACAAGGTGTCTCCTTCGAAGCTACAATTCTGTGGTCAGCAAGTTGTGTACTTGGGTCACTTGCTGTCCAAAGTGGGGAGACAGCTCACTCCCGATCGCATTCAGTTAATTGTAAATATGCCACAACCCCAGACACAAAAAGAAGTGCGGGCCTTCATAGGCCTCACCTCGTACTGCAGACAATGGATTCCTCAATATGCATTTCTAGCTAAACCACTCATCCAGTTAACAACACAGGAGGCAGCGACTTCGATTGTCCTCCCTTGGACTCAGGAACATACACAAGCCTTTGAGGAACTAAAGAGAGCATTATGCCAAGCACCAGTTTTAGCAACACCATGTTACAGCAAGCCGTTTACACTTTTTGTTACAGAACGTGATGGTACAGCATTGTCTGTCCTCACCCAAGATCAAGCAGGTTCATATAAGCCTTGCGCTTATTTTTCAAGTACATTGGATTCGGTAGCTCAGGCACTCCCTGCGTGCTTAAAGTCTGTAGCAGCAACAGCATTAGCAATCAGACAGAGTGATTCAATTGTCCTAGGGCATCAGTTAACAGTACAAGTTCCACATTCTGTAGAGGTTCTTTTAAACAGAACCCAGACTCAACACTTGACTATAGCACGACTGACAGGTTATGAATTGACGCTATTCCAGCCTCACGTAGAAATCCGACGTTGCAGCATTCTGAACCCCGCAACACTGTTACCTACAATTATGACAGATCCAGCCCCGCATGATTGTATAGAAATCATTAATGCAGTTACAAAGCCTCGACGAGACTTAACAGATGTTCCACTGACAAATCCAGACCTGACACTTTATGTGGATGGTTCATGTATGAGAACAAGTACAGGAGAACTAGTGGCCGCCTATGCAGTGACCACTGAAACCGAAGTAAAAGAAACACATCGTATTGACACACTGTCCGCTCAAGCAGCAGAGCTTATTGCTCTGACCCGAGCCTGTATTCTAGCCAAAAACAGAAATGTCAACATATACACTGATTCCCGTTATGCGTTCGGAGTTGTACACGACTTCGGTATGTTATGGCAAGAACGAGGTTTTCTGACCTCTCATGGTGCCAAGATCCAACATGGTCCCCTCATTCAAGCACTGTTAGAAGCAATACATCTGCCTTCAGGCATATCCGTCATGAAGTGTAAAGCACATACTAAAGTTACAGATTCTGTTTCCCAGGGTAACGACCTGGCAGACCAGACAGCAAAACATACAGCACTGACTCACACTCAGACAACTGACATGACAAAGACAATAGGACCGACAAATTGTATGACAGTCAGGGATCCCACACTAGATGTAATAGATATTCAGGCACATGCTACTCCAGATGAAATAAAGAAATGGACTGAACTAGGAGGGATTCAAACAGAACAAGGTTGGATGACGAAGGGAAAATCTACATGGTTTCTCCCAGACTCTATGGTTCAAGTCATGGTTAATACAGCACATAGTCCAGCACACCTAGGAGAAAAAGCAATGCTAGACAGTTTACAAAATCTTTGGAGTAATAAACACTTACGAGCAGCAGCAAAACAGAAAGTGCGTACTTGCATGATCTGTTGTCAGTTCAATCCAGGTAAAAGCGTCCCTGTAGAGCAAGGTGGATTTCATCCTCCCGATCACCCTTTTGAAGTCCTCCAGATGGATTATATCCAGATGGACCGTTGTAGAGGATTCAAATATGTCCTCGTAATTGTTTGTGCACTGTCCCGTTGGACCGAAGCATACCCAGTCCCAGATTATACTGCTCCGACCACTGCCAGGCAGCGGGTTCGTGAATTTTTCCCACGGTACGGCTTGCCTCGTGTCGTGTACTCAGATAACGGTCAGCCATTCTCATCTGAATTAATGAAGCAGGTTTCCCTATTGCTAGGATACCAGTGGAGATTCCATTGTGTCCGACATCCCGAAGCCGCAGGCCTTGTAGAGAGGCATAACCAGACATTAAAGACACGCCTTGCAAAAATATGTAAAGAGAAAGGGGTCGACTGGATAGTCGCCCTGCCCGTGGCACTGTTCTACATGAGGATGGTTGCCCATTCGAGATCAGGACTATCCCCGTACGAAGTGGTCTTTGGTAGACCACCGAATATGTGGGGGACGCCCATTCCGAAGAAGATCACTGATGTAGATTGTAATATGTTGACAGATTACCTTGCCTCCTTGATGTCTGCACTTCAATCATGTCGTTCACAGGTTGCCGCAGCTTTCCCCGACAACACTGATGTAAAGCCGCATGATGTCCGTCCTGGTGATACAGTTTTAGTACGGAACTTCGACAGAAAGAGTCCGCTGGAGCCCCGCTGGAAGGAGCCAAAGACCGTCCTTCTTACAACGAGGACCGCAGTGAAGCTGGAAGGCAGAAAGGGGTGGGTCCACACGAGCCATATCAAAAAATACAATGAACTGAAACCAGATCCAGGCTCGTCCACCCCCACCAAAGACTGTATCAAAACTAGTGACTTTAAAACTTCCGAACGAGAGAAAACTCCCCAAGAGGAGTACAAACTTAAGCTCCGATCTAGCAAGTCAGACAGTTTAATTGTTTAAGTCCTCCCCTAGGTGAATCGGTTAAATAAGTTTCTGACATGTATCCCCTAGATCGAGACAGAGAGAGAGAAAGACAATTAAAGAAACGTACATATTGTAAATCACTACGTAGTCACTGTATGGTGACATTATTAATTATGTTTTTTCTAAGTGTTCTGATAATCATCGCGAGCATATTGCTCCCCATCTATTACCCTATTTTCAAGCGTGAACAATCTGCTTATAATGTTTCTGCTGAACATTCTTTTAGTAAGCTACCTCCACATGAACTTTCTTACAGACTTGCGCTGCGCAACAACACATTCATTAGTATGTTACATCATTCCCATCAGACTAACAATGCTACAAACTGCTGGATATGTGGCCGACTCCCTCCCTACCAGAAATACAAGGGAGCTCTGCCCCTCTTTCCGTACCCGTTCACTCACAATGGCTCCTGCGGTGCCTGGTTTAGAATAATAAATTCCGTAGATCCTGATATTGCTGTTTTCAAAGGGAGCTGGGTTTGGGGAAACTTGAACTTAGTTCTGCTTAATGCCTGTCATCCTGACAAGAAGGGACTCCCCATTAGAATAGGAACTGATCTAGAAAACGAAGTTTATGGACTAGGTAATTACACAATTAACCTTATGATCCTTACAGTTGAATCCGAACCTGCTCCAGTCCTGCCCGCTATGTCAGTACTACCAGTCACTGGTGAATTATGTGTCAGCAAGAAAGGTTCAGTACACTTAGGCCATAGTAAATGTACTATTGTGGTCGAATTCAGTGATCAAGGCAAGTCTTCTTTTAGAGCTACCCGTCATTCCTATTTTGTTTGTGGTCATACCGCATACATACGCTTACCTCCAGATTGGGATGGTACCTGTTACATTGCATTCCTTCTGCCACCTGTTTTTCTAGCTCCTCCTGACTATCACAGAAATACAAATCTAGCAAAGAATAGACTCAGAAGAGATATCTCACTTGTCGACTATACAGAAACAGCATGGGAACAATACACCGATTTTAATAAAGGATTCTTTTTCTTTTTAGGTCCCGTCCAAAATAGTAAACTGATACGCAGATTAACTAGAACCCTTGAAGCAGTAGTGAATGAAACTGCCTCCGCCTTAGGTAACTTAACAGAAGAGCAGTCCGCCATGCGGGTTGTTGTTCTTCAGAATCGTCTTGTTATTGACGTCATCTTGGCAGATAGAGGTGGAGCCTGTAAGGTCATCGGGTCAAGTTGCTGTATTTTCATTCCCCAAAACGCACCATCTGTATATCAAGCTATTACACGTCTTCATAAAATTGCAAATCTGATACATCAGAATCCAGGCACCTGGACTTGGTCCGGTTGGTTCTGGACAACGTTAACCGCTTGGGGATGGAAGATCCTATCCTTCCTAGGCATTGGCCTAGTCCTAGTATTCAGTTGCTGCCTGTGCCTACAGTGTGGGCCAGCGATTTGTGGACTGTGTGCCACATCATGCATTGAACATTCCAGTTTACTCTCAAAACGTGAAAGAAAGAAAGAAGAGCAAATGATGTTACAAGAACAAACTGATCGATTCATGAGGATCGATATATCATGAAGGGTCCGTAGGGAACAAGGAGGGAATGAGGAAATATAAAATGTATGGTCAAGATTGTGTTCCCTAGCGTGTACCCCACCGACTCCATGTACCAGCTTAAAGTGCATGTAACTTCCCTCCTGTGCCAGTTACGAAGACGCAAATACATTTGCGTCCAACGTCAACATGTCCTCTTTCAGACCCACCCTGAATGGGTTGAATAGTCCGTTCCTAAGTATGCTATGCCAACGTCTTTTTGTAGTGTACCTTACACGTTTTTCAGCTCTGGCAAAGTAGGCCCTGAATTTCTGCCATTGAGCCATTTTTCTGGCTTCTGACTCTGCAAACCTCAGCCCAGGCTGCCTCTGTACCCGTGAACTCTGACTTACTTCTAGCGCGGCCCACCGTGCTCAGCTCAGCCTGCTGCCTGCCAAGACTGACTATAACCTTCGAGTTATCTGTTCCGCTCCTCGAAAATACATTCCTGCCTACTAGCTTCAGTAAACATCTCCCTCATCTGTAGAGCAAAGGGCCAACCTGTCTCCGTGCAAGTAATTCATAGCCTCTGTTACCATGCTTCCATGGAAGGCCCATGCCCCCACGCTTCTCATGCAGACACTCAGGCGCTTATACACGCACTTACAGTCAGTATAGATTAGCTTCTGCCCCAGAGACCTTTCCCTCCAGATAGTATGGTTCCCAAACATCAGATATCAGATATGATAGAAGTACAAGTTGATCTGACATGCCAGACTTCTGTCTCTTTCCGTCAGTGTAAATGTCAAGTTTCCTGCACCCTCCAGTTTCACGTCAATCACACGTCATGCAGCTGCGCGCGCATCCAAGTTTCCGATTTCTGCTGACATTTCAACATTTCCGTTAGTGCCACCCCTTCTGTGACACCTATCTGGTGAGGTTTCTAGCACACACCTCAATTCACGCCTAGTTCACGCCTTCTGATCACGTATTGCTACCACGTGGATACTGTTATCTTGTCTTCTCTCAGCTGTTACGCCTACCACATGTTTTTCTATGACAATGAATTAAGTATATAAGCTATGTACTGTCAATAAAATGTGGTGCGCACTCTTCTATCCCTTCCTGAACCCTGTGTGGTTGCGGGAACATGATAGCCAAGTCATGACCATTCCTTTTTAAGGAATAAAACCCCTAAGAACTCTAACACCACGGACTCTGCCTCCTTCTTTCCGATTGAGTTATTATTGATTAAGTACTTACCTGCATAGAAATTATGATAGTAAATTAAATATTTACCACAACATGTGTTAGGTAACAATGACACTTCCTTGTAAAGCACTGTGATACCCGCAAGGGTCTTGTTCGCGCTGTATAAAACTCTCAAAATAAACATCTTCATTTTTAGCTTCTTGTCACAGTAGCCAATTTAAAAAAGCAATGCTTTATCCGCTAAATCCTTCTTGTTGCTGTGATATATAGGGTTTGTAGCTTTTACAAGAACAGAAGGTACCCAAAGCCAACAACTGAAATGCACCTTACAATTGCTTATCATTGTTTACCGGGTATAGAGCAATTCATATGGTGTTATGTCTGGGGGTCTCTAGTTGGCAGAGGGAAGTACCTTTGTCCATGTAGGGACCCTAACTTCTAGTCAGGGTGTAAAGAAGTGCAAAACATAATAGATGAAATAAGATGGATTTATTCAGGTAAAAGGATCCCATCCACAAGTAAGCTCTTCACAGTACATCCACCAGGCTTCAACTGAAGACTTTCCAAACATAACATTCTCTGCTGATGAACCTGACATTCCAGGCTCCTAGCAACAGCATCAGGATGCCACACATCTCCCATCTTACCAAATAAACAAATATGCAAAGTAAGTCCTATTTAACAAAGTCTTTTAGATAAGTAGGTTTACGAGGGATTCTTGACAATTTGCGAACACTAAGTGGTGGCACACCTTGAGGAGATGACTTCGAAGATGGATCAGGATGCATCTTACTTTGATTATCAAAGCCTCTGGATTTAGAAATAAGATCTTCTCTAACCACCACAACCCTATTCATGTTCCAAATCCGATTATCTGCTGTCTTGATCGCATTATTGAAGACTTTGATGACTTGAATTGGCTTCAAAAACATTGCAGAAAGCATTTTGTTTTTTTACACAGATTTTTTATAAGAACCCAATCTCCCTCTTTTGCACACATTTTTTAACATTCTTTCTCAAATCATGAAGGCTTTTTCTATTTTCAATTTTTAAAGACTCACGTAATTTCCAATTACACTCATCATTATTAGAGCCCAACTTAGGTTGTAAGTCATTAACCCAAGCAGGAGCTACCAAAGTATTAAAACCGGTCCCAGGATGCTTGTGCCCGGTCCAGGGAAGACATGGCTTGGCAGTTCGGGCTGGACTGTTACCATGAGGCACAGGTCAGATTGATTTGTATATGGCCATGACTGAACTGGGGAGGCGGAGTGAGCTAAAGAATGGTGACGGATTAAACCCAGATTGGTTGACTGGGGGTGAGTGTTTGATTTGCTCAAACGCTCCGTCCATCATCCCCTTTTGTATAGCTTTGTTCACCAAAGTATTGGCTTTCCTAGATCTGAAAAGTTCAAAAGGTGATTTATTAGTAATTGCATGTGGAGATAATCTACAAACCTTAACCTTTTTAAAAATATCACATCTCCAATCAGATCCTGAAGATTTTGCCATCCTAATGGTCTCCTTAAGCACCCGGTTGAACCTCTCAGCCATGCCATTGGTTTCTGGGTGGTACAATGATGACCTCTTGTGTTTGACCCCATGTTTAGAGAGAAACGTCTCCATTTCCCTAGAGACAAGTTGACAACCATTATCCGTAAGTATTGTGTTTGGAATCCCTTCCCTGGCAAAAACCTTTTCCATAAAAACTATCACATGTCTTGTTTCTATACCACGAGTGATTGCTATCTCTAGCCACCTTGAAAAGAAATCAATTAAAACAAGAACATACCACTCACTGCCGGAACAGAATATTGGTCCTAAAATATCTAAGCCTACTTCTTTCCAAGGTCCATCCGGACGGTCTCTAATAACCATAGGTTGAACTTTAGGCTTTGGCACTCTTTCTCTCAATGCACACTCTACACAATCTCTAATTTTCATCTCAACCTCCAAATCCATGCCTGGCCACGAATAGGATGATCTTAAGCTCTCTTTTGTTTTGGAAATGCCTAAGTGAGGAATGTGTGCTAAAGAAATTAGTTCACCTCTAATGGAAACTGGTGGAACTAACCTTGTGCCTCTCATAAGCAAACCATCATGTTCAGCAAGCTGATCTTTGACATGCCAGAATTTTCCCACTTTTACATTATTCTTAGGTTTAAATTTCCAACCTGCATTAACAAGCCTTAAAACTTCCACAAAAACCGAATCTTCCCCTAACTCCTTAACCCATTTGTCTCTGTCAACCACACACTCATCAATGGCACAAACCAACTCATCCTCTTCTTCAAGATCATAATTCGTGCTAGATTCCTCATGCGGAACAAGACTAGATAATGCATCAGCAACCTTGTTTTCAACCCCAGGGAGATACTTCAATTCAAAATTATAGTCTTGTAGCCCTAAGACCCATTTTGTGCTCCTGCTGGAAATAGCGTCAATACCTTTCTTCTTCAAAATCTCATATAATGGTTTGTGGTCAGTCCTTATCTCAAAGGTGCTACCCTTAACACAATTTTAAGCTTTTTTACTGACCAATACACAGCCAATGCTTTTTTTTCCACTACTGAGTATCGTGTCTCAGCACTTTTTAAACTCCTTGACAAAAATAAAATCACTCTTTCTTGACCATCACACTTCTGAACCAAAACTGCACCAAGACCTTTCAGACTAGCGTCAGTGTTTAGAATCTACTTTTCTCCTGGATCAAAACTGTTCAGCTTAGGGGCACAACTCAATTTCTCTTTTAAAATGGAAAATTCCTCCTCACACTTGTCACTCCAAACAAATTCACAACCTTTCTTCAGCAAAGTTCTCATGTGAACACACAGTGAAGCAAAACCTTTTATGAACTTGCTGTAATATTCAGCCATACCTAAAAAACTCATCAACTCCTCTTTGTTGGTTGGCGAAGACATTTTGAAAATGATAGAGACTAACATTTCTTTTGGCAAAATACCCCCACTAGAGACTGTGTGACCAAGGTAATCAATGGAATCCTTTTTGAATTTGCTCTTCTCAAATTTTCACTGTAAGACCTGCTTCACACAAGGCATCTAAAACTTTCAAAAGCCTATCATCATGTTCCTCATCATCAGACCCAAATATCAGAATGTCATCCTGATAAACTCTTACCCCTTTTAAATCTTTAAGCACCTTCACTAGAGCCCTTTGAAAAACAGAGGCTGCTGAAACCAAGCCAAATGGTAGCCTCACAAAACGGAATGTGCCAAACGGAGTTATAAAAGCCGTCAAATCTTTTGATTCGTCATCAAGATTAATCTGGTGGAAGGCAGATCTTAAATCAACCGGGCTAAAGACTTTAGCACCTTTCAAAGACATCAACATATCAGCAATCTTTGGCAAGGGATAGTAGTCCACTACAACAGTTTTATTTAATTCTCTCAGATCTACACAGAGGCGCAGAGAACCATCCGATTTCGTGGCTGCGACAATGGGGGCGACCCATTCAGTACCTTCAACCTCATCTATGATTCCTTTTTTAACAAGTCTATGCAGCTCCTCTTTTACTTGGTTCCTGACAGCAACAGGCACATTGCATACTTTGCAACATACAGGTACTGCATTTTCTTTCAATCTTATGTGATGGTTATAATTCTTCAAACATCCTAACTTTTCAGAAAAAAACCTTAGGAAATGTTTCCTTTAAACTACGACCAAAATCTTGATTTACAGTTGTTACAGCTTTAAGAACAGGCACAAAAGGTTCTTTTAATATAATTGATGGGGAAGAATTTGGGTCTCACATGACCCCAAAATCCCTTTGTGCAAACCAACTTATTATACTATCCACCTTTTGTGTAAAACGTAAACTTTAGTGGTTGTCATTCTCTCCTTATACTTAACAAATCCCATAAAATAACCAAGCAGCTTAATGGGTTCACCCCCATAAGCTAATGGTTTAATATCCGGGTGAAATAACTTGACTTCATCCTTCAATTTTTGAAGGTAAAAATATTTCGCAACAATAGTGATCTTTGCACCTGAATCAAACAACACTTTAGTTAGTTGACCATCTACAGAAATCACATCAGAAGGACAGTTCCCAGTTTTTTGATTTTGTATAACTTGTACCAAAACCTGACCACAATCAACTTCATCCACATTTCCAGTTTGCTCATTGAAAGCATAGTAAATTTCATTGACCTTACCCTTATAATTTTCCCCTTTACATACTTGTGAAGAATGACCCTTTCTTTTGCATTTGCTACAGGTTACTTTCCAACCTAGACACTGCCTATCATTAGCATAATGTCCCATCTTCCCACATCGATAACATTTAATCTGTGAAAAATCAAATTTATTCTGCGGTTTTTTATTCAACATCCTATTAGACAAATTTTCACCTTTACTCTCTTTTTGAGAAGTCTCACCTTTAAGTGATGATTTAACTGCCTGAATAGTATCCTTTCCTATATTTTCCCCATTTTTTTATATTAACTTCAACACATTTAATGGAGTGCTCTATTCTTTTAGCAATGGTAATAACATCAGCTAAGCACGGTTCATCTTTTTGCCACAGCTCCTCCCTAACTCGTTCGATTTTGCAACCCAACATAAACTGGTCCCTTATGCGTTCATCCACAGACGCACCAAACCTACATGTGGAAGCCAGTTTTCTAAGGGCTGTAATGTAATTTTCAATGCTTTCCCCTTCTAATTGAGCTCTGCGACGAAAATGATACCTCTCCAGTATGGTGCTTACCTTTGGAAGGTAATGTTTGTCAAGTTTAGCTATGCAAATCTCGTACTCATTAAGAGTACTATCATCCAGTTCAGGAAGATGGTCGAAAACGTCCTGACCTTCTGAGCCCAGAGAGTGCAGTAATAAAGCTGTTTTTCTTTCCGCACTTAAACTAGAACCACAAACTGTAGCATACCTTTCAAAAACCTTGCGCCATTTTTGCCATCTAATGGGAGAATCCCCAGGAGAAGACAAAAAACGGTGGTGCTGTTACGTTTTGCATATTAGACATACTCCTTATCCCTTGTTAAAACATAAAAATTCTGATATATATATATATATATATATATATATATATATATATATATATATATATATATATATATATATATATATATATATATATTAGCTACTGGTGGTCGCCAGTAGGTAGTTATGGTTAGGACCTAGTTTCCATAGGAAATCTGCAACATTCTATTTGGATTAACTTTGGCCCCAGTGGACGAATCTTTGCGAATTTCTCAAACAAGATGGCTCGGTCCGTTGCGCTCCTTCCCTGAAAGTTTTGGGGGGATTCGTCAAGTGGGGGCTGATATAAAAGGGGGTCCCAAAACGTGTTTTCCCCATGTTATTTTCCATAGGACGTTTAGACACGGCTACAGCTCGAACGGCTGAATGGATTTATAAGAAATTTGGCAAAAAGGTAGAGTCCGGCTCGCAGATTACGCTTTTGTTTGAATGGTGTAAATCCGTTCAGTAGTTGCTGAGAAAATTAAAGTTGAACTCAATTATATATCTGTAAGCGCGCACTAATGCGGCTGCGCGCGAGCGGAATTTTGTTTTGCTGTTTGACGTCTGTGAACGTTCGATTCGGAGGAAATCAGGAAGTGTTGACCGCCATTTTGTTAGTGCATGTGAATATATTGTACATTTCAAAGCATTGGAACATGGAAAGGGGACAAGGTAGAGATTGTCTGACCGCGTAGGTTTTCTCAGGGGGTGCAGTAAGGCCCTTGAAGGCGAAAAAAATGTTTTTTTTAATAAAAGTTGCGGGGTGCGCGCACTCGGTCGCAAACACCTATTTACAAGACTGTGAAAAACTATAGTGTAGAGCATGGAAAAGGAGCAGGGTGGAGAGTGTTTGATCTGGTAGGTTTCCTCAGGGGTTTATTAAGGTCGCAGAAAGTCTAAAAGTAGCTTTTTTTTTTTGCAAAAATGTAGCGGGGTGCCCGCACCCGGTCGCGCACGAAGAACAAAAATAAAAGGAAAGATGGAGATAAATCAGAAGTTTGAGTATTTAGATATAAGGTGGCTCTTAAAAGAGCCCTTGTGTTAATTGAGTTTTTTCTGCACTTATAAGTAAGTACCGATGCAGAGTCTCGTGTTACAGAGGAAGATTCTGTTTCCCTCATCCGTGAAATGAACACCATCTCTCCTATAGATGCCTTGCATGTTGTAACGCAAGTTGTTGTGGTATATAGAACTCATGCTATAATCTCTGAGGAAAGCAGAAACAGATTTATTTACATGTTTCCTTGCTTTCTCAATCTGTGGACAATGTTGATTGGACCAATTCCATTTTTGTCTTTGGCCTATATTGGAATACACCAAGGTAGTTCGAGGAAAAAGTGTCATCAATTGCCGAAAGGTGTCCTTTAGAAGCATTTCCAGACCTACCCCAGTCAATGTGCCTAGATCGTTCCCATCACAGTGCACAATTATAAGGTCAGGTTCTGGGAGATGCCTAAAAGTTTTCACCAATGGTATCAATTGGTGACATCTCAATCCTCTCTGGCCAATCCACGTTATCTGCACATTTGGTAAATCAAGGTTGGAAATTCGTCTGTTTGCTGCATATTTTCCACTCCAGTGAATATAGCTGTGTCCTACAAGCCAAACCTTCATTTTCAAGGCAGATGCAGTAGTACTCCGATGGGTTCTAGAAGTGGAATGGCAGTTAGAAGCTGAAAGTTAGGATAAAAAAGTGGATGAGGCTTGGTGTGGTTGAAAAACTAAAAATGATTGGTTGATTCTAATACCTCAAGATTGAAGACTACGTTGCATGTTAATGTTTATGTAAAACGAAAAGTACTATTGGCAGTCAAAAAAAATGACATGTAACAAAGGAGTGGATAGGCAGGTGTTTTTGGAGGGAAATCAGCATTCTTGGTTTGATGTAGAACGTTGAGATATGAACTTTTGACCTGTGCCTTCAGCCAGGTGCAGAATGAGGTGTTACCATGGAAACAGCCAGAGAAGGCAGAGGGTGATGGGTGACCTTTATGTGACTTTGAAAATATTGAAAAGGACAACCAACTGAAATGTTAATTTGATTTTAAAATTGTGCAGGAACAAATATGATTGGTTGAAGAGACATATATGAGTCTGTATTGACAGGATATCTGTGCCATTGAATTTTGGTTGCAGTGATAGAAGCATTATTGAGAGTTCCGTCAAACGAATATCTGTTTTGTGACTGTCACTGTTCTACATCTTACAAAGCATTGGAAAAGGTAAGTCTGTAACTGTTTCTTTTGTCATGTACCGTAAAATGTGGTTTAGTCACTATAATTGGTTCATTTCCCTCACAGTCTCTGAATAACGTCATTTTTGACTGTGACAATGTCTTGTATTTTTAAAACTATTTTTCCATTTCGTTTCATCACTCTTTAACAACATTATTTGTTTGCAATTATTAGTTTAAAATTTTGAATAATAAATTTCAATAAGCTGAATGGTCTTCAGTCATGTTCTTATGTAATCTTTTACTGTTAGTTTTTTTAATTCACTGTCAGTCAGAGACGAAACTGGAACGAAATTTTGGGGGGGGGCAAATTAAAAAAAATTTGTTTAGGCGTACATGAATGTTTAATTAGTAGGCAGAGTAAAGCTGCAGGGGCTTTTAGAAGGGATAAAACAACTGCAAGGCCTAATTAACATTCAAATGGATGTTTACAGAGATGTGAAACGTTCAGGTGCGGCTGTGTGTGTATCTGGAATATATATGTTACCTTGGGCTGCCACACCAGACGGGAGGGGAGTGGGGGCCTGAAGTCCTGTGAATTTAATGGGGGTTGCACGCCTTTTTTTCACAATTTATCAAGTGTAAATTACAGTTTTGTGTATAATTTTGGTGTACAGCAAAAAATGGAATATAAAATATGTTTAAAATAGACAGTAATTATTTGTGTGATTTTGAAGCGTTTCCATATAATCAGAGAAGTTGGTTTCGAGATGAAAAAATGGTATTAGCAGAGACACAGATAATGCAGATAGAGAGAGAAATGGTACATTACATGTGATACCGTCGTCAAAAAGTGCTAATGCTTAAGGTATTCATAAACTTTCTGTCAGACGACAGAATTACAGTGTG
Organism: Lissotriton vulgaris; assembly: GCF_964263255.1. Lineage (NCBI taxonomy): Eukaryota > Metazoa > Chordata > Amphibia > Caudata > Salamandridae > Lissotriton > Lissotriton vulgaris. Next base: position 50,125 of record NW_028254758.1, read on the forward strand.
GTTTGTGGCCACGGGCTGCACTGGTGGGGCTGGGGTGAGAGGGGGAGGGGGCGGAGTAAAAAAAAATGAAGAGTTGTGACCATGAGGTTGTACACAGGTTCGTGCAGTACATGTCTTCATACATTGAGGTAGCAGACCGAGTATACATAGATCTCTCTCCCTCCTGCCGTCTGACTCCATCGTTATCTCCCTCCTGCTTTCCGTCTCCGTTGCCCTGTGTTATCTTAGTGTGTGTGTGTCTGTCTGTGTCTGCTTTCAGTTCGGGCTGAGGAAGTTTGCTCTGCAGGCACACACAGATAGTCGCATCAAAGTACTTGGCAGGTTTTCAAAAAACTATTTATATAATTGAGATGCTTTTTTGAAGCGCTAGTGAATGTCTACTTTCACAATTACCGCTCGGTTGGCTCCACAGAGCAGAGGGTATGTCGTATTTGACTTCTTAGTGCCTTCGCTTTTCCACTCTGTTCTCTGGTGGCTGGCGGAGAAGTGTTTGTTATAGTGGAGATGAAAGCGTGATAAGTAGTGAAATACGACATAGCGTCTGGTCTGTAGAAGCGGGGGAGCAGTGATTAACACTGTGAGTGAAGCGGAACTGCGGCGGTGCTTGGTAACAGTAATACATTATTTTCTTACCAGAGGTACGACTGTTTGCATGGTCCGCGACCCGCTAAGAAAGGCTTGAAGGGCCGTCATAGGCCTGCGGGTTCTAGTATGAGTAACTCAGGTCGACAAAAGAAAACATGAACTTAGTACAGCTGAGGTTACGTGGAACACATGAATACTCTTTCAGTATACAATCATTTCAGTTCAGAATATGGATTAAAAGAGAGAACGTGTATATTTGAAATGTTTATTCAGTAATGCACTGATTTCAAGGGAAGTTTCTTATCTAATACGAGTACAGATATTGTAAGAAACAAAGTAATCGGCATAGTCACTAGTCCATAGAATACAAACGGTGCAAGCATAGTATGATGTAAAATGAATACGGTTTAGCAAAATGTATTCTACATCGTTTTGAGGAAGTATATTACATTTTATTAAATCTAAGAAGGTGTCTTGACTTTAAGTTTAGCAACGATACATGAAAATGCTAGTGGTTAGACATCAGCTCATTAACAATCAGCTCTCTGCATGCGAAGCACTATCAACTTTGTGTTATGCTATTGTGTAAGGAAAAAAAAACGCGCCAAAAGCGACAAGTTGGTTGGAGCTGCATGTATGCTATCTGTTGGAACGTTCGAAAATCAGTGTTGAGAAGAACTACTGTATTGACATATCTTTTGAAGGTTTCAGTACTCCATCTGAGATACAGCTCGAAAAGTAAGGCTAATATTAATGTAAGAACATATTTTTCTCGTATGAATTGAAAATATTTCAGTACATGGAAAACTAAAGCAGCAGAGGTGTGTGAGGCGCAAATAAGCAGCTGAAAGGGAAAATGGCGTTTAAACTTATAAAAAACTCATGCTAACTTTACACATTAATCAGGGCACATGTAGTATATATTACCCTGCTTTGCTCCGAGTACGTTTCAAAGAAGATAAGATAAGATATGCAACTGAATTGTTGAAATTTGAGTTCAATAAAAAGTTTAGTTTGAAATCGAGTAGGTGAGGAGACAAAATTTAGTCCACATAAAACACGAAAATCTGACCAGCACGAAATTGTAATGTCAACTGTTAGTAAAGCCAAAAGGTCTGTTCATATAAAAAAAGAAGTCCAAGAAAACGTGAAAAAGATAGGGAGGGAAAATAAAATGTAGACGTCAATGGCTTGCATAAGAGTCATCCAACAACTGAGTAGGCGAAATAAGCAGCAACCGCTTCTAAAAGGAAGTCACTGTTATCATCCGAAAACATGTCAGCCATCAATTGAAAAGAGGAAAAGAACATACATGCTCTTGAATTACCGGAGCCTCTAGTACCATCAGAGGACAACTCGGTGGGTTTTCAATGTAGCTGTGTGCCAAAAAAATCTTGCGCCGCTGCGAATATATTCCAATGACCCAGAACTCCTTGTATCGCTGCAAAGGCCATAATCCCTCCGTCGGAACAAAGCTGTTCATGATCAATTAACGGCTTCATGAGATGATTGTAATTCACTTCAGGAGATTCCAAGTTGCAGAGATATAAGTCCAGGGCCCACATGAAATCACAGTTCAGGCAATGAAATACAGGCTGCACACAGGTGAAATAGGAAAATCGAAATGATAATGCATAATGCACTCAAAGTCGCAAGTGGCAGGATGCCATAGTATTCAAGCATCCTCTGGCGAAATAGTTCTAAGTGCTCTGGCTCATTTGCGAAGACAGGACGGACATCCATTTTGTAATAAACAAAATAGGAACACAAAAGCAGCAGGCACTGGTAGTAGAACAGGAAGTCCAGAAAAATAGGTCGGCGACTATGGAGTGAAGAGTAGCAGAATGACTTCAAATAATTTCTGGCAAAGAAGTCACTAAACCATTGCTTAGTAGGTATAAAAAAAATAGGCCTGCCCTGAAGTGGAGGATGCGTAAAAGATTATGGGAGTCATCTCAGGAAATTGTAAAGGAAGGTCACTATTTTATAAGGAATGCACTTCTCTGTGAATATTAGCTAAGTGAAAGAGATATGTTTGTGAACAGATGGTAGGGTAACTTGTTTTTGTGACAATAAGGCTCTTGTTCATGTCTTGTGATTCAACTTTGAATTCAAGGCCGGAATTCGCGGCCAGATGGAAATATCAAGGTTCCCATGCGGGGGTGGATAAACTACATTCTTACAGGGAAGCATATGCAGAGTGACTATTACCGCGTAAGCTTTGTCGTTTAAAAACTCATAATAATTCTCATTACATGAAAAAAAATAACCACTGTTGAAGAATAAGGAAAAAGTCGGCATTATAGCAGGCACTGGTGTATCTTTGAAAAGACATGCAACATTACAGCGCTTCTAGTTAAATAAGTCATGTAATTGAAAGTGCCTGGATGTGAACGACTAATTACATGTTTAAGTACACTCATCTGTATACAGATATAGGGGCAGATTAACATGCTCCGTGCTGCACTTTTGCTTCACTTGTCCCATGTTAAAAGTGACGCTAAAGTGGCGTAAGGGGCTTGTCAATCTGCCCGACATTTTTTTGCCGTTTCCAAGGCATTTGTAAGTGAAAGGGAGCGACTTGGTTTTATGACTGTAGGGGGTACTGAGCCGCTCGTATCTATTTATGTGAAGAAATTTATAGAATTTAAACACTGAAAAAACGCGAAAGATAGACTAATTAATTTGTGCATTAACCATGTTGCAGTTGCGGCTTCGGATACTAAAAAGGGAAAAGTGTCTAGGCGTTGAATGTGGAACACTGAAAAAAAAGCGTGTGTCATGGAAAGCAAACGTGGTTTGAAAGTGAAATGTAAAGGTTTAAAGAGAGAGGAGACATTACGATAGTTTCAGGGCTTTAAGTTGGCCGGGTCTCTTCGGGTCTCAGCACAGGCAGTTTCTTAAAGGTAGGCTTGCTGTCTATTGGGCTCCACTTTTGAGCCCTGGCGTAGGCAGACTGTTTACTTAACTCGTGCAGCTATGAATCTGTGTCAAAGGTATTAGTACTCAGTTGCTGTAGGTATGATGTTACGTGTTGTACCATACCTACATGCAAAAATATGGAGGGCAAAATTTACAGTGTGGTTTGTGGCCGAGAGCTGCACTGGTGGGTGAGAGGTCAGAGGGGAAAGGGTTGGGGCTAAAGGGAAACAAAGAGTTGTGAGTATGAGGTTATGCAGAAGTTCCTGCAACAGATACGTTCTTGCACTAAGTTAGTGGAGTCAGTATACATATATCTGTGTTGCTGTTTTCCTTTTCTCAACATACTGTTTTTGTGCTGCTCACTTCATATATTTTAGTGTGTCTGGCTCGCCCTCTGTATCTCTGTCTACTGTGCAGTTTTTCTCCATGTTGCCTATCCTCTGATTTCTACCGTTCCTGTCTCTCATACATTTTCTCTCTATGCAGTTCTTGTTCTCCCTCACTCTGTGTCCTATTCTTTCTGTTTCTCTTGCTCTCTCTGTCTTTCTTGTGCTTTTTACTACATTTTTTTCATTTGTGTCATTCTTTTCTTTTCTGGCCTGAAACCACTCTTACCTTCACTCTCCCTTGTGATATCTCTCTCCTTCTCGTGCTCGTTTTGTATCTTTCTCTGTCTCCTGTTCTCAGTCTTCCTCCTACATTGTCTGTATGGTGGTGTATATCTCTCTCCCTCCTATTCACTCTTCTTCTCTCCATCTTTCTCTCTCTTCTGCTCTGCTTGTCCATCTCTGTGTTCCTTCTGCTCTCTCTCTTCCTATTGCACTGTTTGCCTGCTGTCCTCTCTGTCCCTGTGCCTCCTGCCTTTTGTCTCTTTTGTGCTCTGTCTTTTATTTATACTTTGTGACTCCCTTTCTATGTTCATCTTTTACTTTAATGTGCCATCCTTCTCTTCTTGACTTTTCTCTGCTCCTGTTATTTTTCTATCTCTCCATTTGTGCTTAGAATGCTAATCTGTCTCTGCATGTTCTTCTCCCTGCTACTGTCTCTCTGTCTCTTGTAGTCTGTATCTCTCCTGTCCTGTGTCTCTTTTCTACTCTATATTTAATATTTTATTTAATATTTAGTTATTTGATGTGGTGAAAAAACAATTATTGAACTTAGTTAGGCATTAGGATATCTAATGGTAGAGAATCTTAGGGAATTTATCTGTTAGGCTTGTTGTTTGCTACAATGGGTGTATGTTGTGTAATAAATATGTCTGTAACATGGTAATTAAATTTAAGTATTTCTCTTTTTTACAGTGTTTGGTGCTGAACAGCAACAACCTGTATTCCACGTTATCGAATTTTCAGCAATCACATTCTTTTTTTCAGGTGAGTTGGTATTTTTGAAAGGCAATTTTTTTGGGTGCAGATTAAAATAATAAGCAAGATTTTTTAGAATATTTGCAAAGTTTCGGTTTGGTGCATGATTTTATCTTCTATTGTTGCCTTGCTGTATCTGCTTGCACTAGATATGTATTTTGAGATACTTTCCACTGTCTGTTGACACTATCTTTTTATGGGCCTGGTCCATGTGTTCTTTTCGATGCAGTTCTGGTTCATCTATCCTTTGACTATAATTCTTTGCTGTTTCCATGGAATGGAATAATTCTTGCTAAGTCTTCATTATTTCTCTAACTCATGCTGTATTATCTTTGGCAGTCTTTTTTCTTCATTTACAGAGGTGTATTATGATATGGCTCTTGGTGTGATGGGCATCTTTTCTGCATATCTGTGACTGTACTATCTGTGTGCACTGTTTTACATACATTTGCAGAGCTTTATTATGATGTGGTTCCTCATGGTTATCATGAACTTTTGTACATGCTATGAAATTCACATGCTGAGTATGCTGTTGAAACATAAAAGCAACTGTCTCTGTGGGAAGTAGTAATCTGTTAAGTGAATGTTATGGTTTGTGCAATGTGAGCCTCCCCTTCAGACTGTATATAGCAGTTTGTAGTGGTGAACTCAGAAAATGGATCCCTAAAAATCAATTTTAAAGTCTATCAATTGTTGTGATATCCAGAAAATCTAAAAACAAATTTTACAGTAAGATGTCTATTTACAGCAGTAATTATTTAATGAAAAAAAAGGAACAGTGTTAATGTCTAGGCTCATAGTGTCAATTTGTTTTCAAACAAGAGGAAGGTGCTATCTTAATATATGTAGTTAATGAGTTACAAAGTATAAAAATGTATGTAGTTTAAAAATTAGTAAAGGTAGTTTTAAGTTATCTATTGATGAAAAAGATATAATTTAGTCTTTATATTTTTTTTAAAAGGATACAAAAGACACAAAAAAGATTACAAAAATGGACAATTATTCTGAGAAAAGTGAATTACATTTTGAAATCGCTAATGAACTACTGGAGGAATTACTAGATGGAGTTTTTGAGGATGAAAATGATACTGAAAATGAGGACTTTATGGATAATACATTGGACAGTGCCTATTTAGAGATGGTGGAAGGGGAAGACCAGAGTTTGGAGGATGAGAATGTTGAATCTGAAGAAGTACCCGATGAAATAAGGCTTCCAGTTCTTTTAGAATATGAACTTTTAAATAAATAAAATTATTTTTGATACTAAAGCATTCTTGAAGACAGTTTTCTTGTAATATTCGTCGTTGATCTGCTTTATGAGAGTGACAATACATGTTCTCATGAAGTGTATAAGAGATTATAGTAAAAAAAATTAAAAGCCCTCGGATCACCTACAGTTCTTGAAAAACAGTGTACTGTTTGTATGCTTTAAAAATTAGAATCAGAAAATACGTCTATAATGTTGACACAGCTAGGAACTGTCATAAATTTAGAACCAACATTCACTACAGGATTTCCTACTCTGTTCAGAGACTGTTTCTTTGTCTTTATTCTACTTATAAAATGAACCTGTGGTTATAATTTGTATGTTATTGCTAGTAGTGGTCTATAATATTTGTTATCTTTGTTCTTTACAGATTATCATTTTTATCAGAAACATAAATTAGTATGCCGACCAGAAATGAAAAAAGAAAGCTGTATAAAAGGACATACCATTTGAAGAGGAAAGAATTAGAAGAATTATCAAAACAACAAAGGACGGATAAAAAGAAGAGTGCTCCTGGTAAGAAAAGCAAGGATTTCTTAAAAAGATTGTGTCAAAGGAAAAATGCAAAGGATAATCTTCAAAAGGAAAAACAGTTATCAGTATCTACAAGGAGAAATGCTAGAAAACAGCAAAATGTTTCTCAAATCAGCAGAGAGGAAAATATGTACAGTAAAAGACGTACGAATCAGTTTACAGAAATCAGGAAGCGTATGTTTTATAACAGAGTAGTTTCGAATTTATTAAAAAAGGAAAAAGTTTCTAAAAGAAAATCTGCTTTTTATAAGAAGAAAAAATATATAGAGGATGTTGTAGAGCGCACGTTTGAGACAAAAAGAAAATTATTTATTTTAGTAATTAATAGAATAAATACACTAAATAAGGGAATCAGAGTTTTAAAAGCTAAGAGTAAATGGAAGAGACACATAAATAGAAGTAATTTTTGTAAAGTGTTTTCTGGGAAATGGATGCATACTTCAACTTCTGAGGCATTTTTTAATGAAGAGAGTTACTTTCAAAGTAACGATTTGTTGCATGCAGTTGACACCAGTGGTCGAGCATATAAGGTGAAAGATGGTTCTGCTATTGAGAAAGAGAAAATTGTGGTTAGAAATGCAGAAGAGGTGATAGCTGGAGAAGTTTTAGAGGGACGTCCTAATGTTCCTGTTTACAGTTGGAATTGTAGTAGCATTTGCAGTGTACGACAGGATTCAATTGATTTCTTTCGCAATTTCTTACGTAAGTACACTAAGGAAAGTCTTTAAAAAAAATTGTAATGTTGCAAGAATTAGACCATTGCAGAGTGAAAGAAAAAAAATGTCTGCAAGGCCATTCTCTGGCTTGTCTTTTTAAAAAAATATGCCAGAGTGTGTTTCATCACTTCAGGATGTTAGCAGTGCATCATACGAAAATGAGAAAATAAGTGAGAAAGTTGTACTATGCTAAAAGTCCAGCACTTAAACTTAAACAGTTAAATAGTGCTCTTTTGCATGGATGTGAATTAGATGTTAAGAAGATTTGTGCAGAAAGTTATTTTGGTCCAGATGAAGACAATGCAGAAACTGATATAGTTATAGAGGGAAATGTGTTAGAAAATGTTGGAAATTTTAATACTGAAAATTTTGAACAGGAAATAACAAAGTTTAAGGTCATTGCAGGCGAAAAACCAAATTTTCCTTGTGTGTGTTGTCGACGCATTCATTACAACAGTCAAACTAGGTTAGTTGATTTATATTTAAAAAGTGAAGATGAAAATAATAGTCAGTGGAAAGATTTTGCAACTTATTTGTTGTTAGAAAACTATTTTGATTTGGGTTTTGAGCAACGTATTTGTAAGTATTGTTATAATAAATTAAATGAAAATAGAATGCCTGCTAGAGCTGTACATAATAATCTTGAGTTGATAAATATTCCATCGGAACTGATGGATTTAAATACTTATAAGACTATTCTGATTCAATGTGTACATCCTTTTCAGGCTATTGTTCGTATGGAGCCTAAGACTGGCAAATTAAATCCTTCAGATTTACAAAGAGGATTAAAGGGAAGAGTTGTATATTTGCCACTTGATTAAAAAAAAAATATGGAGACAATTGGTGTTGAAAATGTAGAAGAGGAGGCAAGATGGCCGCTGACAGACTGTAGGGAGAGGACGTGCTCTCTCTTCTCTCCCTGAAGCCGTTTATCGAGTGAAAGGTGATGCGGCTTTAACAAATTGCAGACGGCGGTTTTTGCTCTACAAGCACCAAATGCGTGAGAAAGAGAAGATATGGTACAGAGTTCGAAGGCTATCTCCGTAATTTTTCCTGTAACGGAGTATAGATTGAATGTGAAGGCACTAACTTCCTCGACGGTGGGATCAGTGCTGGCGTGGACATTGGCTCGTACGTGTCAGCTGATGGTGAAAGTTTCTGTCTGGAGGCAGCAGCGTTATCAGCGTTATCTGAGATCGGTAGACGCCGCGTCCAGTCTGTGGCGCTTGATGGCTCCGAAGATTGCGAAAACCCTGAGGGACGAGAAAGAGAAAGCTGCCTGGAGCGAGTCGGATGCTCCGGCAGCTAACCTACGAGCAAAGAAGCTGCTGCGGATGCAGGAGGAGTGGGAGGAACTGCACGCTGCCGAACAGGGGAAAAGCACCGGGAGAAGTAAGGAAACTGATATCGCGGTGGGGGAAAAAAAGAAGAAAAAGGAAAAGGAAAAGAGCAAGGCGGCGTCTACAAAGAAAGGAAAATCGTTAGAGCAGGCAAACATGAGGCAGCCCTCGGTATACGAGGCATTTCTACCTGCTGTCGCTGCTAACCCTCGCGGGATACCAGTGGTTGAGTCATCCCTAGCAGACCCCGCTGTGAGTTTATTAAGTGGCGGTCCCCCCGCAGTTCAGCATTTGGCTCAAGATATGTCCATAACAAGGGATTTACAAATGGGAGGCTCCGAAACAAACGTTCAGGTAACTGCTGTTGAGAATGAGTATGTGGTTGCTGAGTTGCTAGAAGGGGTAATGTTACAGGAGCAGGAGCATGCACAGGATTCTGAACAAGGGAAAGACAGTAGAGAGACTGACGTTCGGGTGAAGCAAACGAATAATATAATTTGTATTGAAGAAGGGTTGACTCAACAGGAATGTGAAAAGGGAAAGGAAGCGGCAGTTGATATTGGCAGTGATAGCCAGCAGGCCGGGGAAAACACTTTGTCCACAGATACTGATAAGATTTTGGCGTTAACAGAGGCATTACCAGAGGCATTAAGAGAGGAGCATAAAACGGATAATACGGATGAAGTAACCACTCCAAATCGGGTAGCTACTGAAGGAGAGACTAATATCGGACCTAATATGAACAGTTTGGATGTACTGGGGGGTAATATGGTTACTAATACCAACGATGGTTTAATGGTATTACCAGGCTATCCAGCTGATGAGTGTTTTTTTCTGTAAACGAGGGAGAGGGCGAGGAGGAGGACGAGGACGAGGATGAGGATGTGGGTGGAGAGGGGGAGAGGGAGTCAGAGGTTTCTTCTAACGCCGAGGAGACGGAGAGTGACCAAACAATGTCAGGGTTGGTAACAGAAACAGTAGCCACATCAGAGTCTGGAGAGGCTTCAGCTCAAGAGCTATCTGCAAAGCGTAAATCTAAAATTTTGACAAAAAAACGAAGGAAATCAAAAGGCATTGTGAGCCCTGTAATTACTGATGTTGCAAAGAGACTTGACTGGGATTACTCAGCCACGTCACAGATGTACCAAGAGGCTGTTGGGGGGCCAGATAAAAATTTGGGCACTTTAGGGATACTTGAGCATAATACGGAGCAAAGATCTAGGCAAAGTCAAAGCCAAATCAGAGTCAGAGCCAGAGTCAATCTCAGGGGCAAACGTCACCAATGGGGTTTGAAATGATGTTTTCAATGTTGAAGCAAATACAAACTGAGGCGAGAGTGGAAAGTCGTAGAGCCAGGCAGGAAAGTAAAAAGATACAAGGCTCCCTCCGTAAAGTAAATAAAGTATACGCAGATTTGGCAGGGAGAGTTACAGAGGTAGAAGAAAGAACTGGGGTTTTGGAAGATGAAATGAAGGGTTGGAAGGAATACAGACAGGAGCAAGAGAAGACTACCACCGATATGCTATGGAAGTTGGAAGATTTCGAGAACAGGCAACGTAGAAACAATATTAGACTTTTGGGTATTGCGGAAGGAAGAGAAGGGCAGGATGTGAGATCCTATGTTATAGAGCTCCTCAAGGGTGCACTTCCCGATATAAAAGGCTGGGATTGGGAGTCAGAGATTCAGCGCGCACATAGATTTCCATTTACACAGAGAAAGGGGGATGTCTCTAATAAGCCTAGAGCGATACTTATATATGTGGGAAACTACCTGTTGAGAGAGGAGATAATGGCGAAGGCAAAACCACAGGCTAAGTGTAGATATAAGGATGTCGAATTCTTCGCTAGGCCTGACTTTTGCCATACAACGGTAGAACGGAGGTGGAGACTGCGGGAATTGATATCACCATTCCAAAAAATGGGATGCGAGGCATATTTGATGTTTCCCAGTAGACTGAAAGTGGTAAGGGATGGTCAGTTCAAAATTTTCTACTCCGAAATTAAAGCATCTGAGTTTCTGACATGGTTAAAAGAAAGGAATCCACAGAATCAATCACAATCTCAGGCACAGGCTGATAGAGAACGAGCGGTAGCCCTGGTTGCCAAAGGAAAATAGAAGGCAGAATATGTATACATATGTATAAAAATAGAGAAGAAGTATAAAGAATAGAGAAATGCACTGTATGGAACTTGTATATATGTATGTTGTAAGACGGTTTCACCTTGTTTGTATAATCTGGTAAAAGGGAAGGGGGAGGGGGGGCACGGTGGTCCCGCACAGTCACAGCTGTCACATATAGGTCCTATGGACCTATTTGCCTGTAGGGGGGGTGGGACAGTCAGGGTGGGGGTTCAGGGGGGGGAAAAGGGGGGGGGGACAACAAAAAAGTTGGTATTATCGCAGAGGAAAAGTAACCTGGAACACATGGATTAATAAAACAGAGAAAATATATGAGTTGTATATGGCTGTTAGCCCAATATGTATAAGGAATCAGTTGTGCATCTGTATAATTAAGGATGAGTTACCTAAAAAACCAGGATGAATACTCGAATAATGACGTGGAATGTCTGCGTATTAAATGATAAATTAAAAAGGCAGAAGGTGGCTGTCCTGATCAAAAGTCTAAGTTTGGATTTTCTAATACTACAAGAAACACATAAAGGCGTCTGAAATTCAACTACTTGACCAGCTAGGTCTTACTGTGATAGCGTATTCCAGACAGGGGGCTAGGAACAGGGGGGTGGCTGTAATGGCAAGACAAAGAGACATTACTACTAGGAAAAAATGGGAGGATGCTTGGGGAAGATGGGCTCTAATAGAATGTTTGATAGGAGAATGATGGGTAACCCTTGGCTCTATATACGGGTCTACAGGAGATGATTCGGAAATCTTTGAACAGATCGATATTGAGCTGGCGACCTGGGCCCCATATGCAGTAATAGGAGGGGATTTTAATATCAACGGTGTAGGTGGATTGGGTCTGGGGTTAGGACCTCCAGTTAAATATAAAGGAAGGAAGAAAAGAGTGTTTCAAGCAGTTTGCTTTTTAGCTAAGAATAATGGGCTATTGGATGTTTGGGATACTCTTAAGCCAGGAGAAGATGGGTACACGTATTACTCAGCACCACACAGAGTAAGTGCAAGATTAGACTATTTTTTAATCAGCAGTCAAGGCATTGATGGTGCAGGCATTGAGAGATTACCAAGATTACTAGCGGATCATAATCCCTTAATTGTCACCTTAAAGGGATTGGCAGTGGCAAGGCGGGTCTCAGAGTGGACATTTGAAAAAGCTTTGCTGGAGGATGAGGCATATATTCAACATATGAAGAGATGGATAACTGAATTTATGACAATAAATAGAGATACAGCAGCTGTAGGGATAGTATGGGACTGTTTTAAGGCAGGGGTGAGGGGGGAGACTATTAGTTTTGGGGCTAGGAGAAGGAAACAGGAGAAAGAGAGAAGTGATGCCTTAAAGATGGATTTACTATTAGCGGAGGAAGAAGTAAGTAATAGACCAGATCAGAGTAGTAATGGAGGTGTATTAGATCCTGTCTGTATGAAGCTCGCGAAACTGCGAATGGAAGCAGAAGAATATGTAGCAGTGAAGGCAGCAAAACAATATGCGGTTAATAGAGAGAATTGCTACGAGATGAGTGAAAGAGTTGGTAAAATGCTAGCAATCAGAGCAAGGCAAAAAGTTTCATTCGGTGAGATAAAAGCAATAAAAGATAGTTCAGGAGGAGTTGTAACAAGTGTGCAACAAATCAGAGAAGTTTTCAGGAATTTTTACACCAATTTATATCACGAAAATGATGTAAAAGATCCTGAAGACATAATAGAGTATCTGAATCATTATGAAGGGGCTGAGCTGGATGAAACAGAGAAACAGAGAATAGACAACCCATTAGATCAAGAGGAAATAAGAGGTGCTCTGAAGAATTTACCATCTGGGAAAGCTGCCGGGCCAGATAAGATCCCGCTAGAGTTCTATAAGGTGTTCTGGGAGGAGATAGGGGAAGATATGGTACGCACTATGAAACAAGCACAGACGGGAATGTCAATACCAAACTCCTGGTCCGGGGCAGAAATAGTTGTTATCCTAAAGAAAGGAAAGATACCTATAGATCCGGGATCGTACAGACCAATCACGCTCATGAACACCGACACAAAGGTCTATTCAAAAGCACTGGCAATAAGATTCGCCAGTGTAATAACACCATTAGTTACTGTCAGTCAACACGGATTTATACCTGGACGAGGGACCACGCATCACACACGTAAATTAATAACCCTAATAGATAAAATGGAGGTTATTGGGGAGCCATTTTCGGTCTTATTGTTAGATGCTGAGAAAGCATTCGACCGGGTATCATGGGTATATTTGTGGAGTGTTTTGGAAAGAATGGGGTTTGGAAATGGTTTTCTTACAGCGATAAAGACCTTGTATAGAGATCCAGTAGCTAAGATTAGAATAAATTCGGGAACAACGGAACAAGTGAAAATAAATAGGGGTACTAGGCAGGGATGCCCGTGTTCCCCGCTACTTTTTGCAGTATACTTAGATCCATTAATACGCAGACTGGAAGCAAATGTGAGTATACCTCCAGTTGCCACACCTAGGGGGGATTGCAAGATACTTGCTTATGCCGATGACGTGGCTGTCGTAACACCAATACCCACAGAGGCTATTAGATATGTGGAGCTGGAGGCCCAAAAATTTGGGAAAGTGTCAGGATATTCCTTGAACACTGGAAAAACACAAATCATAAAAAATAACAAGGCTATATGCCAGGATCCACGGGTGGTACAGACAGGAACTTATCTGGGCATAACTATAACTGCAGAATTAGGAAAGCTAGTAGAGGTAAATATAGACCCCATTATACGAAAAGTGGGGAAAGAGCTAGATAGACTCAACAATCTACACCTCACATTGGTTGGCAGAGTAAACATCATAAAAATGCTAATATTGCCGAAATGTTTATATTTGTTCAGGACAATCCCGTTATGGTTTGATAATCTTTGGTTTAAAAAAATTGAACGAATGATTAATAGATTTATCTGGTCTAAAGGTAAAACTAGGAGAGCAGCAAGATTTATGGCACTCCCACGGGAGAGAGGAGGATGGGCATTACCGGATTTGAAATTTTACTATTGGGCTGCAGCCTTACAATATATGGCCGGATTAATAGGTGGAGCTGAAGTGGAAGGAGAAGATGATCTGGGTTCACTAGCGATATATGGTATACTGATGAGAGAAGAAGTTAAAAATATATTTTTGAAACATTTTGACACAGCTTATTTTAAAAGAACACGATTTAAGACTATTTTGGGTGCACATAACATTTGGAAGGTGTTTATTAAGAAATTTGGGCTGGGGAAAATTAATAGATACACGAGGATAAAAGACAATACAGTATTTCCTGAAGATATATTTTCTGACTTAGTGTACACAGAATGGTACCGGAAAGGGATAATAAAAGTGGGGGATCTGATGGCCCCACAGGGGATGAAACAATTTGTAAATTTACAGGCGAAATATGATTTGTCAACAAGACACTTCTTCAAATATCTACAAGTAAGAAGTTTCCTGCAAAATAAAAGGGGGGGATTGAGAGGATTTGAGAAAAATTGCATACTAGAGGCAGTACATAATGGAGTAGACTGTACAATCAAAAGGTTTTATGCAGAGCTAATTGAATCTAAAACAGATGATATGGTTAAGTGGGGGGAAAGTTGGGCGGCGAAGTTAGACATAGAGCAGGAGTGCTTTAATATATCAGTAGAATTAGGAAAGAGTATCCTGTGCTCTGCGTCTTTGCAGGCTCAGCACTATAAAACCATCTATCGGCTATACTACACTCCAGCGAAACTTGCACAATGGGGGGCGACTACTGGTATAAATTGCCCTAGATGCAGAAGTTTAGAGGCAGATGTTATTCACATTTTTGCAACATGCCCATGTCTATCGACAACATTGAACGAGATAGAAACGTTTCTTCAAAGGGCATTGAAATTATCTACCAATTTAACACCTGCGATTATATTACTGGGTGTAGACTCGGGCAATGAATACGAAGAGGGTAACTACTTTATCTTTGTTGCCATGGCAGTTTTCAGATTATGTATCGCCTCAGCCTGGCTAGAACAATCTGCACCAGTATTCCAGCAATGGTTAGCCAAGGTTCTAAGTATATATAATCTGGAAAAAGCAATATATTCAAGAAGAGGAAAGAATGCGAGGAAACTAGGTTTGAAAATATGGGAGCCAATAATGAAATGGAAGGAAGAAGTGTAATGTATATATAATGTATAAAAGGGTGTAAGGATCTTCGGGGTATAAGGGAGGGGCATCGGTATCAATAAGAAATAAAGTGATGTATAATTTGTTTATATGTAAATACTAGAAGTTTAATGGATATGTTGTTTCTGTGTTAAATATGGTTTGTGTAAATACTAAGGCATGAGGGAGGAGTTTCAGGTGGAATATAAGTTATAATGTGTCATATGTTGTGCATACTTTAAGATTATATATTGTTTCTATACTTCCAGGGTGGAAGCACTATTGATTTGTTATAGTAAACTGTTCCTCACCCCCTCTCGGCTTAGAGGGGGAAAATAAAATGTAAAAAGTTGTTAATAAAAAGATTTAAAAAAAAAAAAAGAAAATGTAGAAGAGGAACCTCTAGTTATTCTAGTTAATGGTGTACCTACAACGAGTAAGAAAATCTGGCAAGATTTAGTGGATGTTAGAAAAGTCAAAAAGGCAACGTTGTATTTAGTCAAAAACAATAAATACTATAAAAATGTATACGTAGAAGAAGAAGAAGTAAGTGAAGAAGAGGACAATGATTTGTCTATTGGACAAATTGAAAAAGTTGACTTATCCAGAAGTGAAGAAATTTATGAGCATTACAGTGTTCATCCACTGCATTCCAAAGAAGCAATAGGGAATGCTATTGAATAATTTCAGATGAAAAAGCAAAAGGAAGTCCTATTAGTGTATGGGAAGAAAGTTTGGAAGGTCGTTGTTTCCCACAGTTATTGCCTACAGGTGAAGGTACACGATATGATGATCGACCTATGCAGATTCCTGCATCTGAGTACCGGACAACAAGATTATATGCAGAAGATCCGAGATTTCGTCAATGTATTCCATATTTGTTTCATCTTCTGTTTGAGAGTGACTTATCTGGTCTTTCTTATGCAGTAAACCATATCTTAAAAAGTGGAGTGCATCTGCAAAATGTTTCAGCAAAGGAATTTATGGATAAAGTGCAACAGAAAGATAGTGTTTTGGATTCACACCTAATTAATTTAATGGCTTGTCAGCGTGGTACTAATGAGTATTGGTACCGTCGTCATGGAGATTTGAAATGCATGCTTAGAAACTTAGGAGCACCTACATGGTTTGTAACTCTAAGCTGTGCAGAGTATGCTTGGGAAGATTTACTTGATTTTCTTCGGGAGGCGAATGCAAACATGGAAAATATAAACTACAAGACACCTGGAGAACTGTGTTCGTTGGATCCGGTTAATGTTTGCAGATATTTTAATCATAGATTTGAAGCTATGATGTCTTTTATTTCAAACAAGAAAAATCCACCTCTTGGTGAAGTTCTGGATTTCTTTTGGGGAAAAGAATATCAAGCAAGAGGTGCTCCTCATATTCATATGCTGTTATGGATCAAGGATCCTCCCAACTTTGGAACAGACTCGGATGAGACTGTACTGTCTTTTATTGAACAATATGTCACTTGTGACATACCTAATAGTACAACTGATAAGGACTTAAGAGGAAAAGTGTTACGCTTTCAAAGTCATCGTTGTGGAAAATATTGTCGGCGAAAATTCAAATCAAAGACTAAATTCTACACCAAATGTCGTTTTGGATTTGCACGACCGGTACTTTCAAAAGGAAGAGTCAACAATTTTATGTCATCTTTGCGACATAACATCACAAGAAGGTCACCTAAAAATACGTACAATTTAAGAAGAGGTGAAGAGTCCAAATATGTAAATGACTATAACCCAGTCATTTTGTCCATGTGGAATGCTAACATGGATATACAATATGTTGCAGACAACTCTATTGCTGTGGCTCGATATGTAACGTCTTACATCACGAAATCTGAAAAGACGGAACTGAAGGAGATGTGGGAAGACATTTCTCATGAAAAGAGCCTAAGCAAGAAATTGTATACGTACAGTTTGAAGATGATATCTCATCGAGAAATTGGAGCATATGAATGTTGTGATCGCTTATCATCAGCAAGTCTTTATGCAAAATCAAGAACTATCCTGTGGGTGAGTTTGGGTCTTGCAGAAACACGAAACCGTGTTCTGAAACCTGTGCAAGAAATTGAATATTTAGCACAGAAAGAACCAAACAGTACAGACATTCTGAAAACAAATATGTTGGATACATAGTATCCAAATAGAAGTACTCTGCTTGAAAACATTTGTCTGTATGAAATACGTAAAAACTACAGTTTTACAAGGAATATTACAGAGAATATTGATAAAGGTGTACACGCTGTAATTGGACATGAAGGATGTTTGGTGAAACAAAGAAAAGGACACTTGATTAATCACCAAAAACTGAGTTGCGAAACACCTGACAAAAGAGAATTTTACTATTTAGCTCTTTTGCAACTCTTTAAACCATGGCGTACAGAAGAGGAACTACTTGGTGACTTTGATAGTTATGAAGATTCATTTAACGCATCTAAAAGTAGTATCGAATGTCCTGTTTTCAGTAATTATCTCCAAATGTTGAATAACGAAATAGAGCAAGAAGCAACAATTGCAGCGGAGATTGCTAGAGACAGTTCACAAGGTAGTCAAAGTTCGGCTTCATTAAGTCAAGATCCACTGGGACAACCGATTATCCAAAATGAAGCAGCCACTGCCATGGATGAGGTGGAAAGAGCAATGCAGCAAGGTCAAGAGGAAGTAATAAACTTAGAAGAATTGGAGAAGCAACTTAATCTTGAGCAAAGACAGATATATGATGAAGTGACAGAGCACATTGAGCATGGCTTTCGTCATGAGAAAAAAGAATGCTCATGTATGTCATTTGATCCTATTCGATTATATGTAAGTGGAGAAGCTGGAACTGGTAAATGTTTCCTAATTAAAGGAATTACAACATATCTACAGCAAAGAACTCAGTCAACACTGTCTTGTGTTGTTACTGCTCCAACTGGATTGGCAGCACATAATATTAAAGGTATTACTTTACATCATTTACTGATGCTGCCAGTTGAACATGAAAATAAATTACAATATCACAAGCTATCTGGAGAAGCTTGTTTTGAAGTTTCTAGAGTCCTTAAAAAAATGAAACTTCTCATTATTGATGAGGTAAGCATGGTATCCAATTTAATGCTTGCTTTTGTGCATTTAAGAATGCAACAGATACTTAAGACAGAGTATGATGTGTTATTTGGAGGCAAACATGTCATCGTTTTTGTAGACCTACTGCAGCTAACTCCTGTGCAAGGACAACCTGTATTTGAAACTGTTACGCATGAAGAGACCATAAAGTGCCTGAGCAGTATTGGTAATGTTAATATATGGTCACATTTCAAATATACTGAACTGATTCAAAATATGCGACAGGCAAAGGATACTAAATATGGAAATATTTTTCAAGATAAGGATTGGAAAACTAACTGAAGATGCGAAAGTAACTCTACGAACACGATTACTTTCCAAGCTGTTTCCTAATGAAGATAATGTACCTGAGAAAATATATAGTAAAGAGGTAGCAGATAAGTCAGTCATATGCTTGATGCCAACTCTCAGAGAATGTTCGGTTTTCACTGAAAAAATGTTGAAGTTAGAAAATCAAGAAATTAAGAAACTGGAAGCTAAAGATAGAATAGAGCATGAAGGTAGTACTATTGTTTTGTCTGAAAAGTTAAAGTTAAAATTGGATTCTCTTCAGAAATCTATATCTAAAACTGCTGGCTTAGAAAAAAATCTGTATGTATGTTTAAATTGTCGGATTATTTTACGGAGAAATTTACATGTAGAAAGAGGTTTGGTGAATGGAGCAATGGGTAATGTTGTTGGTTTTGTCAATTACCCAAATAGAGATGAGATTGAATTTTTAAGAATCAAATTTGATGGAATTGAGGAAGTTCAACAATTCAGTCGCTGTTCAACTTGTTTTTTGCTTGTGAAAGACTTATATGTCTGTCGGAAGCAATTTCCAATTTGTTTGGCATATGCAGTGACTATTCACAAATATCAAGGTTTAAGTGTAGATTGTGCTTTGGTAAATATTGGAAGCACTGTATTCAAAGAGGGTATGGCGTATGTTACTTTATCTTGAGTTAGAACTTTATGTGGACTTTATCTAATTGATTTTGATGAGACAAAGATTAGTGCAGATTTAAATTGTTTGAAGGAGTATAATAGGTTAAGAAGAGAATATGCTCCAAGTTTACCTCAATATCCTTTAATTGAAAAGTGTATGGTTGGTCAGAAAAGGAGAAATGA
The DNA here is from genome assembly GCF_964263255.1 of Lissotriton vulgaris. Lineage (NCBI taxonomy): Eukaryota > Metazoa > Chordata > Amphibia > Caudata > Salamandridae > Lissotriton > Lissotriton vulgaris. The sequence continues at coordinate 69,369 of NW_028254758.1, forward strand.
GGAAAAATGTACCGAAGTAGTAGAGAAACGAAGAAAAAAAGATGTAGCTGTCATTGGTAGCAGTAAGAAAAAGGTTAGTATTGAAGAGATTGTTGGATTTAAGGTTGAAAGCAGGTCTGGTGTCAACTGCTATGCAAATGTAGTAGTTAATGTTGTTTTTTTTCTTAAAAATTTTCAGTAACAGATTGTACAAAATCGGGAGCAAACATTTTGTTGTTCGTTAAATTCTGTGTTTGAAAAATGTAGCAGTGGTAATAGTGAAGTAGCAAGTGTTTCAGAACGAAGGAATGTTTTAGACATATGTGCAGGACTAAATCAATTTTCTCAGAATATTCAGCAAGATTGTCAGGAATTTATTATGTATATGATTACAGTTTTGGAAGATGAAGGTGTAGATAATGATAGTCTTTTTGGCCTTTCTTATAAATGGGAACATAATTGCGATAATTGTTCATTTTCAAGTAGTACTGATATACACACTGAAAGATTTATATATTTAACATTACCAGACTGTAAAGAAGTGTCCTTTAATAAACTAGTTAAAGATGCGCATCAGAACATGGTCTGCTCTCAATGTAACTCTGAAATGTTATCAACATTATTTATCCACAGAAATGGACAATATGTAATTTTAATGTTTCAACAATGCAGAGCTGATGGGAGTAAATTGTCAACTTCAATTAAAAATTTTGTGGCTTCTCAAGTATCTATTTCTAGAAGAACATTTGTAACTGTAGCCATTATTTTTCATGAAGGGCCTTCAACATCATCAGGACATTACACAGCTTATTTGAAGTCTCCAACAGGCTGGACGCTCTGCAATGATAGTCAATTGACTTTTAAGAAACGTTTGCCTTTTGACTTAACTAATTCTTATCTGCTATTTTTGCAACCCAAATTTCTGTAAAATTACTTGGTGTAGGAAGATTAATACTGTAAAGATATGAAACTCTGTTGTTTAGAAATATCATGTGACTGAGGGTGTGCAAATCTAGAAATGAAATTTGTATTTGGCATAGTGACAGCATCAGGTACAAGTTTACTTAATGTTTGATGGTGCAGAACACGTTAGAATTTTTACTCGAAAGGTTGAGAAAAGAATGGATAAGACTACAATTAGGTAATTTGAGAAAATAACTACTTAACTCATACTATTTGGCCACGTGGAAAAATATGAGACAACAAAATGTGTACTTGAGATAAATGTTTTAAGAACATACTTGCACGGAGCTTTGTTGAGACGTATTTAAAAATAAGTGGTATGGTTTAATTATTTTTTAACTGTGGAAGATGTACTGTGCTTACTCAAGAAATTGCGAATAAGAGAAAAACATTTAAGACATGTTTTTTTCAGGTATTTATATTATGTATAGAGATCTTGTACGGGTTTTTTAAACACAATCATTTAGATTGTGTTTTTTTCCCCGCTGTTACATGATGATTACTATTGAAATCACTGTTTATAGTGAAAATCAATATATTCTGAGGACAGCAAAAATAAACCATGTAATATGTTGTCTGAGTTATTTTGTTACATTGGATTTAGAAATATGTATTATAACAGATGTTTTTATTGTCTTCCACAGATATTACATTTAGAAGGTAAGTACAAGTAATAATATCCGAGAGTTTCCTCTGCCTCTCTCTTATCCTTATTCCTTTCATTCCCTTTCTTTGTCAGTACTGTTCAGTCACGCTTATTCCCTTTAACTCATCCACATTTTGCGTTGTTTAATTTTCTCTCCTGTTTCTCTAACATCTTTTCTGTCACTATTTTATTCAGTCTATCTATCTCTTCAGTTTGTTTCTTCCGTTGTCTCATGGTGACTCACCTTTATTGACCCTGTATCACGTTTGTTTCTTGAATCTTAATTCCTTTGTCTTACCGTACCTTAATATTTGTTCCCTTACTCTGCTTTCATTAATTATGCTCAATTCCTAAACTTAAATCTATAGTTTACTTCCCTTACCCTACTTCATTTGTATTTATCTGTCTCTTACAGTCCTTGTCTATTTCTACTCCGTTCATCTTCTGTTACCCTTTTTCACTCTGTTTCTCTTACTGTTTTTCCTTTATTTTATCTATCTCTTTATGACATTCCCGTACTCTTAGTCTGTTTCTTTAAGACACTGTTTATGTCGTGTACTATCACTGATCATACTCTCATTTTGTCTCTCACTTTACTTTCGTTTAGACAGTCATTGCTTCAGTGCTATTATCTCTTTCAATTCATTATCTTACTCATTGATTTATATACTACACATTCTGTCTCTGTCTCTTACTTTCCCTCAGACATTTTTTCTTTCACTTTCTGTTTCATTCACTCCTACTTTGTTTTGTTTTATGAAATGTACATTATAACCTTATTTTTACTTTTCTTCCACAGGTACTATGTTTTTTAAAGCAATTTAGTTTTACTTTGTTACTATTTCTTAGGTAAGTATAAAAAATAAAGAAACTTTTCCATCACTGTGTTATTTCTTTGTCTATCCTGGTCATACCAGTGTCATGTTTTATGTGAGCACTTCCACGCAGGATTGGGTGCACTGTCATAAGGAGCGCCCTAAAATGATTATATGAAATCAGCGACATTTCACTGAGTCAATTCTTCAACGCTGATATGAAAACATTGGAGGTAAATGATGTGTGTGAAAGAACTTTGGGGCATAGTATCATGGGGGTTTATCCCTGCTTTTTTGGTTTTAAAAAACAAAAAAGCAGAGATAAAATTATGCCGCTATTACCTAGCTGTTGCAAACATCAGTTAGCGATATCTAGTAGGATATATCGACCATCTTGGGCCCCACTTTGCTTGCCAGTGATATTTATCAGTAATGACATGCAAAGTGGGCATGCCAAGATGTTAGTGACTGGAAATACTCGGTGACATTGCTATGTCTAATTACCCACTTTTGGAGACATTTGCGCTAAGCGTGAATATCTCCAAAAGCTAACACCTGCCCCTGAGCAGTTCTTACCTATGTTACTCAATGGTAGGTGGATAACATGACTAAGAGCAGTAGCTCGATAATGCATGAATATCGCTGACTTCACAGCAATATTCATGCATTTCGACCGATTTTTATTGCTTAACACAGTGGTTCCAATACTTTTTTGACCTGTAGCTCCCTTGACCTAATCAGCAGTTCGCCGTGGCTCCCTACCTTTTTTTCCAGTGGGTGGGTGGTATGTACCTCTTGTTATCTTCCTTAAAGTAATTGGGACCCATTCTTTCACCTATCCAACCATCTGTTCACGCATTCTGTCTTGCACTGTCTCATCCATCCACCCTTTTACTTCAGTCATCTATTTCTTTTGTCCATGTACCCCCATTCACTAACTTATCAATACTTACATTCACCGTTTCACTCATCCATCCATTCACCATTTCACTTATCAATTAATCCATCCACCCATTCACTTTCCCATCATGTACCCTTTCATTCATCCATTTATCTATCGTTTCACACACCCATGCACCAATTCACTCACCCACCAGGTGCTCTTTCAGTCTTCTTTCCATCCTTTAACACACCCATTCATCCTTTTACCCATCCATCCACCGTTCGTCCCATACATCCATCTATTTACCTTTTCTGTCATCCATACTTCCACTCATTCGCTTATCTATCCATCCTTTGTTTCATTATCTATTTATTCACCTTTCATTCATCCATTCATCCTTTCAGTAATACATCCAACCATTCGGACATTCCATACTTATTTACTTACCCACTTTTCCACATTATGAGCTGAGCTTTTGTCTGCAGAGTTGCAGGGAGAAGCGGCCTATCAAGAATGAACTACAGCAAGGGGTGGGGTGCGGTGGGGGAGACTTCACTATGCCCTTGCACATAGGCAGACTGAAAAAGTAGAAGTCATGAGTCATACATGATCTACAGTGCCAGGATGTGAGGTTAATGTTAAATGGTGTTGTTTCCAGGGCTTTAAGAGGTGTTAAAAAAATGGGGGGGTCTCTTCAAAGGGAGTGTTGGATGTAATTCAGAGGGCAGTTTAAAACACGTAGGCTAAAAATCTGCGCTTAGCATAGTGTTGCGCCCGACTGGTGTTATGTTGTTTCTGTCATTCTATGCAGATATATAATATAGCAAGTATTTTTTCACGAAAAGCAAGTCATGACTATTGGCTTTGTCAATGGTTGCTAGTTTCTTAAAATAAAAAAAGCAGCAACCATGGAATTGTTGAATATAATATTGTAAATACTTATGTTCAAGAATGATGAGACAGTAAAAGAACGTTAACCTGATCTTTTAAACTTACTTCACAGGCTTCTTTAAAGGAAGTGTTCTATATCATTGTAGCGTGGGTGCTTTACTTTTTTATACCTACACAATCCCTTCTGTACGCTGTAGCAGGAGGAGCGCTACATACTTGAACATCCTTGAGTGCCCCATTCTCATTCAGTAAGTGGCAATGAGCCCGATACAGAACTTCAATGGGCAGGAGGGGCTGCTCCTGTGCTCCTGGAGGAGTGCGAGGCCGCTCCAGCAGTGGGAGTGAGGTCTCTTAGAGAGGAGCAGCGCTGCTCCCTGTGATGTAGTGAAGTAGTGTGGCTCACTGGTTAGAGGCGGCAGACCCGAGAGCAGAGGACGGCCCGGGACCAGGGTTCGATTCCCGGCGCGGCAGGTTTCTGGACCAGGGTCAGCGGACTCGATAATTCTCTCGCCTCGGTGCCCACTCTGATCAGCGATCACACTCGGCAACTCTGGGCATTAGCTTGCCTCATCTTCACTAACGGCCCCACCAGACCGCCGGGGATGCCTGGTCTCACCCTGGAGATACCCATTAAGGGACCATCTCTCAGGGAAGCCAGGAAGGGTTTCGCAGCGGTCGAAGCGCCTTCGGACCCTCCGGGTAAGTAGTGCGCTATATAAATGCCTATACATACATACATACATACATACATGGCCACAATTACAGATAACAGGGTAGGGATGTCCGTGGAATTTACGGACGGTTAGTCACTCTAGAGTGTGCGCGGCGCCCCTGGCACCTCATTACGGCGCACAGGGGAGCCGCGGTGCACAGTTTGGGAATCACAGACTTAGGAGATAAACCTTCATAATAGCAAGGCTCGTAAGCGATAAAAATTGTAGCTGCTCGGCGTTTAAAATATTGACGCTATCGGCTGAATTTTCCACGGTGTTAGTGCGTTAATATAAATGCGAACACAAATGTGATAGTAAATCCTGTAACAGCCGGCGGTACTTAACATTACTGCGTGAAAATAAGCGTTGTTTTCACGCAGTAATGTGAGCCTTGTAATTAGGGGACGGGGTGGATTCAGTTTTATTTTCCACACCCCCATGGTAACGCTGCCGAATGCTTGTTTAGAGCAGGGTTTGGCAGTCCTACGATAAACAAGTTTATTTCACCTCTTTTTCTCGCAACGCCTCTTTTCGTGATAGGGTGTTTTCCTCTCCAACCACATTTTGTATGTGCTTTGACGTACGCCCACTTTGCATGTAAATAACTTACTGTGGGGCACATATGCAAAGTGGTCTTACGGCAGGCGGTGTAATGCCGTTTTCAAGAAGGTGCTGGGGAATATTTTCAAGGATAGGCAAAATATTAACGCCGCTTTTATCGGCAGAAAACTGCAGATATAGCGGCGATAACGGCCTTGATAATATGCTCTATGAATTGCAATCGAACCTAATGTTAGATATAAAGACAACTAACGTAGGTTTCGGTTGCAATTCGTAGAACATACTATGAAGGCTATTATCGTTGTTTTATCGGCAGTGTCGTGTCGATGAAACCGATGATAATGTATTACGTCTCCTTCATAATATGCCCCAAGTATCGTTGCTTTTTTGCATAATTGTCGTGAAAAAAAGCGTCGATACTTCAGCTTGTGAATAGAGCTCTTTTTGGTACAATGAGTTAGTTCTGAAAAGAACTTTTTTTTTTTTGACAAGTTTTACATTGTTTTTGATTTTTAAAACTGGAACCGAAATTTTGAACTTTAAAACTGTAAAAAAACAGGATCAAAATGAAATGAGAAAAATCATCTTCTGTCGAAGCATTGATGATTATTAATTATTTTTTCAATAGGAGTGAGGCTCTGCTCTCCGTACAGAATTGCATTTCATATGCACCTTTGAGAAATATGGTCTCAAGTCCATCTGTGCACTGGATGGAGATGCAGGTCGTCCACCAGAAGATGTGCTGGCCACAGCAGATGGTAGTTGTGTTGCCAGAGCTCTTGTCGATGCCTGTGCAAATTTCTCAGGATGCACTTGTCTCACATGCCTCATCATCGTATGTATTGAAAACGAATACTTTTTGGAAGGATTTACTCTTGAAAGAACAGCGTTACAAATTGTGCAAGTAACTTTGGGCGCATTCTTTTTTTTTTGTTCGTTAGGAAAAGTAAAAAATTGCCAGATGAAAGATTCCTTCCTTTTTGTTAAAGGTAGCCGATAATTTTCTTCAGATTCAGACGATGAATTCCGTGCGGCAGCCATTTCACCAAAGTGTTCGGAAAGATGTAAAACGTTCTTCTCCCTTGAGAGTAAAAAAGATAGTGAGGGAAGTGGGTGGGATCCGTGAAAATTCCAGAACAGAATCTACTAAGAACCAATTGGAAATGTTGTTTTCAAGTCACATGACTTGACATGCGCGCATTAGGACGTGTACGCAGTGACAGTACCCGGTCACGTACGTCATTTGGAAGTATTGGTCTAATTTACTGAAGTTTCAAAACGTGAAAAGGAGGAAAGCTAAACACACCCTGATCTTGTACATCTTCTCAGGGGGATCCAAGCACAAAATTGTTAAAGTATAAAACCTTTTATGTTTTTGAAAAAAACCCTGGGTGCGCGCAAGCGGTCGCGCACGAAAGTTTAAAAAGGCGTTCGGCTCCATTTAGTGAAAAGTTTCAAAACGTTAAAAAGAAGGCAAGGTACAGTCTCCTTGACCTACTATAACTTCTCTGGGGGTCTATGAAGAAAATCGATGGGTAGAAACTGCAATGTTTTCGCGAAATATATAGCGGGGTGCGCGTACCCGGTCGCGCACGAAAGTTTACAAAGGCGATCTGCTTCATTTACTGACAAATTTCAAAACGTTCAAAATAAGGCAAGGTAGAGACTCCCTAATCCACTAGACCTTTACAAGGAGTCCCTAAACAACTCTGCCAGTCAACAAAACTGTTTTTTTCAGATAAAAATATTTACTGAAATTCATTGATAAAACTATAGGTTGTAATCACGATATAGTTAATAATTAGCATTTAAAAAACCTATGAAATTCACTGAAAAAACCATAGGTTTTAAACCTGTTATAGTTAGGAAGTAGCATTCAAAAAATCTATGAAATTCACTGAAAAAACCATAGGTTTTAAACACGTTATAGTTAGGAAGTTGCATTTAAAAAACCTCTGAAATTCACTGAAAAAACCATAGGTTTTACACACGTTATAGTTAGGAAGTAGCATTTACAAAACCTATGAAATTCACTGAAAAAACCTTAGGTTTGACACATGTTATAGTTAGCTGGACATTTCACTCATATAAAACCATTGAAATTCCCCCGTCATAGTTACTTCAGCTAACTATAACTTGCGCGCCCGCAATGCACTGCTGATGACGTCACATATTACATCACTCATGACATGGTCAGTGACATCACTCATGACATCACTGATGATATCTCAAATGACATCACTGATGACATCACTGATGACATCATCCATGTGAAAGAGTGGCAGACCTCCTCTCAGCATAATATAACCTTTGATACACACATTCAAAAATAGAAACTAAAATGTTCAAAGCATGAGTGATGTAATATGTGACATCATCAGCAGTGCATTGTCTTCTGGTATGGCTCCCCCCTTGATGATGAGTCTGGGGAGGCCCCTGTTGCTAGAGGATGCCTCACGCTGCGCTCTCAATAACGCGGCTCAGCCGGGATGAGCCTCCTTGTTGTTAGGGGAAACCCTTGATGCTGGGACCAATCCCAGTGCGGCTTCTCTGTGACGTAAGCGGGGAAATGGAAACTATGCCTGCGAGGCTCCTGGGCCTGCGACGGTTATTCTCCCTTGCACAGCGCTTCTCTCCTCTGTCATACCGGGGTGGCGGCGGTGATCTTGGCCCCTTGTTGACGGTCTCGGGTAGTGCACTGGCACGCACTCTTGAGCACCGAGACAGTCGTGCAGGAGGCACAGCAGACCTCACGCCGAGCCTCACTGTGTGCCGACAAGTACACTGAGTCAAATAACACACGGCCAGGCAGGCCAAAGTTTACGAGGCCACAGTTAGTGCACAGCCACACACACTTAGTGCTGACAAGGTGGTTTCTTCTGTACACTTTTGTGTCCCTGAGTTTACAACAGGAGGCCAGCTCTTCTCAGGCCCTTGGAGACAGGTAGACTTCAGAGGGGGGCAAAGCACTGAGCACAGCTCCTCTTCAAGCCGGGGGGACACAGCACACAGCAGAGAGTCACTTAGTCTTTCTCCTCAGTACTAACAGCAATTGCAGGTCAGCTTCCAGACACTCAGCAATGACAGCACTTTTCTTCAGTCTTCCTGGCTGTTCTTCTTTGGAAGGGATTCCTTCTTGATCACAAAGTGTATCCTAATCTAATTTTTTAGGGGTCTCAGCCCTACTTTTATACCCCAAAAGTATTTGTTCTTCCTGTGTGATGGGTCCTGGACCCATCCAAACCAGTTCTGGGTGCACTCTGCCAGTGCACATCTTCTTCCCTTGTGAATGTGGGCCTGGGCCATCAGACGCACCGCAGGAGGTGGAGCCAGCTTTATGGAAGGCAGGCACAGCCCTATTCAGACCCAGGTGCTACTCTTCCCAACACGCTACATGCTGATGGGTCTATTTAGCCTAGTGCTGACTCACCCAGTCTCCTGGAGCCTCCCCAGTCCCTGCCACTCACATACCAGACAGTCAATCCACAAACAGGCAGCAACACACATAAAGATAGAACAAAAAATAGCCACTTTTAAAAGTGCTATTTCCAATCTTAGAATTTTTTTACTAGAAGATGTGTTATGAGAGTCTGAGTTCAGGGATTCCAGATTCCACATGTCCATCTTGCCGCCATGGGAAGATATGCAGGTAAGCATGTTACACAGCATTCCCCATGTTATCCAATGGGCAAGATAGCTTTTTATAGTGGTAAACGAAATTGGCAGTATTTCACTATCAGGACATGTTACCCACACTAGAACATGTCCTACCTTTTACATACACTGCACCCTGCCAAGGGGGATACATTGGGCCTACTATAGGGGTATCCAATGTGTAGGAAAAGGGAAGGGTCAGGCCTGGCAAGTGTGTGCACTGGCCAGGACAACATGGCAGTTAGCAAACTGATCACAAGCACTGCAGTGGCAGGCCTGAGACACCATTTTAGGGCTACTCATGTGGGTGGCACAATCAGTGCTGCAGGCCCCCTAGTAGCATTTGAATCATCAGCCATGGCACACTCAGTGCACTTTACTAGAGACCTACTGGTGAAACAAATATGCCAATCTTCGATACCAAATCACAATCATAACTTAACCAGGGAGCACTTGAACTTTGGCACTGATCAGCAGTGGCAAAGTGTCCAAAGCATCTAAACCAACAAAAATGAATTCCATCACAGTGTCAATATTATAGGAGGTAGAGGCAAAAAGTCAGGGGAAACTATGCCAAGGATGACAGGTCTAAGATATGGTAAAATACAAATAGTGAAAAATAGGTATCAACAAAGCCTACATTTGTCTGAAAAAGACATCAGAAACAGAGCTTATGAGCAGTGGTTATTTGTACATCTCTGAATGTGTGGGTACCGATTCGTGCAGCACAATTTTGCCCACTCTTTACACGTCACAAATACATCCTAACTTCACAACAGATAAATGACATGAATGTGCATTTAGCACATGATTCTACTATGGTCTAATTTGAAAAATAAGTGTTTCATTTGACATTAAAACTAAAGTGCATTTACTGCAGGACTAATTAATTTACTCAAAATATGTATGTATGTATGTAAATGTATAGAAAATATTACGCCATCCTTACCTAATAGACATGGGCTCACTATGAAGATAACATTTGACTTTCATATTGTTTGCCTTAATACATTGAATACCATGTACTGTTTAGACAATTAAATATTAACCATCCTCATATGTGTGGAATGTGATCACGCTTGAAACAGCAAAAGTTAATCTAATGTGTGGACTAATGTTTCATATATTGCATTAAACTGCAGTTCAGAGACATACTGACACATATACTTTAAGATTTTGCTGCATGCTCTATCTAATGTGAAGCTAATGTATTGCTCATTCATATTCATTTGTGTTTAAATGTGCACATTCATATTAAATGAACACTCTTACTAAAAATTTGCCATTTTAGGCCTATAATTCTTCATGCTGCATAAATACTTTCATTTTCTGCTAACATGACATTTCTTGCAGGCATTCACATGCATTGTCAGTTGAAGAATAGATACATTACTGTACTAATGATAAAGAGAAAGAGCCTGAGAAGAAGACCTTAATGAAAGAACATGGAAAGCCTAAACGCTAACTGAAAGGTCTATTCAGCAATGTTACAACCTGGCCTGTGTGTGAGATGATGATGTAATTCCCATGTCCAGTGTGGGATACGTTGCAAATGTTGCAGTCTACAATGTGAGAAGTGGAGAAAGACAATAGACCCCTGATGATGCACACACAGGGGTGTTGTTCAGGAAGACACTTGTATGTTGTAGCTCAGTGGCCACACCTTTGGAGAGGAGAGATCATTTCTGATTCCCTTCAGAAACCTTCTCCTGAATGTTTAGAGCACTTTTGGCTGGACTTTGAAAGGCAAAGTCTGATTTGCTTGATTCTTTGCTAAGTGTGGCTTAGGCCAACACTGACTTGTCTGACCCAAGAAGGTTCGTGGTCACTGTAGGAAGCCAGCTCTTTATATGGTAAACCAAAAAGGGGTACAAAGTGCAGAGTCCAGTTATTCCCTTACTAGTAACTAAGAGCTGGCGCTAGAAATCCCAAGGTGGTCTTTGTGATGATGTAATGCACTGTGAGGTAATAGAATTTTGACACTGGAAGGTTAGGGAAATGGAATGAATATGGGGCAGTTGGAAATAAGGATAAATGGACAAGCACTGTGTTGGTTGTCCTGACTTGATACTTGAAGAGGCTGTCCATCTTGACTCGTTAATTCAGGTTACACAATGGTAATGAGCGGAAAACATACATATGGCAGACATTTTTAAAACTCTGGTGTTTGCACTCTCCAGTAAAAGCAGGAGCTGAGGCTGAAGCTTTCTGAATTTTTGAAATCTAAGGCCAACGAGCAGTGATGCAGCACAGTGAGTTTTTGGTTTTGTGCAGCAGTGAACAATTGCCATTGTGTTCCATTAAATTGTCATCGCACTCCATTAAATGTACAAGTAGGATGCAGTTTGAGGTATACGCTCCACCTTGCTTTACTTGAAAGATGCTACACTCGCACCACACACATGCGCAATATAGTGAAAGAACATTGATACAACTGCTACAGGCAGTAGAAGCAAATTTGGTTCCCGTGCAGTTAAAGGTGAACTGCATCATTGAAATAAGGCACAGTGGCCATTTTAAAGTCAGGCAGATCTATTTTGACCCTGACTAACACAACTACATTTAATCTGAAACTCAGCTGAATAAAACACAATTTAAGTCACAAAGAAATTGCTATTCAAGTCAGAATTGAACCAGGTTTAACATTTTAAAGGGCACATTTTGTTTTATTTTTTATTTTTTCCTGAAATACAATGTCAAGTGAAAATACAAATAGTGAAATTACAATAAATACAGACACAGAGACATATAATGATAAAAAAAGTATAGGAAATGTCTCAAGCATACTTTTTTGAAGACCTTTATCATTTCTCTTGACTGATCAGCAAAACATTGCACAAAGGTGGGAGAAATAGAGAAGATTCAAGCATTTTTAAAAGGCTACATGCAAAAATTCCACAAATGAGCAGGCATAAGATCTGCTGCTCAATTTAGTAGGTGAAGATGTAGATGATTTGATAGTGACATTTCCTGAACCAGAAAAGACTGCATACAAAGGGTTCATTAAATGTCTGAATGACAGGTTTGATCTGCAAAGGAAATAGGATTTTGAAAGGGATAATTTTAGTGTAGTTTTTCAAAATGAGGATGGGTCCATGGATGAATACATAACAAGGTTAAGGAAACTGGTACTTTTTGTGAATTTAGGAAGTTTGACAATGAAGAAGGGATAAGACTAAGAATAATTTGACAAAGCTCTTCTGTAAAATTTAGGAAGAAGTTGTTAGAAAAAACATGACTTACAGACGTTCTTACGCATGTCTCAAACAGACACAAGCAAAACGTATGCTACCAATATGGAACAAGGCAAACTGAAAACTGTAGAACAAGTGTGACAAATGTCAAGAAAATATACTAATACAGAATAAGCAGATGGGCAAAATATAGAAAAGGTCATGCCATAGATGTGGATTGCATTTCCCACATATAAAGGTTTTCCTGCACTAGATCAACATTGTAGAGAATGTGGAAGTTTTAATCATTTTACAAAAGTATGCAAGTTCAAGAGAGATAAAATAGAAACTTGGAGTAAAAAGGAAAACTGGAACTAGCAAAATTTGCCTGAGACTAAAAAGAAAGTGGTAATGTTGAATATTTAGGGCAAATGTCAAGTGTTAAATTTGATTATGAGGATGAAGAAGCTGAACAATAAGAAAGGTTGTGCATGATGTCTGATGACAATGAATTCAAACAAATTAACATGATCAGAAGAGAGGAAATTAAAAAGATGACGTCCGTGGATATCATAGTTGGTAATCAAAAAGTTCCTTTTGTGCTGGACAGTGGAGTGACGTTCAATATAATGTGTGTCACTGAATATCAGAACATTAAAAAACGGCCATCTCTAAGTCCATCATATGTCAATGTTTTCCATTCGGGAGTAAAACGTCCAGTTTTATGTTTAGGAAAATGTGAGAAAAATCTGCAGTATGGAAAAAAATACAGCAAAGAAGAGATGTATGTGTTGGAAGATGACGTTCCTGGCCCATGTCTGTTAAGCAACGTCACAGCTCAAGTTATGAGTTTACTAACAGTGACTTGGAATGTCACAACAGAGCATCCTGCTCTAAAGCAGTATCCACAATTATTTACAGGACTAGGAAAGCTGAAAGATAAAGCAATTACTTTGCATCTTAGTGAGGTTGTGAAACCAGTGGCACAAGTTCAAAGAAGCATTCCAATACATTTATGGACAAAAGTAGAAAAAGAGGTAAACTCGCTTCTTCAGCAAGACATTATTGAGCCAGTCTCAGGGCCAACACAATGGATTTCTCCGATTGTGGAAGTTTCAAAAAGAAATACAGAGGATATCAGAATTTGAGTGGATATGTGAGGGCCCAATACATCGGGTAAAAGAGAGAGGCATCCGGACTACATTTAAATGACATAGGTAGCATCAGTGGTGTGACTATCTTATCAAAATTTGATATATAGAAGGGATACTATCAGTTAGAAATTGATGATCAGTCTCAATATAAAGGAACATTTTCGATGCATTTACGATTATTTTGGTACACAAGATTGAATTTTGGCACATGTTCAGCAGCAGAAATCTTTCAGGAAACTATAAAGAATATAATAAGGCCGTAAGGAATGCTACGAACTATAGGGATGATACCTTGATATTTGGAAAAACGCAGGAAGAACATGATCAAGCTTTAAATGAAGTGTACCAACAACTTGTGAGAGCAGGTCTAACACTCAACTCAGGAAAGTGTGAAATAGACAAATCTAAGTTAACATTCTATGCTCATATATTTTCTCAAGAATGAATGAGACCCGATCCAAGCTGTTCCTTCCGCTAATTTTTTGAAATGCACAGTTTCTGCTCACGGTACATAAAAGACTATGCCACTATAAGAACACCGCTCAAAGAACAAAGAAAGAAAGGCTGAAAATTCATATGGGATGAAGCCTATGAGCATGCTTTTAAACCCCCAAAAAATTATATATTTTTGGCAGCAAATTTGAAGTATTTTGATTCTCAATTGTGCACTGAGGTAGTGATGGAGGTCAGTCCTGTGCGACTTGGTGGAATGTTGGTGCAGCCTAAACCTGGGAGAGAAACCCTTCGATATGTGATTTCACACACTAGTAAACACTTGGCTGATGTTCAACGGAGATTCTCGCAGCCAGAAAAAGAAAGTCTTACAGAAGTTTGCTCTTGTGAACATTATCAGGATTTTGTATTTGGCAAGCCATTTGTTATGAAAACAGGCCATCAAGCACTGGCTGAAATTTATGGAAACCCAAAAATTAAAATGATCCACAAATTGAAAGATTGGGGATGCGACTGATGGATTATGATTCCAAGATCATTCACAAATTGGGAAAATAATTTAATCTAGCAGAATATTTGTTTAGGCTGTCCACTCAAATAGAGGTAAAAGAACAATCGGAGGCAGAAACATATGTATGTTTTATTATCAGATCTACCGTGCCAGGCATTATATACGAAAAAGAGCTTGTTGAAATGACAGAGAACGATGAAAGAAATCAAAGAAGTGAAAAAAATATATTTGAAAACAAATGGAAATTAATAAATACTGCAGCACAGTTCCAAGCAAATGTAAAGGAAAATGACATCCTGGCATTTAAGAATATATATTCAGAGCTATCAATAGCATCTTCCGGAGTGCTTCTAAGAGGGAATAAATTGATAATTCCACAAAGTTTACAAAGACGTGTAATTGATATGGCCTATGAAAGCGACAGAGGTGAGTCAGTCACAAAGAACACATTGAGAGAAAAATGTGGTTTCCAATACTGAATAGCCAAGTAGAGGAAATTGAACAAACATGTCATCTATTTCAATGAACTAGATAGGAAAGATCAATGGAAGAATTCCACAAGTCCAAAATATCTGATGGTGTGTGGTCTAGTGTAGCAGCAGATTTTTATGGACTGCTAGATTCAGAGCACTATTTCCTAGCATTGATTGATGAGTATTCCCAGTTCCTGATTGTAAAAGTAGTTTCATGGACATCAACTTCAGATGTGCTTCCTATTCTTGATGACATGTTTTTGATCTGGGGCATACTGGATGATTTGAAAACAGATAATGGGCCACCTTTCAGTGCAAATGAAATATTTAGGAATAACTCATAGAAGACTTACACCAATGTGGCCCAACAATAATAAAATGGTAGAAACATTGATGGCCACTATCAAGAAAGCTGTACAAACAGGAAACCTATGTCATATTACAATAAATCAGGCATTGCGTCAGGTTTTGCGAGATAATAGATATACTCCCCAAGGTTCTACGGGAAAATGCCCTTCAGAGTTAATGTTTGGTCAGTCAAGGCAAATGCCTCTGCCACATCTTCCATCTGTTCCATCAAATGATCAAGCTGATATATTCGAAATAGATACAGAAGCTAAAAGGAAAATGAAACACTGCTGATAGCAAGGAGAGCTTTCAAGATCAGGATTACTGTGTAGCAGATTTAGTATTAGTAAAGCAACAGCAAGTAAGGAAGTCACAAAGTAAGCTCCATCCAGCTCCTTTGAAAGTGACATAAATTCATGGGACTGCAGTTACAGCAAAATTGATAGCAAAGTAATAACAAGGAATACAATGTTTTTCCAAAAATGCTATCAAGTGCTTAGGAACAAAAAAAATTGCAGTTCGATTGTATACACATGGAGCAAATAATTAGGAAATCTGAAAGGAGTTCACTGTAAACATATCGCCGAATAGAGCACTGTTGAATATTAATATGCGAAATGTGAACTGTGGTTTATCTTATTTTTTCTTTTCTTTTTGTCTGTTTTCTCTTTTGTCTCATTTTTTCTTTCTTTCTTTCTCGTTCTTTCTTTTCTTCTTTCTATCTCTCTCAAATAAAGGTGGGAGGTGGAAGATTTAATAGTGTAACATGCACTGTGGGGTAATAGAATGTTGGCATTAGAAGGTTAGAGAAATGGAATGTATACAGGGCAGTTGGAAATACGGCTGAAGGGACAACCACTGTGTCTGGTGTCCTGAATAAATTCCTGAAGTGGCTATCCATCTTGACTCGTTAATTCTATTTACCACACTTTTCTAGGGAGTAGTGTGGTCGAGCAGCATTAGGCTTATCAGAGAGGAGTGTTAGATATATGCACATACACAATAGTCAATAAATTATGCACACAACTCAATATGGAGATCCAAATTTATGAAAATAACATATATTTTTTATATAACTTTAGGCACCAAGATCATCAAAATCAGGTAAGAACTATTTTTAAATTGCAGGTTTGAAGTGAGCAGTTTCTTGATAGTTTAAATTGTAATTGAAGCACTTTGCAGCAAGGTTCACTCATGAAAAACACATACACTGAATATGGTCACTTAACAATGACTTAGGGGACCCCTCCCCGGGTCTTAAGGTGAGTATGGGGCAAGGTCCAAGGCAACACCAGCAGGTCACCTCAGGAGTAGTCAGAGTGCAGAGGTGTGTTTTTCAGCGTGGAAATGTTAACCTCTAGAGAAAAAATATAAATTGCATTCAGACAGGAACCAATCTTCTGGACTTAAGGTGAGTAAGGGGTAGGGTCCAAGGCAGCGCCGACAGTTCACTTTGAGCAGCACTGGGGCGGTCGGGTGCAGAGGTACGTTACAGCGTTGTTTGTCCCATTGAAGTCTATGAAGATCGTTCAGTCGGAAAAGAGGCTGCAGGCTCAGATTGGGGGACCAGTCGGGCTGAACCAACAGGGGGGCTCAACTCCTGCAATGCTCGGGGACGTCGGTATGCATTTGGTCCTTTTATCCAGGTGTGACAGGTGCATAGGTGTTCATATGTGTCTGATTTTTGTCACAGGGTGCACTCTTGGTAGAGGGGGCCTGCAAACAGAGGCTGCAGGTAGCAACGGAAAGTCCACCGTGGGCAAGTCCAAGGTGAGCTTTGTCTTTGCAGGGCCAGGGGACCATGCAGGCTCCATTGGCCCACTTCAGCTGGGGCTAGGAAGCACAGGTGTTGTGGGGTTTTGCAGTGTCAGCTTTTTGAGGTCTGGAGCCAGCAGGACTGCTGACAAGTCAGTTGCTCTTCCCCAGCCTTCGGCATTCGCAGCACTTCAGGGTCCTTCTTCTTTATAGGTCGTTAGGATCTTGGAACAACATTGCACTTTGGCCCACTTAAGCTCAGGCTAGGCAGCTCGGGTACAGTGTTGTTTTCGGTGTCATATTTTCATGGTCTTGGAGCCCCACAGCTCAGCCTTTTGTGCCTGCACGATGCAGGGGAACAGCTCCACTGTTTCATGGGATTTCCTGAGACTTTGGAGAAGCGCTGACAGGCTTTGGCGGATCAGCAGGTATGTGAGACAACTTTGGCGCAATTGTCGAGAATAGGTGAACAGGCCGGAAAGGCTGGTGCCAAGTCAGATGCTTCTTCTGCAGTTCTTGCTTTCATGGCTCTTTGGCCCTTCTTCCCCTTAATACTGAATTTACGAGTGTTAGGGGAGTATAGGGTAGTTGCCAATGGGCTACTTACCCCTGGTGTCAATACGCCCTCTATATGACCATTTCCTGGGGGAAGTGGGCATAAACCTGTCCTAGAGATCCTAAATGTCCCATCACCAAGATGATCACTACTGAAAAGTTGCATACACTTCATGTAGCTCAGTTCAGGGGCGGTGCTCGCCTGAGGTTAGACACACCTGTCTTGCCTAGCTAATTGTCTGTCCAGGGGCCAAAGGGCTTTGGACAAAGGAGGTCAGTTCCCTCTCCTGTGAGAGAAGCCAGATTCACATGCCAAAGGTGGTGGGCCTCTTTGAAGCGTCCCGGCTCTGGAATGCTAATCCACAGGTCATCCTGAGAACAAAGGCCCTCCCCTTGGGGGTCAGAAACTTGTCTCTGGTGGCAGACTGGCTAGAACACCAGTGGCTGATAAGTTTTCAGGTGCACCTCTAAGGTGACCTCTTGATGCATATATTACTCAATCCAACACTGTCATCAGCACATGTTTATTAATATAAGATGTTTGATACTAAACATCTCTTTTTTAAGTGAAGCCATGATATAGTTGGGGAACTTGTTTCTACCGGTGTTCAGCACCTACTTGTAAAATGGCTTCCCTGTTCACTTGTATTGACATCAATGGAACTGACCACCACAGAGGCATCCCTGCTCATGCAGTGATACCCTCACATGTAGTATAGTGCACCCTGCCTGAGGTCTGTAAAGCCTGCTGTAGGGGTAACTTACCTATACTGCATGCAGTGTTGGTATGCAGGGTACTCAGGATGTGTACTGTTAGAACTGGGATTTCTGGTTGGCTAAGGCTTACGCCAAAGCCAGGCAGAAACCACCATTCTAGTCAGGGCAAAGGAGTCACACGCCAAGATAACCCCTGCTCACCCCCTTGGTGGCTTGGCACGAGCAGACAGGCTTATCCTGGAGGCAATGTGTAAAGCATTTGCGCATGCACACACCAGCAACAACATCCTAGGCACACCACAAAAGGAACTCCACACAAGGTTATATAAAAATAACTTTTGTATTGTCAAAACACATCAGATAGTAATCACACAATATACATTGTGCAAACTGGCACGGGCAATATTCACAAGGGATTATTTACACCAGGACAGTGCCACGTGGGCCACTGTCAAAATCAGCAATTAGTAGAACTAGCACTTAGAATAACCGTAACACCAAATAACAATTATAGACCACAACCAGTGACCACTGGTAACAGGTAGGTACACACTATGCCCTGCTAATAGCCGTAGGCATAGATCACGCATGGACACATAACCTCCCTAGTATAAACTATAGTAGGCAAAACAACCTCCTAAGAATGTAAGCATATCTAGAGGTATCACAGGCGTAAAGGCAAAGCACATTACGCAGCCATCACATTTAGGCCTAAACAGTATAACTACAGTAGGCAATCTCTCACTAGTCTAGACACATTAGACTCTGCCGCCTAAGAATCAATCACATTTAGGGGCGTAAATCACACAGTGAAACAAAATCTCACTAACATAAACCTCTATAGGTCAAACCATCTCTGGAGGTATCAACACAGGGTGCGTAAAACATACTAAATGCATTACATTTCCTAGCACCACATCACTTAGCATATAAATCACATTAGGCAATTACCATCATAAACATAGTAACATCACATTGCGCAAAAATCACATACCAGCTCTCTGGCCAATTGGCCATCTAAGAAGGGGCTCAAAAGCCCTGTGTCCAGAATGTCAGGGCACGCTGCCAATGCAGCGCCAGTCACTGGCGCAAACCTAAACGTTGCAGCTGCCCACTAATTTCTGGGCAGCTGGGAACAACAACAGTGCCTAAACATTGCAGCTGGCACTAAGTGCTGCACAGCTGTAGAAGGCCTGGCACCTCTGTGCCATCTCTGTCCCTCCCAGGGACTCTCTCTTTCACATTGCGCCTACACGGTGCAGCTGCCCACTACTTGCTGGGCAGCTGTAAATCCACTGGGGCCTGGCACCACTGTGCCGCCTTTGTCCCTCTCCGGGACTCTCTACAAACATGGCACCACTGTGCCACACCACCGGGGGGGAATATGGCCCCTCTGTGCCCAGCAAGAAATGATTCCCTTGTGGACTCGAAACAAATATGCAGCCTCGATGGGGGGGCCTCGTGTGCTCTAACAACAACTGTGGCGCCGTGAGCCTCTCGGGCTCTAACAACAACTGTGGCGCCGTGAGCCTCCCGGGGCTCTAACAACAACTGTGACGCCTTGAGTCACTCGGGGCTCGGAGAACAAATCTGGCGCCTTCTTTATGGAGTCCCCCTCCTGGGGACTCAAACAGGCAATTGCCCCGGAGCCCTCATGGGCCTCTGAACAATGGCCCCTTTATCGTGAGAGAGGCCCGCTGCCAACCGGGGCCGCTCCGCGTACCACAAGACTGCCTCCTCTCATTGGGGAATGCTCTTGAGCCCCTCAGCTCTCACCCAGATCTAGGCAGACACTGCCCCCCCCGCAGAGGAGCGACCGGGGGCACGCCTGCACTCACCGGCGACCTGGGGAGGCAGCGTCTCCTCGCGGCGTCGACTCTTCCACTTGGCTTCTCCAGGCAGGGCTCTCTCCTCGGTGCGGGGCTCTCCCCTCCTCACGGGAGCCCCGCTAGCGCCGGCAGCCCTTCTCCTCCCACCAACGTGTCCCAGTGCGGGGTAGGCTCCCGCCTGGGCTTCCCGCAGTCCCTCTCGTCCCGCCCCGGCCTGCCTGACTTCCGGGTGGGCGGCAGCGACGATTCTCCTGGCACAGAACGAGGGGTGGACACCCTCTGGAACACAGCGCTCCTTGCGCTAAATGAAATTTACAGCGCTTCCTGCGCTAGATACAAAAAAAGCGCTTCCAGGCGCTAGAGGAAAAGCGCTCCAGGTGCTATGAGGACAAAATGAAGCGCTCCCAGGAATTCCTCCAGCAAGTCAAGGCATCCAGGGGCTGGGCAGGGCCCAGGGAGGCAAGCCTTACCCAGGGCCCAAGCAGCAGTACGCCCCTGGTAGATTCCAGTCAGAAACAAGAACATCTTACAAGAGGTCACAGCCTCTTTTTATACACAAAAATCCATTTGTCTAGCAGGGTGTAGGCAATGTAAGAACCAGCTACAACTGGTTATGGGGGACTCCCTTTCACTGGCCAGGCTAGGTAAATCAGATGCACCACAGGGGGTGGAGCCAGCATTGTGGAGGGAAAACCCAGCCCTATTCAGGTCCCAGGTGTACCCCTCCCTCACATCAGCATGCTAATCTCTCCATTCACCACCGGGGCAGACCCATCCTGACTCCTGGAGCCAGGCTCACCAGCCAGCTCCAGCCAATCACACGCCAGACACAAATTACACTAACATGCCAACTTCTCGAAGTGGCACTTCAACACTAGACACAATCATGCCACATACATCATTGCGCAGCATTCAATATCACGAGTTCGCACATACCAAACTCGACCCTGCACTCCCCACACATCAGGAAATACGATGGTCACACATATTCCCCATGCATTCCTATGGGAAGCCAGGTCACTCTCACCACTCACACAGAGAGCGCACGCACTTTACACTGGACCACAGTGAAAAAGTGAACAGAGACCTAAAATCACCAACACCAGGTTACAGAAACAGGCTAGGCAAAAGCAAAAAGTTTCGGGGTGAACCTGCCAAAAAGGGCCGGGTCCAACATGTACCATGTCATGTTTTCTCTTTCATCTGAACCAAGACACACAGCCTGCAGTGGCAATTTGCATGAGTTCGGTGCGAGGACCCTAAGGGTGGTACAATTCCTGCTGCTGCTCTCAGGGACCCTCTTTGGTACCTCAAGCCCTAGGTACCAGGGGCACTACTTACTAGGGACTTTCAGTGGGTAATAAAGGTATTGCCAATTGGGGAAAACAATTGTAAGGTGTTTGGAAAGAGGTCTGACACTAGGACCTGGTTAGCAGAAACCCAGTGCACGACCAGTCGAAATCATATCAAATACCAGGCAAAATGTGGGGGTGACCATGTCGAAAAGGACAGTTTCCTACACAACCCCCTCCCAACCGAAAGAGAATGAGACTAACATTTCCCAAGAGAGTCTTCATCTTCTAAGTGAAATACCCTGGAAAAGCCTCCTGCAATGGCATGGTCACTCCCAGGGTAGTGTCCCACTGTAAAGTCCATACCCTGCAGGGAGATTGACCACCTTAACCATTTGGGTTTTCACCTTTCATTTGCATCAGCCATCTTAGAGGCCTGTGGTCAGTTTAAACAAGGAAGTGAGGGTCACACAAGTATGGCCTCATCTTCTTCAGGGACCAAACCACAGCAAATGCTTCCCTCTTGATGGTACTCCAATGCTGCTCTATGGGGAGTAACCTCCTGCTAATGAAAAAAAACAGGTTGGTCATGGCCATCATCAATAGTTGGAATAGAGCCACTCCTATCCCATGTTCAGAGGCATCTGCCTGCACTCTGAACTACTTTGAATAATCTAGAGATGTTATAATGGGTGCTGAGCATATTGCTTCCTTCAGAGTGTCAGAAGCCTTTTGACAGCTCACTGTCCAGTTTATTTTCTTTGGCATTTTCTTGAAGGTCAATTCATTGAGGGGGCCAAAATGGACCCATCCTCCTTCACAAATCTCCTGTAATACCCAGTGAAGCTAAGGAATGCCCTGACCTGAGTCTGGGTGGTCAGAGCTACTTAGTCCACAATTCTCTGGCTCTTTGGTTGTAAGGGTTGAACTTGGCCTCCACCTAACAGTTGGCCCAAGTATACAACTGAGCCTTACCCTATCTGGCACTTGCTTGACTTGATAGTAAGGCCTGCATTACACAGAGCCTCTAGGACCTTTACAAGGTGGATCAGGTGATCCTGATAAGTGGAACTGAAAACAGCAATATCGGTGAGACTGACTGCAATAAATGACTCTAGCCCTGCAAGGACTTTATTCAGCAACCTTTGGAAGGTGGCAGGGGCATTCTTTAGTCCAAAGGGCATGACAGTGAATGGATAATGCCCTTCTGCCAGTACCTGATGTGAAATCAAAACTAATGAGAAACTTGGCTGCCCCTAATTGGTCAAATAATTAATTAGCCCTAAGAACTGGGTTGGCATCTGACTTGGTTACTGCATTGAGGACCCTATAGTCCACACAAAACCTCAACTTTGTTTTACCACCCTTGGTATGAGGTTTTGGGCCTGAGGCAACTGGCATGGACCAGGGACTCTCAGATGGTTCAATGACTCCCAATTCCAGCATCTTGTTTACTTCAGTTTTGACATGGTCAGACTGCCTGTAGAGATTTTACTTTTGACAGGTAGGCTGTCTCTGGTGTCCACATCATGTGTACACCAGCTTGTCTGACCAGGGTTCAAAGAGAAGAGCTCAGCATACTGGCACAGGACTTGCCTGCAGTCAGTCTGCTGTGATGCAGAGAGGGTGTCTGAAAAGTAGGGGCGGGCAGAGTTCGTGGAATTATACTACGCAGAGCTCCTTGGAGACAGAAAAAACTCTTCAGCACTACGCGGAGTTCTGCTTGGGGCAGAGGTTGCCAGCATGCCCTTTGGTGTTGCATTGGGAATGTGGAGGGCATCCACGCACTCCAAAATTGCGCATGAACAGCACTATGTGTTTCTCAAGTGTGTTCTCAAGTTCTAACTCACGCGCGAGCACCACCACGCGGTCCGTATGGGCATGGCCATCTTATTTTCTGCTCTCTGTTATGGTATTGTATCTGTTCCTAATCTTTGTAATCCTCCTCCTTTGTTACTTTTCTACGCTTAATTAGATTTTTTTATAATAGTGTATGTTTTTGTGTTTGTGTATATTACATATTTGTGTGAATTGTTTTGTGTTTTTTTACTTTTTGACTTTATTTCCCCTTTCTTCCTTATTTCTTTCTTCTTTACTCACCCTTCCTTTTCCTTCTTATTATTTCAACCCCACCCAGCACCTTGGCAGAGGTACGACACACTTGCAGGCAGCGCTGCTGCCCTGGTGCGTAGCCCAGGGTGATCTTTTGAGAGGAGGAGGTGGCAGCACTAGTTATTTTGCCACCTCCTCTCTATGCTGTCCACAGGTGGCAGGACCGGTAGGGGCTACCCCCTGAGGCTAAGTCAGTGGTGTTGAGGAATGGTGCGCTGGTGCGTGCGGCACACCAGCCAGGTTCGACGCACCGCCCAGCAGCTGATGCACCACTGGGGAGACCTGCTGGACAGGGAAAAGGACCTGCTAGGCATTGAGATTCCGGGGCTCGGTGAGTTTAAATTATTTGTAGGGCTTGGGTTCTACAATGCTAAAAGAATAATCTGAATAGCATGCTGCTCACACTCAGAGATAAGTTATGTTTAATTTACGTTGATATAATATTGTGTGATCAAGTTTATAGTTTTTGCTAGGCAGATGCTCAGCGCTACCTAATCACACTCATCAGGCGCTTGCTTTGGCTGATTAATTAAGTAGTCCATTGAATTCTGTTCTCTTGTCACTATAGTGAACCAGTGACTAGAGCGTTCTCTCTGTGACTTTGTTTATGTAGCTCGTATAGTCCCATGTTATTTAATTGAATTTGCAGTGATGTGAAGTATGCATCTCTGCATTGCAAAAAAGGGAGACTGAGTTGGTCCATCAAGGGTGTTGAGTAATGGTCTAGAATCAAGATCATTAATTGCAGTACATTAGTTCCAAATGTAGTTTTTTAAGGAAATTTGAAATATAGTTTTAATGACAGTCAATAGACTTGAGGTGAAACTTGTAGTGCTATGGGTGATCTGTTTTAGCGAAGTATGTGACTGTGCTTGCTTTTCATAAAATATTTTATGGAGATTATTAACTGAATCACTAATCTATTTTTATTTATCTTCTTAATTTCCTTCATCATCACCCAAGTGCAAGAAGAGGTACGTTTCTGATGGTCTGGGAGAAGCTTGTCAGCTGGCGCAGACCACAAGTGTCACTGCCGAGGGCACTGCTGTTTCCCAGTAAATCCTTTTAGGATTGTTGAGGACATCTGAAGGTATAATCTTCAGGGATTGGAATGTTGGTGCTGTCCATTGTAAAGAGACAGATATCAGGACCAAGTAAGCTAGTATTTTAAATATATTCACCATGTATGTTTGTTGAGAAGGCTTTCCTTTTCCAGCTTATGCCTAGCTCTAACACAGTTCAGTTCACAAGAGAGTGGCCATGGTCATCAGAGATCACCCCCACTTCACACAATGCAGTGTGCTGTAGACTCATTCATTTATAGGTACAGTATACCAGCAGTTTCCCATGGGAGTGCAGCAAGGCTGGAAAAAAAGTATGAGGTCCCACTCCCATTGCATTTCCCAACAAACACCATATATCCTTGAAGAAGTCCACATATCACACCACCTTCATAGTGCACTCCATAGGCGTCAAATTTTGCATGAGCACATGTGTGCATGCTACATAAACAGCAACAGTTGGACCCACTCATGTCATAACCCCTGACAGGGCCAAATGCATTGAAGGTATTGTCTACACTCCATCCTTATGTCCATACTAGAATAGTTGATCACCTTGCATACTTTGGCACCTATATACCCTTGTAAAAATGTATTAGTAAATAGGATTGATCCAAGTTTAAAGCCTTTCTGAACCTCAGTCAGTCAGTCTACTTTTATTTGATTTGTACAAAAAATCATAAAAGGGTGGAACTTACCACCATGCGATCAATATTTACATCTTTAAAACTGCACAAATAAACAACAAATCGATTAAGAAAAATAAAATAAAAAATAGCAACATGAAATTACACAAGCTTTACAAAGAATGTTCTAGAAGGAGACTAAGACTTAGGAAAGTGGTGTACGTTAAATCACGTTCCGCTTTTTTAACTCAAATTTAAAAATATTTACACTATACTAGGGAATGAAGAAGAAGGTATCCATTGAGTAAAATAAAAATGAATAAATAGAAATTAAGAGAGGGTCCATGACCGACTATAGCCAGGGCTATTACCCTGAGTCCTCTTTAGTTGGAGCCTTTCTGAACCTAATAATCATCCTACAAGATGGAAAACTGTTCACCAAAACATACAAAAAACCTAAAGACCGAAACAGTTTACTAACCTACGACCATCATCACACAAAAGCCTTGAGACAGAATCTTCCTTTTGGACAATTTCTGAGGCTCATAAGAAACTGCAGCAACACCAAGGATTACAAAACAAAAGCTGCAGAACTAGGCAACAACCTGGAACAGAGGACCTATCCATCGAGAGTCATAAAGAATGCGCAGAAATGCGCATGCACCAATCACCGGGAAGCATTACTAGAAACTCTTGAAAAACCAAAGGATAAGACAATTACATGTGTGAAAACCTACATACCATAATCAAATCATGTAAAGAAAATCCTACTGAAATACTGGAACATCCTACACACAGGAGAAATCCTATGGGAGCGCCAAGATTTGCCTTCAGATGTACACAGAATATTAAAAACATGGTTGTGCCCATAAGACCACAGGGAAACAAGTGGATAATCACAGGACACTGTGGGATCTCCCAACAGTCAAAGAGCATTACCCATGTGGAACTTGCAATATTTGCCCTTTAACAACACGTACCATTACTCTACAACTAAACAACCAGGAGTGGACACAGAAGAAACTTACAAACTGTAATCCTAAAACTGTGTGTACATGGTGTGATGTCCTTGCAACCTCCTCTATATAGGAATGACAACCAGAGCTGTGAGGATGAGAGTAAACGAACACAGAAGTAATATACGGTGCAAGAAAAACACCACTAAAATAAGCAGACACTGCATTGAAACCTCCCAACTTCGCAGACAAAATTACCACAATGATGTGTAAACTATAGAGACACACAAACACACATATGTTGCCTTTCCAGAATACAGGCCATCTCAGACACTCCTTTTGCGAATAAAACTCTGCATGTTAAATTTTAAAAATGGGGCTTGACTATTCACAACTTATAGTGACAGAGAATACATTATGATACCACTCAAAGATGGCGCCCATGGTCAAACAATCGGCCTTCCAGCTACACTATCCAAAGATTGCGCCTGAGGTCTAACAGCCTATCTGCCTAGATCTACGAGTAAGTCTTTACCAACCATCACAAAGGTTTCCTCTGAAACACAAAAAAATAAAACATTCATTGTAGGACACTCACTATCAACAACAGCTTGATAATAATAAGTATCAAACACTAGATCACTCGAACACCCTACTACACGATGGCGCCCACGCATCACATCACACACTCTCCCATGAATGTGCAATTAACTCACTGATTGAAAACACACCTCCGCTATATAAGGGGTTGGGGCCACCCTGCCCTTACCGGCGGATATAGGGAGAGGCATGCAGGTCAATCGACCCTGCAACTACGGGAGAACAGTGAGTAAAATAATAAGAGAAAACCCTGGATGTGGAGAAACATCTATTTGGCTTTAAACGCTGTGCCTGTGAAAACATTTGCTTCTTAAAAATGAAGCCTCACTAATGCATGTACTGTCGTTTTCTGTGTTAACCCTTCCAAACATGCGTCTTGTTTTATGCATAGTTGCCTGGATCACTTATAACTCCTTTGACCTTATAAGCAGGGCACTTTGAAGCCTCATACTTCCACATAGAGCTCCTTGTCATTCTACACAGGTCTCTAGCCTTCAAAATCAATACAAAAGTATAGCATGATGAAACCTTACAACTCTGTGCACTGTCACCTTCCCCTCACTGTACAGGGTAAATCCATCTAGTATGCTGGGACCGTTCCTGGACTCTGTAAACAGCGCTTTAGTTTTTTAGTTTAAAAAACAGTGCAGTTTTGTTTTTCCATAACAAACTTTATTGTAGGGCTGGCGCAGTGCCCCGCACCTGATCGCAGCCATGGGGCCTCGCTCCTCCAAAGACTTAAGAGTATTGAGGCCCAGGGGGCCCCCTGAGAGTTTACATTTTTTCTTTTTTTGTCAATCTCCCCTGCTGGCCCATCTCTCAGGGCCTAATGGCTGCATTTGCCTGTTGATGACAGCAATCAGACAGTTAATTAAAGTGCCCTTCTTTCTGAAGGGTGCTGTGCCCTTCCCCTGTATGAATAAAAGGCAGAATATCCTGCAGGACGCAGAGCAAACGATAGAATGGTGGGCATCACAATGGAAACTGCTCACCCAGGACAAGTGGAAAGGGAGCAGAGAGGTGAATAAAAGGGGCAAAACAAATAAAATAAAGTGAGGGGAGGGAGGGGGAAGCAGATAGGTAGGAGTACAGCAGTGAGATATGAGGTGCACACAGGAGCAGAATCTGCATTTAAAAGTGGATGGAGCAGGGTTTAAAGTTTGCTGGGTCACACAAGTCTTAGACCAGGTAGTAAATGAAAATGGACATTGAAAAGGGGCCCTATATTTATGTCCTTTACTTTGCCTGTAAAAACATTGACCCAATGTCTGCAGAATGAATGAAAGTTCTACAAAGCAGGTGATGAGACGGGCCCGCTCTACATTTTTACTCTCACCCTCCCAGTGGAAAAAAATCCTAACTCTGCAGCAGTGCCACCCTTCGCTCCTTTAATGTAACTAAAACAAGACTTGTTATATTTCTTTCAGACTCTCATCATGTCAGAACTGAAGCATTTTCAATATTATATACAAGGAAGCTGTAGATGTTGCCTATTCATCTTATGCAACTAATAACCACTGACAAAGCCAATAGTCCTGGCTTGTTGTAGGTGTAATGTTACTGGTATTATTTATCTGGAGGCAATGAATGAAGCAGCAATATACCAGTCGGGCGACATGCTATGCTATGCACAGATTTATATAGCTTACATGTTTTTAAGCCATGCCCTTAATTACATCAGCCATGCACCTTTGAAGGACCCCCCTGTTGTGAAGCATTTTAGAGTAATTTACCGATTCATACCCTTATATAGGTACAATTCACATTGCCCTTATAGAGGCATACAAATTCTGCCCATATTTAGACATTTCCCATCCAGTCCAAATTCAGGCATGGCTACTTCCACTAGTTCCAAAAAGCCACAACGATTTCTTGGAAAACTCGGCTTCAGCAGTCAGGGACATCCCCTTACTTGAATATTAATTTGTCCTAGAAATCAGGGCGTTTTCAAAGTACTACCATTCCCTTGGGGTTCTTTGGTGACGTTATTATGTCTGACTTTACGTCAAACAAGGCACCTTCAAGGTATAAATATGCCTACACTTGCCCTAGCAAACACACGGTGGTTCGGAGCAGTTCGACTATCTACTTGCCCGATGCAGCTCGCTACAGCAAGTGCCAAATGAAGCCGACCCTCAAGCTGACGCACTGACAGAGAGTCTGCCTTTCTCTTGCTGAGAATCCAGCTCCAGTGTTTCCCAAGTTCCCCATGCGGGGTGTTGGGAAATCGAGTCCGGAGACAGAAGTACCAGACCTCCGACATTCTAAAACCAAGGTAGGGAGCTGATTAGACCCTAAGAGAAATCTTGGTTAGATTCTTGGCAAAGAAACTAAACCTATGCTCCACCTCACTTACTTCTTCCCTCGTACAAGACTTAGGTTAGGTACATTAGGGTTGGCATATTTTAGAAGCACCAATGAGTACTTTTAGTCTTTGTTATTTATGTATGTATTTTATGGCTTAGAAACCATACCATGCTTTTACAGTATTATTTTATAATACTATTCTTACTGTACGCATTATACTTTACAACCAGTATTACGACTGTTGCAGTTCATTTCTTCTGCATGAGAAAGAAGACAGTTC
The DNA here is from genome assembly GCF_964263255.1 of Lissotriton vulgaris. Lineage (NCBI taxonomy): Eukaryota > Metazoa > Chordata > Amphibia > Caudata > Salamandridae > Lissotriton > Lissotriton vulgaris. The sequence continues at coordinate 98,676 of NW_028254758.1, forward strand.
AATAAATCCTTCTATTGAGAACGCCCTTCTCTCTATTTCTCTGCGCCTCTGATGAAACAAAGCATGCACAATTGACTGAGTAAAATATCTATCTATTGTTTCCACAACTCTGAAGATCAGTTTTATTCTTGGGGAAACAAAGTTGTCATGTTTATGCGGTTGTCAGAAACTAATCCCTTCTTGTGAATTCAAGAAAGTTTCTAATTACCTCTGAGCTAGCTGGCACTCACAATTAAGACTAATATATTCGATAGAGACCTAGTCGACCTAAGTCCTACGTCAAATCTATAGGATATATTATTCCAATGCGCAGAGCCTATTGGGAATATAGGAACTACACTACATGGCGCCCAACGTTTGGTAAGGTACTAATTTAACACTAGATACTAGAGTAACTCTGTCGTGATTTTCACAGAGACCCCTTTTTCCCATAAAATACTCCAATAGACGTCTGGAGTGGGTAACAGCATAAAATATCCGCCATTACTGAGTAGGACAAAAATCCTATGTATTAGTTTTTGGGTTGTTCAACGTTGAAGGATACAGTGTTCCAAAATATTGTGCACCTTTCCTTGAAACTTGCTCTGCAAACTTTCAGCCAACAAAATGACTGAAAATGAGACCGGTGGAGCTGCAGCTGCAGCCCGACCGGGTTTAGACTTTACCGGTTTCCAAGAAAACGACCCGGAGGCTATAATCATCCCGGAAAATTTAAGGAAAACCATCACTATAAAGCTTATAACAAATGGCCTATCATCAAGAGGTGGTAGGTTAATTTTTGTCATAGAGACACATGAATATCGGCAGATTCAAAATGCAAACAGTGCAGCACTGGTGAATAACACTGTGCGCAAAAAATATAAAACCACATTAGATATTTCTAACGTTTTTTTCTGTCAAAACATTGCACCTGAAAGCAGGAACTTGACCGCTTTCTCAATCTTGGGGACACAGCGTCACTTCTGTTGTCTCCCCCAGGGATTCAAGAATAGTCCAGGGTTATTTTCAGCCAGAGTAACAGAGTTACTACAAACGTATGATGATGAGGCATTATCTTATGTCGATGACATCTATCTTACAGACGATGATTTGGACAGGCACTTGAACAGAGTGAATACCATTATACTTGGATTCGCCTCTGAAGGGTACAAATGTAACTTTAAGAAATCAAGAATTGCCTACCTCAACGTCCTTTTTCTAGGATATGAGTTATCAAGTGAAGGCAAAGGCCTGGCAGCCAACTTTTTAGAAAAGTATGCACTGCTCCAACCTACACAGAAAGGGTTAAACCCCTCTATGAATTAATATAACCTGAATTTAAAACAACAAATTGGACTCAAAAACATTCAGAAATTTTGCGTTTAGTGCAAACAGACATGTTAGCAGCATCACATTTACAAACATGCGTGAACGTATGCAACCTTGCATTCAGAATAATCCCAGGAAGATGCGGATTTACGTACTTAACCTTTAATGAAGGTGAAAAAGTACCAATTGCTTACAAAGCACACTTGTACACACAAGCTGAAATGAAATTCACTTCAACAGAAAAACTTCTGACAGCGGTTCAAACTGCAGTAACAAAAGAGAGAGCTCTCGCACAGGGTAAACGCATAATGGTCATTACTCCTGTACCTTTCTTTAGAGGCGGTGACAAAAGCAAGCATTCCAAATGCAAAGGCTTTACATCCAAGATGGATACAATGGGTTAACTCTCTTGCTGCAACAGACGTTGAATACGTTTTTGACCCCGGCTTGACAACTCAATTTCTACAATACGAACAAGAATGTCCTCTGCCCACTGAGATTCTGCCTCTAGAACAGTACGAATGTATAATTTATACAGACGGATCAGCACAGCCTGCGATTGGGGGTAAACAAGCTTATAGTGCTGCGTGCGTGATTGTTAAAGGTCGCTGGCGCGATGGTAAATTCAGACCTATGGTCACAAAAACACAATCTCTCGGAGACTGTACAGCTCAGTGAGCTGAACTACATGCTTTCAAGATGGCGCTTGAAAATACTGATCAGGAATTCCCCACACTCTTAGTGTGCGATTTGTATTACTGCGTCCAGTCTTACAATGAATACTTGCAGAACTGGGTTCAAAACGGTTTCAAAGATGCAAAAGGTGGCACAATCAAGCATAAGTTGCTTTGGGAACAAGTTCAATTACAGAAAGAACTACAAAAAACTCACGTGATCCATACAATGAGTCATCAGCGTTATGGCGTTCACGTTGCAGGGAATTCATTGGCTGATGAAGCCGCGAAGGCAGTTGTACAAACGGCTTCCGTAGCTGCAATACTCGTTCAAAAACAAAAATAGACAGCGAAATAATGCAGGCTGTCGCTGCTTCCAATAAAGACAGCGGTAAAACATTACCAAAAGGCTTTCCACTCAAGTACTCATATATAACTGATGTAAATATTGTTCCTTTTGCTTAAATCCCTGGATTAGGGGATAGAGTAATTCCAAACATGAAACATAGATTAGGACTAATCTTAGCAGCACATGAAGGGCTCACATCTGCACACGCAGGTGTTTCCACCAAAGTGTCATTATTAAAACAAAGATACTGGTGGCCGCACATGAGGAAACAAACTAGAAACTATGTTTTGGAATGTGAAATCTGCCAGAAAATAAAGGTTTCAACAGTGAAACGCCCGGCGCAGACACCCCTTTTAATTTCACATTAGCATGTGTTTACCTGGACCACTGTGGTTCCTCACAAAGGGATGGTAACTACAAATATATCATGGTCGTAGTGAATTCATGCTCAAGATTCATTTGGATGTGGCCTCAGCACTCGGCTGACGCCCGAACTGTTATAAAAGATTTGCGAGTCTTTATCGGCACATACACAATCGGCACGCTACACTCTGACCAAGGTCCTGCGTTTAGCTCCAAAGCTTACAAAGAGTTCATGGTCAATCTGGGCGTTGCATTGCGGTATTCAAGTCCTTTCCATCCTGAGGGAAATTTGGTTGTGGAAAGAAAAAACCGGGACATAAAGCAATCTATAGCAGCTAGGGTATTAGGCTCGGGTGACGGGTGGGTCAAACATCTAATAAGTGTCCAACATAGTCTTAACAATCTGCCAAGAAATTCTCTGGGTGGAATCACTCCATATGAAATGCTTTTTGTTACTAATATGCTTCTCTGGGACCTTGATCGTCACACTTCAGTGGTGGAACAAAAACCCTTTGATATCAAAGACTGTTTGGCTGTTTTGCCGGACTTAAATGAGAAAAGAAGAAGTCAAAGCAACACAATGCAGAAGCCAACGACCACTGAAGGAGAACCACCCATCCCAGCAAGGCCTGTCTGGATTCCAAAGATTGAGGATCTAGTCAGAGAAAATATCGCGGATAAGAAGGAATTTGGGTCTTCTTACAGAAAACCAGTACCTGTACTAGCAATCCACGAATCAAGAACAGTGTTACTGCCACCCCTTGCTGGAAGAAAAGAGAACAGGTTCGTATCCATCGACCTGGTCAAACCACATCATGTGGCCGATAATAAGTAGTAGGCCCAATGGACTGCAAAGATGTAGCAGAAGACCAAATCTTGCTACTATCCAAGAGGTTCAGATTGAGAGACTAATAACATTTGAAGACTCTGCAGCACAGAACAAAGGACTAAGCAATAAAGCTATGGAACTTGTGCCTCTTGAGACCCAAATTACAGTTCGTCAAGACACTCCCGTCTACAATGATGTAGCATCGGACTACACTCATATGACAAAGGATCCGGTAGCCCCAGTGATTTCAAATAATCCTGATGCAATTCCAACAATTGACAGAACTGCCTCTGGCTATTTCATCAACTTTGATACGTTTTCTGAGGATCCCAGTGAGCCTGAAACGACAGCAGCAAAATAAAACTTTTAAAGAACAAGTAACAGAACTTTTTTGACAACTTGAAAAACTTATCTGGGTTGAACTTTGGATTGTGCTTGGTGTACTTTTTCTCCTACTTTGACTAATCATGGTATTAACTTTGGGAATGCTGATAAATGGAAGATATAGTAAAATGGACACAAGCAAGTTACAACATCAACTTGCTCCTGAAGCCCCACAAATCATCTCATCATGAACAAAGAGACTTGACATCAGAAACATCACAGCCGTTCCTATACCTGGTGGTATAGCATTGGATAGAACTGATTATGATATCTATGGTCCGGCAGAGCTGTTGAAGATTCCACACCAATTTAAGGTTTCCTTGAGTGACTTTGTTTCACAAAGCACATTTTCTGATGATTGGGACTTTGAGACTGTTAATAATATGATATCAGATTTAGAGATGTCTGCTAAATTTACAAAACATGAATACTTAGAAGGTTCATCAGATTATGCACAAATGTATTGTTATAATCACTATGGTCTTGCACAAATCTGCAAGCCCTGGAAATGTTTATACTTTCAATCAATGGGAACATTGTCCAACACCACCAAAAGGTAGCTCAAAAACATTCTATGAAAAATGTCCATACTTCTCAGGTTTTAATGTCTCAAATCCGGAAATATTTTACTTTAGAAATTTTAATAGGACAGGAATGAAAAGTATGTTAACCAATACAAAGCAAATTTATTCAGCAGCCTTTTATGCCCAGCTGTCCTCATTAGGCTTTGACTTCTGGAGTGACAACATAGAAACAAAAACTGTCTGGGGCTCAAAAGACTGGCAAGTGCAGGGAATAGAAGCTTTATTTCGAGCCTGCCTTCTTCCTGAGCAATTAATGTTTTTGAATGACAATATTCAACAGACATCCTGCCTTGGCTTAACCAAGATGAAAGACTTAAACATACCGTCTATACTTACACCTACACCTGATAGTAAAAACACTTCAGATGGAGGGGTCGATGTAAAAACTATTTTACTTAAAAAAAGAACTGATTGGAAGAAATGGTTAATCTGGCCCACAGGCACGAATAACTGTCAAGATAGATTCCTGAACAAGACACAAGGGTTTACAGTAAATAGGCCAGATCCAAGATATGTCCAGAGACAACATCCAGGGATAGTAACAACATACAGTGTAGGAAAACTGTGCCTTGAGTGGCTACCAAAATCTACACTTACAGAGGTTAAACAACACTTATCTTTACTTAAAGATGGTGTTGATTTAAGGGACTTCTTATCAGGTCTGGCAAAATGACGTCATAAACTTTTCATTACGCAGGTATATATGCCATTTATAATAAATCTTGGAAAGAGACACATGCAGAGACTGCAGAAAGAATACGAGAAATTGATTGTATCAATTTGGAGAAAGCACTCTCTGTAGTTGACAATGGGTTACCGACCCTGTCATTCAGAATTTATTCTTTGGACAGCATAGTATCCTCCGCCATTGACATAATAGAACAGGACTTGCTCATGCTACAGCATGACAGTCACAATTACGTTCTATAATGCTATTAGGCTAGACGTTGCTAAATCTTCGTTCTGGATATGTGCCATGGCGTCTAATCAACATCATGTCATTGTTTGCTGCATTTAACCTTACAGATAAATAAATCAGTTTGGCACAGAAAGGAACAGACTATACTGTGCTGAGCATTGAAAAACTGGAAAGATTACCATTAACTGTTTCGGAAAAGCCTGCAACAGAATGGCTAATACACAGGATAATCACTCTGCCTGTCACAATTTTTAACTTTCAATACTGTTTGAAACATATACCAGTTTCCGTTTATGGAACATTGGGTAAGGAATACATGAAGTCAACATGGGAATTACCATACATACAAACAGATGTTGGAGTGGGGGGAAAGAGGTATTTCTTAGTGGTACACAATGCAAAAGTGCACTAAGTGCTACACTCTAATGCCAGGGTATTAATTTACACGGGCCTATGAAGGTTCTTCGAATAATATATCCTGCCACCTGCAAGGCTCTCCAGAAGCATATATAGATCCAATTTTTAAGCAGCTTTCTAATGGGAGCTATATAATGGGAAGGAAAACGCGGAAGGAGGCTACCTTTTCCAACGCCAACAGACGCGCAATGGCGATGGAACTTATCAAGGCTCCAGATAGCGCATATAAACTCTGATAATCAACATATGGATGGATTCTAGATTAACGAAATATACTGACAGCACCTGGATGTGTGAAAGCGAAAGGCTTAAAGGAACAATGCCTAAAGGTTCTTTGATAATTATCGATTCTTACAATACATACTGCTCACCATAAAGTACTTGCCTTGAAAAAGCCCGCGGAGGGCGAAACGCGCGTCAGCTGTGACGGTTGTGACAAGAAAAGAATCAATAAAAGAACATTGAATATCAATGAACACTGTGCATTTATATTTGTGAATGGAAAGAACATTTGAAATATTGGATTGACGTGGTCGGATGCTTATTGGATAAGAGTGACTAAAAGGGATGTGCACTGGTGTTTGTTTATAAATTGTATATGACACTCTGCCTCACCGTGAGTGGGTAGGGGATCGTTGATTGGTGCTAAAAGGTGGATGAGCACTACATCAGACTTGCACTCCCATAGAGTGATTCAACTAACACTGCATAAATTCATAACAAGGGAGATATTTTTCTATGATGTGCTGATCGTACTAAGCAAATCCACCATTGGTTTTTGTTGTTATATAATGTTGAATGATCACAGCTGTTGTGGAATGATGCCAGGAATAGCCTATCTCGTAACTGTGTCAGCCAGGGTCACTTGTTGTATGCAAGTATTGTTTCCTAAAGATAATACAGATGGGGAGTCGCTGCCTTGGCCTTCACTGAACATATCTTCAATTCGAGTTGATACTTTAAGCAGAATGAATGCCATTCTTTTACAAAAAACGGTGCCACGGACCTCGTCCAAAGAGACGTATGAACTACAAGTTGCAATGTCCTCTGCAGAGATACATGCCCTTTTATCCACAAACTGTCCAATACATTTCCTAGGTCATATCTTAAACATGTCTGATACCAGTGGTAATGTACATGTATTTAAGACAGATTTTTCTGGACTGTTAGCACCTTTTGGAACAGTCCTCGGCATTTTTCCAAACTTCGTGCACTCTGTGTTCGGCGGCCTGCTTGCAGGAATATTATTCTTGTTCCTTCTGCTCCAATATGACAAGTCCGGTCAGCAACGACACCCAGATACCATCGCAAACACTCTCCTGGCAATGAAGTGTCGTGAGCGCATGATACAGATCCTGGGCCTGGCTCGGTTAAGAGACCTGAATACCACGTGGTTCCTATCATTCCGACCAATCTGGCAAGATTGCATCTTACCTGTTCTACGATGCCTGCTATGTGGAGAAGAATGCGTGTTGGATATCTGTCTAACACTCCCATCAGCACTGCCAATGGATGTTGATACCCTGCTTGGTTCGGTAACTGCCCTTGCATTGTGTTGTCCCCAGCCGCTACCAATCCTGATGACGGCATTCATTGAGATCTCACAGACGCAATCTGCTGACAGTGAGATATGTGGATCGACAGGCATACAGGTACTACCTTTATCTCCATCTCCAACAAACATTGCAAACGCTACTAACGCTGACGGCGATGCTTCACATTTTTGTGCTATCCGTTTACCTAATGAAGTGGTCCAACTTTCACCTACTGTGGTAGACAATTTTTTTGCCAGCTTAGAGGATTTGATGTTTTCTACTACCATCGAGAATGACTTTTGAAGTAAGTACACAGCGTTCAATGGGACTCTGTGTTCGACCTTCATTTTTCATAACAAAGCTTTCAACTTTAGAACTCTATTTTTCTCCGATTTGACTTTTCCAAAATTTTATTTCTTTTTTTTTTTGGCACAAAGCAATCTGCTTAAAGTAGAACTATTCTTAGAGAACAAGAATTCCTTGAATACTCCCAAAGAAACAATATTTGATAATATAGATATATTCTGCCATGGAATGGTCTCGACTTTTTATTTCTTTATTAAGAGCCATTTCATAAATATTATTTCATGACTCATTCTGATCAGCATATTTCAATGTCACACTACATGCTTTGAATGATAATATTGCCTTTTAAATGCGTACCGCACAAATGCTCATCTTTCGTGTACAACCATTTCAAATGCATTCTATGTATTTTGGGAGGGATTTTTTACACATTTTGCTTTAGATATGTTTAAAGATGCTTAGAATTTAGTAATATCAAACTTAATAAAGTGTAGTGGGTTTTGTGAAGCATTTGAGGATCAAGCGTTATTTACCAATTCATGCAGTTATATAGGTACAATTCACATTGCCCATATATAGAGGCATAGAAATCCTGCCCACATTTAGACATAACCCATCCAGTCCAAATATAGGCATGGCTACTTCCACTAGTTCCAAAAAGCCACAACGATTTTTTGGAAAACTTGACTTCAGCAGTCAGGGACATCCACTTACTTGAATATTGATTTGTCCTAGAAATCATGGCGTTTTGAAACTACTACCATTCCCTTGGGGTTCTTTTGTGCGGTTATTATGTCCGACTTTACATCAAACAAGGCACCTTCAAGGTATAAATATGCCTACACTTGCCCTAGCAAACACACGGTGGTTCAGAGCAGTTTGACTATCTACTTGGCCGATGCAGCTCACTACAGCAAGTGCCGGAGGAAGCCGACTTTCCAGCTGGCGCACTGACAGAGAGGCTGCCTTTCTCTCGCTGAGGATCCAGCTCAAGTGTTTCCAAGTTCTGTTTGCGGGGTGTTGGGAAATCGAGTCCGGAGACAGAGATACCAGACCTTGACATTCTAAAACCAAGGTACGGAGCTGATTAGACCCTAAGAGAAATCTTGGTTAGATTCTTGGCAAAGAAACTAAACCTATGCTACACCTCACTTACTTCTTCCCTCGTACAAGACTTAGGTTAGGTACATTAGGGTAGGCGTATTTTAGAAGCACCAGTTGAGTACTTTTAGTCTTTGCTATTTATGTTTGTATTTTTAAGGCTTAGAAACCATACCATGCTTTTACAGTATTATTTTATAATACTCTTCTTACTGTACGCATTATACTTTACAACCAGTATTACGATTGCAGCAGTTCATTTCTTCTGCATGAGAAAGAAGACTGTTCAATAAACCCTTTTATTTAAAACGCCCGTCTCTCTATTTCTCTGCACCTCTGATGAAACGAAGCATGCACGATTGACTGAGTAAAATATCTATCTATTGTTTCCACGACTCTGAAGATCAGTTTTATTCTTGTGGAAACAAAGTTGTCATGTTTATGCGGTTGTCAGAAACTAATCCCTTCTTGTGAATTCGAGAAAGTTTCTAGTGACCTCTGAGCTAGCTGACTCTCACAATTAAGATCTAATATATTCGATAGAGACCTAGTTGACCTAAGTCCTACGACAAATCTATAGGATATATTATCCCAATGCGCAGAGCCTATTGGGAATATAGGAACTACACTCCCATTTAAAACCCTGCTGTTAGGTCAGTATGTAGGCCATTTTTTGGCTAGTTGTTGACCTGCTTTATTATCAGGTGAGCCGGTTTTTACTGTTTATTTTTAATATTAAAGCAAACTCAAATCAGTGCAGCCTTCCATACCTTACAAAATCTTATACTGCATGTCTTTTACAAGTTGAAAACTGCCCTAGTTTGCAAAAATGGGACACTTTTCTAGCTAACTATCTCACTAATCAGGCCCCTTTTATTTTGGACTGGGCTGATTTTCTGTCCCAGCCTAATGCTGCATGTTAGGCAGGGCCACTGGAATTATGTGATTGTGCGGGGGGCGGCGATTTCTGCATAATTATGCATTTGCCCCATAATCCATCATCTGCTACATAATCTACAGATTTTAACAACAAAATTGCTTTCTATCTCAAACGGTTCAAAATTTACAAAAAATGCATCGACAAGTCTTGCTGCATTTGGGAAGGCCCTTTGAAAAGCTGGAATAGTTAACTTTTTGTTCCCACTGCTAAATTTGGGTGTTACATTGGTACTAATGGGGTGCAACCAATGCCCAAACAGTGCTACCAAGTTTAAAAATGGTAAAAAATAAAGTAGGTTTATTTCAAAATGTGCCACATTATGCCGCATAATTTGCCTTTTTTTCCATAATTTACTTACCCTGCCACATAATTTAGCCCTCTCCTGCTGCATAATTCCTGCGGTCGTGATGTTAAGGTAATGCATAACATTTTTTTTTTTAAAAAGATGATGGACGGAATGTTACACAATAGCAAAACATTCACCCCCAGTCACAGATCTGGGTTTAATCCATCATTATTTTGCTCACCAAGCCACCCCAGTTCAGACATGGCCATATGCAAATCAGTCTTGTCCCTGTGCCTCATGGAAACAGTCCAGCCCGAACTGCCAAGCCGTGTCTTCCCTGGACCGGAATCAAGCATCCTAGGACCAGTTTCTTGCTATCAGCCGTCTTCAGCCAGGATAGCTTGACTCCAGTAGCTTAGTGAGCATGGGACCCACGTCTGGGCATACCCTTCCCACATAGGGTGAACAGCAAAATACACAAGATGATGGACGGAATGTTGCACAATGGCAAAACATTCCCCCCCAGTCACAGATCTGGGTTTAATCCACCGTTATTTTGCTCACCAAACCACCCCAGTTCAGACATGGCCATATGCAAATCAGTCTTGACCCTGTGCCTCATGGGAACAGTCGAGCCCGAACTGTCAAGCCGTGTCTTCCCTGGACCGAAATCAAGCATCCTAGGACCGGTTTCTGGCTATCAGCCGTCTTCAGCCAGGATAGCTTGACTCCAGTGGCTTAGTGAGCACGAGACCCACATCTGGGCATACCCTTCCCACATAGGGTGAACAGCAAAATACACAAGATGCTGGACGGAATGTTGCACAATGATGAGGATTATGAATCCGAAACCGGTCCCAGGATGCTTGTTTCCCGTCCAGGCAAGACATGGCTTGGTAGTTCGGGCTGGACTGTTCCTATGAGGCACATGGTCAGACTGATTTGAATATGGCCATGTCTGAACTGGGGTGGCTGAGTGAGCTAAAGAATGGTGATGGATTAAACCAGATCAGTTGACTGGGGGTGAGTGTTTGATTTGCTCAAACGCTCCGTCCATCATCCCCTTTTGTATCGCTTTGTTCGCCCTAAGTTGGCAGGGTATGCTCAGACATGAGTCCCTTGCTCACTTGGCCACTGGACTCAAGATAGCCTGGCTGATGAGGATTATGAATCCGAAACCGGTCCCATGATGCTTGTTTCCGGTCCAGGGAAGACATGGCTTGGTAGTTCGGGCTGGACTGTTCCCATGAGGCACAGGGTCAGACTGATTTGCATATGGCCATGTCTCTACTGGGGTGGCTAAGTGAGCTAAAGAATGGTGATAGATTAAACCCAGATCAGTTGACTGGGGGTGAGTGTTGGATTTGCTCAAACGCTCCGTCCATCATTCCCTTTTATATGGCTTTGTTCGCCCTAAGCTGGCAGGGTATGCTCAGACGTGAGTCCCTTGCTCACTTGACCACTGGACTCAAGATAGCCTGGCTGATGAGGATTATGAATCTGAAACCGGTCCCAGGATGCTTGTTTCCGGTCCAGGGAAGACATGGCTTGGTAGTTCGGGCTGGACTGTTCCTATGAGGCACAGGGTCAGACTGATTTGCATATGGTCATGTCTGAACTGGGGTGGCTGAGTGAGCTAAAGAATGGTGATGGATTAAACCCTGATCAGTTGACTGGGGGTAAGTGTTTGATTTGCTCAAACGCTCCATCCATCATCCCCTTTTGTATCGTTTTGTTCGCCCTAAGTTGGCAGGGTATGCTCAGACGTGAGTCCCTTCCTCACTTGGCCACTGGACTCAAGATAGCCTGGCTGATGTGGATTATGAATCCGAAACAGGTCCCAGGATGCTTGTTTCCGGTCCAGGGAAGACATGGCTTGGTAGTTCGGGCTGGATTGTTCCCATGAGGCACAGGGTCAGACTGATTTGCATATGGCCATGTCTGTACTGGGGAGGCTGAGTGAGCTAAAGAATTGTGATAGATTAAACCCAGATCAGTTGACTGGGGGTGAGTGTTTGATTTGCTCAAACGCTCCGTCCATCATTCCCTTTTGTATCGCTTTGTTCGCCCTAAGCTGGCAGGGTATGCTCAGACGTGAGTCCCTTGCTCACTTGGCCACTGGACTCAAGATAGCCTGGCTGATGAGGAATATGAATCTGAAACCGGTCCCAGGATGCTTGTTTCCGGTCCAGGGAAGACATGGCTTGGTAGTTCGGGCTGGACTGTTACTATGAGGCACAGGGTTAGACTGATTTGCATATGGCCATGTCTGAACTGGGGTGGCTGAGTGAGCTAAAGAATGGTGATGGATTAAACCCAGATCAGTTGACTGGGGGGGAGTGTTTGATTTGCTCAAACGCTCCGTCCATCATCCCCTTTTGTATCGCTTTGTTTGCCCTAAGTTGGCAGGGTATGCTCAGACGTGAGTCCCTTGCTCACTTGGCCACTGGACTCAAGATAGCCTGGCTGATGAGGATTATGAATCCGAAACCGGTCCCAGGATGCTTGTTTCCGGTCCAGGCAAGACATGGCTTGGTAGTTCGGGCTGGACTGTTCCTATGAGGCACAGGGTCAGACTGATTTGCATATGGCCATGTCTGAACTGGGGTGGCTGAGTGAGCTAAAGAATGGTGATGGATTAAACCAGATCAGTTGACTGGGGAGGACTGTTTGATTTGCTCAAACGCTCCGTCCATCATCCTCTTTTGTATTGCTTTGTTCGCCCTAAGTTGGCAGGGTATGCTCAGACGTGAGTTCCTTGCTCACTTGGCCACTGGACTCAAGATAGCCTGGCTGATGAGGATTATGAATCCGAAACCAGTCCCAGGATGCTTGTTTCCATTCCAGGGAAGACATGGCTTGGTAGTTCGGGCTGGACTGTTCCTATGAGGCACAGGGTCAGACTGATTTGCATATGGCCATGTCTGAACTGGGGTGGCTGAGTGAGCTAAAGAATGGTGATGGAATAAACCCAGATCAGTTGACTGGGGGTGAGTGTTTGATTTGCTCAACGCTCTGTCCATCATCCCCTTTTGTATCGTTAAGGTAATCCATGGCAGTAATTTTGTCCTGTTTATATTTCCCATGCTTTACTTAATCTTGCATTCCCCAAGAGTGCTAGCTATTTCCAGCATATGTGTTTCTTTATTTAATTTCACAGCATATTACTCTTGGATGATATACCCTTTGTACTGAGTCGCCTGCAGGTGTTTATAACAGGCTGCAGTTGAACACTTTGGAGTTGAGGCTGCTGGCAGTACACATTTGACAGTGTGCCTGTCTGTAGGTCAAAAAAGTGTTCAGACTGCATGATCATTCAAAATATGGCCAAGCACTTTAAAGGGGAACCTCTAGAAACTTCTCCCTACTTCAAAGAAGGCCCCGGGTATAAAATTAGGACTCTCAGTTTCACTATTCAGTCCGCTTTCAGGACCTGTGGAAGGACCCTCAGAGGACAGCCTGCTGCTATGACCTGTTGTGTACTGCAGAAGACTACTTTACTGCACCTGGAATGACTGCTCTGCTGTGTGAAGGCTGAATTGAACCCTCATAGGCCTGTCCTGCAGTTTGAGCCCTATTCCACTGCTTGAACCCAGGACTACCACAGGGACTCCAAGGACTAGTTGGCTGGCCTCCTGATCAGAACCCCAGGGACAGAAAAATCTCCACCCATCTTGAACCCGCACTTGGACCCAGCTTGAGTGAGTCCTGGTCCTCCAAGTGGTGCATCTCAAGTTCTGGACCCTTGGAATTAGTGCGCTAAAGGTGCCCAGATCAAAAGCCTAACATAGAATTCTTCACCCCAACCTCATTTAGCTGCCCCGGCGAAAACAACTTCTCCTTAGACACTGCCTGCAGTCACGCCTCACTAAGCTTTACCTTCTCAAACATTTTCCCCCAAAATGTCTTCAAAGTTTGAAGGTAGGCGCTAACCAATGTCAAATCCACTTCTTGTATCCAACCTGTGCTCCATTACGGTCAGCCATATTTTTTAGATGTCTGCGGAGGGCGCTATGAACGTTAAGGCACTAGATTTTACTTTAAAAAGTATTAACTCTGGTTCTACTAATTGGATTTTTGTCATTTTGATAACTCTATTTTTCTAAATTGGTGTGGGATTTTTCTTGTGTTGTGGTATAACTTTATTATTGTTTGAGTGCTGCATAAACACTTTATAGATTAAAGCCTGACTTATTTTGTGGCAAGCTACCAGAGGGTTAAGCACACGTTAATTTAGTGACTTTTGTGGTTCACTCTGAGAGGGATTTGGCTGCTGCATGAGCAGGGTTAACGCCCCACTCAACCAACAACCCAATTTCTCACACAATGCATATGTCTTACTCTCCAAACACACCACAGTGACTCAAACTGAAACCTTCATTGGACAGCTTGCATTCTACCCAAATTTACCAGAACAAAAAATAAAACTCAAGAGATTCAAAAGGAAGATGTAAAATGGTTGTTTGTCTACTAAACTGCACAACTTCTCTGGGATCTTTGTAATTAGGTGAAACTTATATTTTCAATAATTGCAGTTCTGGTGACATGCATCTACTTTTAGAGTCTCAGCATATGCCCTCTAGGTAGACAATGAGGGCACCTCTATTGTGAGCTGCTGCACACATAGATATAGGTACATGGCTGTGATTACTAGAACATGTAATTGTACTTGAGCATGCTCTTCAAAAATATACTCTAGTCAAAGTACATTACCTGAAATAGTTATTTATTTATTAGTTTATACACTTTTATGTAACGTGGATGTGGCCCAAGTGTGTTAGAGCGCTTTACAACAGGAAATAACACAGTAAAAAGGAAGGACACATGTAAATACACATAAATACAATAAGGTTATTCTGTGGATGTTATCAGGCAGAGAAGTATTTAACCTACTCCTGGCAGTAAACTTGAAGAAATAAAAATCTGACGAAAGATAAATCAGTGTAGTCCACGCTTAAACATTTTGAGGTGGGGTGTGCCATTAGGGTTAAGTAGCAACAGGAGGGAAATAAAGGTATAGTGCAGACATTTTGCAAAAACAAAAGTGACATATAAAGATGTATTCAGAAGGACAAGAGATAGGTTGTACCAAATAAATGTACTGCTTAGAAATGTCTTTAAAATCTCAGGTGGCTCTAGAGGCGGGCTCGATGGGGCCCATACCCCAACTATTTTTTCATGGCCCCTCCGTTGGCCCTACCACCAGAGGTATTGAATGTGCCAGAAAGTGACACAAAAAAGACACTACTCCTTGCCACACATATTCATTTGCCCAAATATATTTCACGCAAACCAGTGTTGTGGGATTAAAATGCTCAAATATGACTTTTAATCCATCTATCAATCTATCTATCTATCTATCTATCTATCTATCTATCTATCTATCTATCTATCTATCTATCTATCTATCTATCTATCTATCTATCTATCTATCTATCTATCTATCTATCTATCTATCTATCTATCTATCTATCTATCTATCTATCTATCTATCTATCTATCTATCTATCTATCTATCTATCTATCTATCTATCTATCTAGTTATCTATCCATCTATCCATCCATCCATGTAAACCTTTGTTCCAAGGCCCCATGAGTTTGCTCTGCCTGACTCAGAATCATCCCTCTGAGCATCAAAACATAGGGGTTATATGTTCACATGTTTTATGCCCGGAAAGGAATAGGGCTGCTCCGTGCAACATAGCTGTGAGAGGGACAAGAGGGGCTCCAGGTAATGCTGTGAGGCGTGAGTCACAATAACTGAGTGTCAAGTAAATGAGGGCTTCATCTAAAGACTTCAGGCTTTACTCAGGGATCAAACGTCTGATAAACAAGAGCAGATATTAAGTGTTTCTAGCAATGGCATTGATTCAGGGCTGGGCCTTAAGTTTGTTATTGAGGATAAGGCCAACAAGTTAGGATTATCAATGTTAGTGGGGTGACAATCCTAGATGTGAAACAAGTTTATCTAAAATTGAACCTGAAGGTTTTTGGAGACCACATTTCAGATGGTAAGGACAGGGGCGGCTCTAGGCTCATGGCGGCCCTGGGCAGGGAGCGTAGGTAGGGGTCCCCCAGAGGAACGCAGGTGCGGAGGCCAGTGAAGGGGGGGGGTCAGGGTGTTTGGAAGTGGAACAGAGCCAGAAGCCGCCAAATCCCTGCCAGGGCCCGCCACACAAATATGTATCCATCCTCAGAGGATTATTATATTAAGGATATATTTTGGCGTGGCGGCCCCTGGGGTTTGGCAGCCCTGTGCAGGTGCACAGCTTGCACATGCCTAAGGCCGCCCATGGTAAGGAGACATCCATATTTGAACAATCTTCAATGTTTTACAAAGGAAAAAACACAGTCTCAAGGAAGGGAAGTCATGCTAAACGGTGGAAGATATTGAGAACTCTTAACATCTGACAAACGTTTCTTTAGACAGTGTGAGACTTGGCTGGGTTTAAGGCAGTCAGCCAGCATGCCCTCTGAGAAAAAAGATTAATTGATTAAAGAGGTCCAGTAGGGTAAGATCTGTATATATGACTCATTTGAAATGTTTCCAGGCAGGTGTCATTGAAGTAGTTTGTCATGCTCTATTTGATGATAGTATTGAGAAGATCACTCCCTTTGGTAAATTGAGACTAGTTATATTGAGGCTAACAGTTCAGTTTACAGAAATCGGTTATGTCAGAAATTGGAGGTGAAGAACACTCAATAGATTTTACTTTCTCATCTAAGAAGGATTGAGATTTTGAATTCTTGGTTCTCAAGGGATACATTTGATGGAGGATTGTTAGGTAATTTAATAACTTCGAATGGAAGGTTTGAGGGATGGCTGGAATCCTTTAATAACAATGTAATGTGACAGCACTTCTATCCACCATGGGCTGCGACAGGCTATATGCTTACAGAGAACTCCATTTGCTCTCCATCTTTCTGAAAGTTTTTCTTTCATCAAATATGTTAGACCTGATGTCCTTGGATGGTAGTCCCCCAAACATTTTTCCTTCACCCCTCCTAATATTGCTGAATACATTTTTGTTGGCTTTAGGACTATGTGCACTATACCACTTCTAACCAGTGCTAAAGTCCTTGTGCTTTCCCTTTAAAACATGGTAAAATTGACCTACACCTGATTGGCACATTTCATTTTCTTGTAAGTCCTTAGTACATGATACCACATGTACCCAGGGCCTGTAAATTAAATGCTTCTAATTGAGCCTGCAGCCCCCATAGCGCCACCATCTAAAGTAGCACTGTAAACTTGTGCAGGCCTGAAACGACAGACTGTAGTGCAGTTCTAAACTGCACATTCGACCTGGTAAAATAAAGGTTTTTCCAGGGCTAACCCTTCCTTTTTAATTCTTATAAGTCACCCCTATGATAGGCCCTCAAAACCCCTACGGCATAGGCATTTTGTATGGTCACCCCCCACACTTTTCCTTAATGCTGATGGTACAACTCTAAAAATGAATTGGAGCCTGGTGCCCAGCACTAGTACCAGTACTCTCTCCCTAAAACTGGTACATGTGAATTGGCAACACCAATTGGCAAAGACTTTAACCCCCTCAAAAGTCTCTGGTAAATGGTACCAGTGGTCTCCAAGGCATGGGAGTTAAAGGGGTCACCAGGGCCTGAAGCTCTGGTTGTGCCACCCTGAGTGGCCAAGTAAACAATTGACAGCAGTCCCGTCACTGCAAACTGCAGAAACAGGGCAAACTGTTTGAACTCAACTTTGCCCTAACAATATGTGGCACGGTCAAAGCACTTTTTTAAATATATGCCAGTCACCCCGAAGAAGGCCTCCTGAGCTCAGGAGCCAGTTGCATTATATTAAAGGTGTGGACATATAAGTGCAAGCTTATATGTCCATATATCAGCCTTTTTCCAAAAAGTGCTACTATAAGTGATCAGCGGTCAATAGGATAACATGAGCTGGCACCTGGGCACCCCGAGGTTGCTAGCTCCATTATGGTACCACTGAAATATGTCATGTTTGAAATAAAAAAACTTGCCTCATCACCCCCCGACATGATTCCTTTGTCAGGGTCGATGTGGCATGCACCCATAGGGCTATCATAGAAATTGCTTACCTGTTTGCCCCGCCTTTCCTGTGCCCTATCTGACAGCCTGCAGCTGCTGACACCAAGACAGGAATCCAACCCCCTGCCAGGAGTTGTGAACACTCACAGGAGTCAAAAACAAAGGTCTGGATGAGAAGGAGGTGACACCTCCCTCCCTGACGGGATGGTAGTGAAGTGGCACATCAAGGTGGTAAGCTTCTAAGCTTACACTGCCTCTGATATGCATTCAGAATGCCTTCCAGAGAAGGAATCAGTCCTCCCCCTGCCCCAGGCACATTTGCACTCGGGCAGGTGGGAAAATTATGTGGTTAGGAGGTTTACACCCACAGAAGGCTAGCCACACCCCTAGGGTGGGCTACCTGGTCTGTACAGCTAAAGAAGGTTTCTGCCTTTTTTAAAGTTGCAGAATAGAGGATTCTGGGAAGGAAAGGTGACACACACCCTCGTATGTGGTCACCTCAGGGCGGATTAGCTGCTAGGCTAGTAGCCCATTGACTACTTGTACCCACACCCCTAATGTCCCATAATCTAGGATTTAAGAAGCACCCTGGCACAAGAGCCTTAGTTCTGATTTGAATTGCAACAGAGGACAAAGGAGAGACCAGACTCGCGATAACAGGACCTGCACAAAGCAAAGGCATGATACCCTGCACCAGTGGCACCATCCTGATACTGCATGACTGTGACTCATCTCGGGCCAAAGACTGGTCTCCCTAGACAGAAGGACCCCTTTGAGAGCCAAAGGTAACTCCAGACTCCCTTGGACTAGTGGGGATTCACCTAACCTGCCTGTTGTGGTAAACTTAAATTGCTCCCTGGACTCCACCGCACATCACTGCTCGCGGTACCCGCTTCGCGGGTCCCGCATCGCCGTGGGATTTGGACCTTCAAAAGAAAGCGACCTGTGAGCGTGGACCTGGGCAGGAGGGCTGCGAGCAACGGGTTGTGGACTCGCTTTCCCAGGAGTCCCTGGATAACCCGCGCCCGTCACACCTGGGCTGCTCTCCCTCATTGCCCCGCCCCCACCAGATCGAGATAAAGTCCTCTGCTTGCTGCCTGAACGCGGGATTCACCTAACCTGCCTGTTGTGGTAAACTTACGTTGCTCCCTGGACTCCACCGCACATCACTGCTCGCGGTACCCGCTTCGCGGGTCCCGCATCGCCGTGGGATTTGGACCTTCAACAGAAAGCGACCTGTGAGCGTGGACCTGGGCAGGAGGGCTGCGAGCAACGGGTTGTGGACTCGCTTTCCCAGGAGTCCCTGGATAACCCGCGCCCGTCACACCTGGGCTGCTCTCCCTCATTGCCCCGCCCCCACCGGATCGAGATAAAGTCCTCTGCTTGCTGCCTGAACGCGGGATTCACCTAACCTGCCTGTTGTGGTAAACTTACGTTGCTCCCTGGACTCCACCGCACATCACTGCTCGCGGTACCCGCTTCGCGGGTCCGGCATCGCCGTGGGATTTGGACCTTCAACAGAAAGCGACCTGTGAGCGTGGACCGGGACAGGAGGGCTGCGAGCAACGGGTTGTGGACTCGCTTTCCCAGGAGTCCCTGGATAACCCGCGCCCGTCACACCTGGGCTGCTCTCCCTCATTGCCCCGCCCACTCATCTAATTGGAGGTAGCACCCTATAAGAATCTCCGCATCCTGCTGCGCGGGAGCGCGCGGGAGCGCGCGGGTGCGCCCGGGGCTAAGCCCGGGGAAAGGGCGGGCTCTCTGTGGCCCTCAGAGGCCTGAGGAGCCGGGCCTGGGCCACACACCCTGTTCGATTTTCCCAAATTGTTGATGACTGGAAGCAAGAGTGGACATCAGAACTGTAAGCCATTGCCCCCAACTTATATTCATACCCAATACCAATAGGGGTTTACATTGATTGTTTTTGTTACTGTTGTTTAACCTCTATTCACAAGGGCTTTTTAATATACTGTTGATATTTCCTACCGCTAAATCGGCGTACAGTAGTAAGGCCCATTATGAATTGTCGGGAAACTAGAAGTATGGCCGCTGGGGGGGCTAAAAAGCTGACCGGCACCCTTGATGATTTCATTGTTCGTACTAATGCCCTAATTGATGAAGGGATTGTTTTAATGGACAGAAGGGTGTCCCAAGACTTAGCTATGGCCAAGAGATCCTCCCTAGGCCTTATTGCCCAGGCACGTACGCCAAACACTGTGACATGTTTAAACACCCCTGTCAGAGTAGATAACACAGGGGATCATGATGTACCAAGTTCCCTACAGGGTCTAGAGGCCTCCCCTAACCTCAACTTGTTGGCAGATGGTGGCTTGGTTAGTGATACGATAGAGAACCCACCTATGGCCAGCGTTATAAATCAAAGGGGGTTAAAAGAGGGGGCTATCCCTAAACAAAAGGGCAATAAATCTATCACTCTCAAAGGGAAAAAAACACAAACCACCCATAACCGGGTTATGACCACCTTAGACCCGGCGACTGTGAGTGGCGATTTGGCACCCTGTGACATTGATACTAGGGGGCCACTTTTGGTGAATGCAGGCCTACCACTAAGCCTCCCAGATGACACTATTGTAGACAGTAGCTTGGAGGAAATTTTGGAATTAAGTGGTAAAGAAATTAATTTAGCTAAAACCAACCAGGATGAAAGTGGGTTTAGTATGACGAACAACAATGTTTTTGAAATGTTAAAGTCCCTCCTCGAACCAATAGAGGTTAGGTTACGCTGTCTAGAGACAGTTTTGAAAAATATCCACAAGGACATAACCGCCCCTAGTTTTGGCTTGAATAATAAGGCACCACATGCGACTACCAAAGTTAACAAGCCACCTTTGGCTGATAAAGGTGCCACTGCGTCTAAAAACATTGTGCCAAAGAATCCTAGTATCATCCCAACCCCAGGAGGCGCAAAAGTGAAGACCCCTGACCCTAAACAACCACAGAATCCAGCCAAGTCCAAGACAACTCCCCAAGTAACATTTAAAGACCCTGTACCTTTGACCCCTAATCTGGACTCGGCCCCAAAAGATAAAGCAGAGGTCCGAAGAAATATCCATCTCCCTCCTGATGCCTGTCCTTATGTAGTAATCTTGACAGGGGTTACGGAAATCTTACCATCCGAAGTAGAATCCTTTCAGGCCCTGAAAAATAAAGTGTGCCACTGGCTATCAAAAAATCATCCCCTACCGCCGAATATCCCAAGTAACATCTTAATGGTGGAGAGAACCCCATGGGTAGGTGGGAATAGAAAAAACCTGCAAGGGGATTGCATCGTGGTAACCTTTGAGAACCCAAAGGTGGTAGAACACATCTGTAGAGGTACCTCTCGCTATCAAGCGAGTACTGTCACTGCTAGGCCTCTCTCCTATTTCTACCAACCAGTAAATCAAGTGGATAATAGATGGAGTTGGTTAAGGGGCCCACATGAACAAAAAGCCAGACAGAGATTTAATTCCCCATGGGAGGTGCAATCTCATGGGTGGGATGAAGGCAGTGATGATGGCTGGAATCAGGTCAGGAGAAGAAGAGGTAGACCTTTTCAAGGAGGGTTCGCCACAGGGCCACAAAATGGCTATCCACTCTATCACCACCAGACTGTGAATGGGTATGAAAATTATTTTAACATTCCAATGGCTAATCGCTACGAGTGTCTGCCAAACATGGACTGGGTTGATTGACAAAAACAGGGCTTACTACCAAGTCAGATCCAAAATATCCCTCCCATTCAATCATTACACGAATATAGCATTCAGGTTATGCAGGAGGTAAACGTTGAACCAACTTTAATCATCGACCAGAGTGACGTAGG
The DNA here is from genome assembly GCF_964263255.1 of Lissotriton vulgaris. NCBI lineage: Eukaryota > Metazoa > Chordata > Amphibia > Caudata > Salamandridae > Lissotriton > Lissotriton vulgaris. The sequence goes on from NW_028254758.1 coordinate 120,528, forward strand.
TGGGGTCTCACCGTGTTATAAATCAGACAAAGTATCGGGAAGGGGGGAGATAATCTTGGCAACATGGAATATTGCTGGCCTTAAGAGTAAAGTGGATGACCCCTTCTGGAGGGACTTTATAGATACCATGGATATAAAAGCAATTCAGGAGACAGGGGATACTCAAAACATACTTACAGTTGATGGCTTTACCACCTTCTTCCTACCAGCTATTGGTTCAACACGGGGGCGGGCTAGAGGGGGATTGGTCACTCTGATATCCGCTAAAATCCCTGGCACATACACTGAAATAGTTACCGATTGTCCCTATTGTCTAGCGGTTCAAATTAACCTCAGGGGTTTCCATAATGTGTTGATAGTAAACTTCTATAACTCCTTTGACAGGGACTATTTAGTTAGCAACCTGATGATGTTAAAGTCTTTTTTGTCTAATTTCAAAGAATCCATAGAGCATGATTGCACTATCATTTTAATGGGGGACTTTAATGTCCATGGCTGTCAGGACAAATGTCCTTCCAACGATTTATTTGGTGCCCCGGATGATGAAAACATCCACTTTGATCACTCAGACCAGGGCATTCTTCTGGAATCCTTGCTGGCCGAAAATGGGTTAATGTTACCCACTGGGTGCGATGAGGCTATTCCCACATTTACTGGACATGGCAGTGGGTCCGTAATTGACTATATCTTCCTAAGCAGTAGTTGTGGCAGCCACATTTCTAGTTATTCAGTTGTGCGATCCCATTTTAGTGACCATAACCCAGTTATATTAAAGGTTAAGAATGTAATCTTTACCAGGGAAAGTGGACCGAATTTGGTTGACAAATGCAATATGCGGCCGACTGACCAAGCACGTAGAATCAAGTGGTGTAAGATAATCCCAGAGGAGTTCCTTTGTAAACTCCGTAATAGTAGCAGGGAGGAACTAAAGCTCTGCATGGACGATCAGGCGGGGGACAGCGAAGTTGTTGAGGCGTATAGTAAGATCTGCCTCGACATTCTCTCCAACCTGACACACCAGGGTAAAGGCAGGGCACAAGGGAAGGAAGGCTGGTTCGATAAGAATTGCTCTGCTGCAAATCATAAACTTAAAGCAGCATTAAAATCCAAACCAGTAGATAGATCGCTCGTGGCCACTCTTAGGAAAGAATATAAGACAGCCGTTGAAAGAAGGCGACGTGAGATCAGAGAGGACGCATGGGCTGATTTGACATCAGTTGATGTGCTGAAAAGTAGTGCAAAGTTCTGGGCCGTGGTGAACCAACCTTATTTTTCTGACCTTGGTAATAATGAACTGGATTGTGGAATCCAAGAAGATAAATGGCATTCGCACTTTAAGTCCGTTTATGAACAAGAGAGTTCGGGGGCAGAGGGCCTAACCACCTTTTCCCAATTGCCTTATACCCTAACTGTGGATGAGGATGAGGTGGCTGTGGCCATTGGCAAAATGACTAGCAATAAGGCGCCCGGGCCGGACGGTGTTCCCCCCGACCTTTTTAAAACTGATATTATATTTTGGTCCAAAATTTTAGCAAATGTTTTTAATAGAATCTCAAAAGTAGGAATTCCAGAGACATGGACCCAGTCGGTGATTGTCCCTATTTACAAAAAAGGGGACAGGGGAGACCCTGGTAACTACCGCCCTATATCTCTCATCGACTCTGCAGTTAAGGTCCTAGGGAGAGTGGTCCTATGCAAACTTACCGAATGGTTAGAGGAGACTAACACTCTTTCCCCTCTACACTACGGATTCAGAAAGGGCCATAGTACCATTGATCAAAGTCTGAATTTACAACTGCTTATTGGGAAGTACACAACAGTGAAGCAAGGATCTCTATATATTGCCTTTATGGATCTGTCCTCGGCATTTGATCGAGTAAACAGATCCAAGTTGTGGGGCCAGCTCCTTGGTATTGGAATAGATCCAAACATTGTGTATTTCTTAGCAGACCTTCATAGGGACCTTACAGTCACGGTTCGATATGATAGAAAAGGGAACTGCACGGGTAAAATTAGCATCACCAATGGTGTAAGGCAGGGATGCATCCTTGCTCCCCTGCTCTTTACACTATATATAAACGATTTGGGTGGAGTTTTGGGTGCAGCGTGTAAGGACATCCCGAGGGCTGGGAAGTACGCATTGCCCGCAATGTTATATGCAGATGATGCAGCTCTCTTAGCCAGAACTGCAGTGGGTCTTCAAAGTCTGTTGAATTCTTTTTATGTTTTTATGATAAATCTTGATTTAAGTGTAAATTATGGTAAATCCCACGTTATGGTGGTGGGCAAACAAGGGAAGGCCAAAAAAAATGTAATGACTATGCATTGTAATGGACATAAGTTGGCAAAAGTCTCTAGATTCCCATACTTGGGGGTCGTCTTCGACGACAGCTCCTCCTGGCACCCCCAATTATTGGAGAAAAAAAAGGCCCTGGCTCGGTCCATTTCGGCGGTGCTGGGCTTTTCACGTAAATTAGGGGTGAAACCCCTTGAGGCGGTCTTAAAGGTATATGCTGCTAAATGTATTGCTATTGTCATGTATGGTGCAGATTTGTGGGGCTTTAGGCCGGTTAAACTTCTACAGGTAACGGAAGACAACTTCCTTAAAATGATTCTTTCACTTCCAAGATCCACGGCCAGCTTCATAGTCCACCAGGAATGCGGCGTGGATTATTTGGAGGATCGTATTGCTTTGGCCCCTCTCTTAAAATGGATATCAGTCTGGCTTAACAAGGAGCTTGAAGTGAATCACGAAATTTTGAAGGATTGCCTAATGCTAGATCATTGGGACAAGATCCCCTGGTTAAAATATATACAACAAACATGTACAAAGTTGGGTCGGCCCGAATTGTTTAATGACCCATCTAAACTGGTGAAAGGTGACTTGAAGTGGGTTAGAAACACGTTCTTGCTGAACAGAGGGATGGACAGAGAAGGCATGGAGCTGTTAAAGCCTTCAGTTAGGTCTCACCAACTGATTGTCTCCCCCGGTCATGATTTGGAACTCTACCTAAAGGTTGTCAACAACTCAAACCAAAGGTATCTTCTCACCAAGTTCCGATTGAATAAAATCCATCTATTAATTTCAAGCCGCCCTGGCTGGACTAAGCAACTGGACCTAGATTTGTGCAATTGTGACGGTTGTTCAATTATGGACACTGCTCACTTTTTGTTTTTCTGTGATCACTTTAAGGACATCAGGAAAAAGTTTATCATACCCTTGTTAAAAGGGAAAGGGTTTAGACAAGTTAAGCCAGCTTTACTGCATCTTCAACTATTAGCAGATATATGGGAAATCTACAATGTAGCTACATTTTTAACCATAGCGGTGAGACTCAGTAAAAAGATCAACTGGTCCTAGATGATTTACTGTAAATATTGACTATTGCAAATTGAATCAAGTTTTAATTTAATTTTTTTTGTATTGACGTACATATTGTTGTTTTTACACCTTGGCATTATGTGTTGTATTTTTTAACGGGTACTCCCTTCTTTTTATTTCTTCTCATGCTGCCGGGTGACTTGTGGACCAATTATTGTATGTTCTGTACTTTTATGGTTTTTGTAACTGAACCGAATAAAGTATTTCTTGAACTAGTGGCACTATTCCCCCTGCAGTCCCCAGTTAAAAACACCTTCCTGGCACAAAGAATGCTGGCCATCGAGAACTCCAAATGATCGCCTGAAAGTTGATGGTCCATTGTGGGAAACATTGTCCTCACGTCCAGCAAGTTTCAGGCAGCTACCGTTTTCCACCGGACCTCCAGATGTTGAAATAACTTCTTGCTGACCTTTACCGCTACCAAGGCTTGTTGGTGGCCAGTCCAGAACCAGCTACTTTTACTCGACACTGCAACCCAAGGGAACTCCACTGCAACTTCAAGGGACGACAGCAATGGCCCATTTTTTGAATTTTTGCACTTTTCTACTCACCTGCATAGTCTAGGCGGCAAAACCAGCTCCCCCTCAGCTCCAGCTTCAGCACCAAGGAAAGCTCTGCAGCCGTGCATCTCGAGCCAGGTAAAATCAAACTGACTGTTGTGGCTTGGTCCTGAGAGCCACATCACCTTAACCCCCAGTGGGTTCCAGCCAACTTGACCTGTAACCTATCATTTGTGCTTTTTCCTATTGAACGCAATGCTAAAATGTTGCAGTATTGATTTGCACTGATTTATTTTTCCTTCTAGAATCCATATACTTATCCAATTACTTTGTTTTGCTGTCTACATTTATATAAAGATCTACTCTGAAATGCTTAACACACTTTCCTCTAGTAAAGCTTGACTGCTCTTTGCCACACTATAGGAATTGAGCTAAGGTTTACGGGGCAGATTTACAAGCCTCTTGCGCCTCTTTTACATCGCCGTTGCGTCACTTTTATGATGCAGCGGCGGCGCAAAAGATGCGCCATGGTGCAGGGTATTTACAACGTGATGCATATCCGAGATGCGTCACGTTGTACAGCCCTGTGCCATAAGGAGGCGTTACGGTGCAGGGAGGGGAGCGTTCCGGCGAAGGAACGCCTCCTAAAAGTGGCTGAGTGAAATCTACAAGCTTTCACTCAGTCACTTTTAGGCCAATGCTGCGACAAAACCCTGCGCCTGCTTGAAGCAGGCGTAATGCTTGACTCGGCATTGGAAGAATAGGCCCCCCAGAGCATTGCTGGAGCTGCGTCGCGCTTGCTCGCAATTTAGCGATTTCTAGAATTGCGATTTTTGCATTTGGGATGATGAATCCCAAATGCAAAAATAGGGCTCGCAAAGGTCCAGATTCTCAGAATCTGGCCCTTTGCGAGCCGATTTTAGTTTGATGAATCTGGCTGAATGACTTTTTAATAGTTTATTCTACACATATACTTTTGTATAGCAGAAAAAAATTATGTTATTACATTTTTTCACTTTTGTATACATGTATATACATTTTTCATTTTGATAAACAGTAGGGGTCGATTATGATGTTGGTCGGTACCCTTCAACTGCCCTTGGGAGGTTTACCGACCGACAAGGTAGGTTTACAGTTCAACCATTATGATGTAAGCACAGATGCCTGACTCATCTGTGCCGTTTTTGCCCCATGGTGCGCCGCATTGTAAATGCGGCGCATCATAGGTGGCGGAGCTGCGGCACACAATTACTGGCGCATCCCTGCTAATTTGCAGGGGTGCGTCAGTAGTTGTAAATATGCCCTTTAATATTTTGAATCCAGGGACCATCCTTGGGGTATCGCGAGAGTATCACATAGTAAAGCATAACCCGCCTTGCTACATAATACTCCACTTTCCTACAGTATTTAAAAAGTAGGACATGTGTACTTATTTCTTACATATCCTAAAAGTGAAAGACTCTTAAAGTTGTTTTTCACTGTGCTAAGGCCTACTCCTCCCCCCCCCCCCATTGGCTAATGCTGGGTTTCATTATTTCATTTAAAAGTGCTAACTTTGGGATCAGGTAGTGATATGATATTTAGATCCAAAATTAATTGTATTTAAATTCTTCTTTAATGGTAAAGTCATAATTCTGAAAATGCCACTTTTAGAAAGTTGTCATTTTCTTGACCCAACCATTTGTTGCTTTTCCGAGCACCCTGGGTCCCATGACTATGAATAGCTTTGATGTTGGGCTTTGTGTATTCTTGAGACTTTGACACAGAGGGGACTATATGTGGGCAGGATGGGCCATCCTGCCCGGTTGACTGGGGCTGGAGCTGTACCCAGTCCCACTTACTCTACACAGGGACTGCCTCCAGCACACACAAACAAACCTGTCACCCCAGCATTTTGTAGCCTTAACTGTGGAAAGGAAATCTTTTCAGAACCAGGGGTGGGGGTAGGAGAGGGTGTCCCTCTATTCAGATACATTGCACCAGGTATACATATTGGACCACTATTATGCCTCTTCTGATTACTTCTGGATCTGTAGAAGACTCAGAAGAAGGACTGCTCTGCTGTCCTGCTACTGGAAGGACTGCCCTGCTGCCTGGGGAAGGAAGATGGGTCCAGCTCCTTGAAACAGGACCATCAGAATAACTCTGAGGGTTAGCTAGCTGGCCTCCAGTCTAAGCTAAATAACAAGCCCCAGAGACTTTGATTCCTGCTGCTGGCCTCTGATGGAGTGATTCCTAACCCCCTAAGAGGAGCCTCACCCAGGTTCTGGACCCTTGAAGTAGTGCATATGGTACTGCTCCTGCCTAAACCTAAAAGCTGAGGCTAGGAACATTTTCAAGCAAATCTGTCTGGTAAAGACCAGAACGTATCTGTTAGCTGATCAGATCAAAGTGTATCACAGGTTGGCCTGTCGTCGCAGTAGATCTCTACGTTTTTCTCCACAGCAGTAAATCCTCTTCAGCGGGACCTCCCAAAAGTGCATAATGGGATGAATTAAAATATATAAAAATAAATGTAAATGCTCAAAAATGGTTACATACTATGCACCTTGAATAAATGCCTATGTCAATAAAAAATACTGTGTTAAAAATGTGTATTAGAATTTTTTTTAAATATAAACTAGACTAACGGCGTCATTACAATGTCAGACACTGTTGCGGTCTCGACGACTGACTCAGCGACCTTCGGTTGGCGGTCCTGACACCTCAATTAAAATGCAACCTCACACGGTGCGGTTGCAAGCTTCAATTAAACTATAGGAGCTGTGCTGTGATCAGAAACTGGCCGCAGCACAAGTTCCCATGGAGAAATGGGAGCTTCTGTTAATCCCCGTGACTGTGTGGCAGGCACCTTACTGTACCGGCCATGTGGTGTAGGGATTAACGTGCCCCCCCCTGACCCCAACTAGAGGCCACTGAGGGATGAGGGCCCGGCTAGGGGCCCCCAAAGTCACTTTCTGACAGGCTTTTCATGTCAGAAAGCCGAACATGAAAAGCCTGTCGGAAACCAACATCATAATGCAGATTGTGGAAACGCCGACCATAGGGGATTATGAAAGGTTTCCGACTGGCCAACGGGCTCAAGGAGCCCGTCGGAAGCCAGTCTGAAAGGCCAGCCAGTTTACACTCTGACCGCTTACATCATAATGGTTGAACTGTAAACCTACCTTGTCGGTCGGTAAACCTCCCAAGGGCAGTTGAAGGGTACCGACCAACATCATAATCGACCCCTACTGTTTATTAAAATGAAAAATGTATATACATGTATACAAAAGTGAAAAAATTTAATAACATAATTTTTTTCTGCTATACAAAAGTATATGTGTAGAATAAACTATTAAAAAGTCATTCAGCCAGATTCATCAAACTAAAATCGGCTCGCAAAGGGCCAGATTCTGAGAATCTGGACCTTTGCGAGCCCTATTTTTGCATTTGGGATTCATCATCGCAATTCTAGAAATCGCTAAATTGCGAGTAATTGCATTTAAGGAATCTCAATTTGAGATTCCTTAAATGCAATTCATGAACCATTTTTAAATTGCGAATTCGCAATCTGGGGCCGCTATTTACCGCGAAGTCTAACTATGTGGTAAATAGCACAAACTTTGAAAAATGCACTAAAGTGCATTTTTCAAAGTTTCATGTTGCGCACACTCATGCCCTAAGGGCATGTGTGTGCGCAACATATGTGCACACATCAATTTCAGGGGTGCAACAGGGTGTCCTTTGGACACCCCTGCACCCTTGAAATCGCAATCTCAATTTGCGAATCGCTAATTGCGATTAGCAAATTGAGATGGTCTTCCCATTCATTCCTATTGGCCTCTAGGCCCATAGGAATGAATGGGGAGATATTCCTTAATTGTGACTCGCAATTTACGAGTCGCAATTAAGGAATTATTAGAAATCGCTATTTTTTAAGTGATTTCTTGATAAATAGCATTTTACTATTCCCCAATAGCGAATCTGTATTTTTTGCTATTAACCCCTTCGATGCTTGTGACGGAACCATTCCGTCATCAGTCACGGTTGGGCTGTGCTGATGACGGCATAGTTCCGTCACAACCACACCCAATTACATAGGGGCCCAGCACAGGAGGAGTATTCCATCAGCAGCAATGGTGTTAAGGAATCACAAAATGTGTTCTTGATGAATCTGGCGGTATGAGTGATATAAACATGTTAATAATATATAATAATTACATCCAATTTGTATTACTTGCAAAACTAAAAACACATCTCAATCAACTACTATTAGTACAATGCAAACCCACTTCAGTTTCCTAATACAAATACACACATAACTTAAATACCCCAGTAAGAAAAACACAGACTACCTCTAATTCACTTAAAACTTTAACATAATAAACTACTCCAACTCCTAGGTAAACCATCTTGGGGACCCTAAGGAGGTAATATTTACTATTCCAATCTAAACCATCTTGAGGAAGGTGCTGGACTCTAAAGGGGTCAGGCTTAATATCCCCCTCCAATCTAAGCCATGTTGGGGAATGTGTTGGACACTAAAGACCTAATTATGAGTCTGGCGGTCCGAGGACCTCCAGACTTGTGAGGCGTGGCAGTTCAGCCACTGCCGCATTGGTGGGCTGACCTCTCTATTATGACTTTGGCGGTCTGAGGCCCGCAATATGCTTGGTGGTGCCTTGAGGCATACAAAGCATATAACGACTTTCCTCACTTCCAGCGCTATCATGGAGGTTCTTCCTCCACGAAAAGGCTGGCAGGAGGAAAGAAAGGGAGCCCTACAGGGCACCCTCCTGCTCCTGTGCAAGGGGGTGTATTCAGGGGGCACATGTTGTGCCCCTCTGTATTTCTGCATTCCCGGTTCTTGCACAAGAAAAAATGCACTGCATGGTGTATATCTTCCTGTGCAGGAACATGCACTGGCAATCCCACAGCGGTGCTGTTACAGACTCACAATGAGCTTTTTAAACAGCACCACTGCAGGACCGCCACACCACCTGCCAGACTACAAAAAACATGTCATCTGGTGGGCGGGTGACTCTTGGTGGTGCGAGGGTGGGGCAAGCCCCCTGCCCTCGCACCACCACCACCAAAGTGGGCCCTGAGTGGGAAAATTGTATTATTCCCTCTTCAATGTAAATTATCTTAGGGAAATTGTCTGACACTAAAGAGGGCAGTTTAACTTTTTTCACTCTAATTTAAACCATCCTTGGAACACTGAAGGGGTTAGATTTATTTTTACCACTCAAAACTAAACCATGTTTGGGAAGAAGATGGTCACTAAGGGGTCAGATTTACTATTCCCATTCCAATTTAAACTATGTCATGGAAAATGAAGCACAAACAATGTGTCATGCTTCTTATTTTCACTCCATGTTGGGAAAGGTCAGAATACCTATTCCCACTGAAATCTAAACCAATCTTGGGGAAGGCACTGGACACTGAAGGGCTCAGATGTACTATTCTCACTCTAAAATAACAATGTTACACCAATAATAATAATACCAAATCATTTTAATATATAATACAATACCAAACCAACTCATAGAAATATTAAACTACCACATGATCTGTATGAGACATTACAAAAATTCCACCACAATTCCAAAATAATATTGTAATTATAAAAATAATTTATACATTTGAACAAATAGTTTATCAAACACTGTCACATTAAATAGATATTCAATGTAATCTTATTTTTAATATTGTGGAAATGTAGGTACAAAGTAAATATTTTGCAGTTGCATTTTTAAAACATTTTGATAAAATTAATATTTATTATTGTTTGTGAAAATACATAGGGCTTAATTTTGAGTTTCATAGTCTGAGCATTTCGTTCCTCAGATGCATTTGTTGCCCTAAGTGGGACAGGTATGCCCAGACGTGGGTCTCTTTCTCGCTACACTACCAGATTCATGTTAGCCTTGTTTATTTTGTATTTGTATTTGTATTTGAATTTATAGGGCGCGCAGCTACCCACAGGGGGTCTCCCGGCGCCAAAGAAGTAGTGATTGCACGTCTCAGTTGTTATTGAGAAAAGAGCCAGGTTTTAAGGTCTCTGCAGAATTTCAACAAAGATGGTTAGAGTTTCAATGTAGCTGGAAGAGAATTCCATAACCTGGGGGCAGCACAGGGGAAAGAGCGTCCGCCCATTCTCGTCAATTTAAAGCGTGGAATCAGAAAATTGCCATGAGCTGATGATCTAAGATGACGGGGTGGAGAATATTGTTGGACAAGAGCTTGGAGGTAGACTGGAGCTGACCCTAGCTTGATTTTGTGCATAAAGCAAAGGGCCTTGAATTTGACACGGTTGGCAATGCGGAGCTAGTGAAGGTCTCTAAGAAAAGGGGAGATTGGGGATCTCCGTGGGACCTTACAGAGGAGGCGAGCAGCTGAATTCAGAATGAGCTGAAGTCTCCTCTGAAGCTCCAGGGTGGCCCGAGGTAGAGTACATTGCCGTAGTCCAGGCGGGAGGTGATTAAAGCCTGGACCACTGAGCGTCTGGTCCCCACTGGGAGCATCCATAATATTTTTCGAAGCCAACCCAAGATGGAAAAACACGTGGCTGCCACCTTGACCACTTGCTGTCGCATGGAGAGCGCGTCATCCAGGACAAAGCCAAGGTTGCGAACCTGGGTCACTGGAAGGGGTGGTGGGCCCATTTCTGGGGGCCAGTGCGCAGGGCTCCAGAGGTGCTTCTGCTTGCCCAAAATGAGCACCTCCATCTTATCTCCATTCAACTTCAGGAGATTCGCCTGAATCCACTCTGCCACCCGGCTGAGACCAAGTTTAAGAGCGGATGGGGCATTTGCTGCGGCTGAGGAGAGGGAGAAAAGAATCTGGGTGTCATCTGCGTATGAGTAGAGGGATATACCAGCGTCTTCCACGATGGTGGCCAGGGGTCTCACGTAGATGTTGAAGAGCATAGGGCTCAGTGAGGACCCCTGCGGAACACCATACGCAGATGAACGGACGGAGGAGGAGGACCCGGAAGAGACAACCTGGAAAGTGGGGTTATTCAAAAACGAAGTCAGCCAGGCAAGGGCAGGGCCGGTCACTCCAGCCATTCTCAGAGCTTGCAGGAGAATGGGATGTGAGACCGTGTCGAACGCGGCGCTTAAATCTAAAAGAATAAGCGCCGCGGTCTCACCATGGTCGAGGCGAGTGAGTAGGTTCTCAGTAACCCCCAGGAGGGTAGTTTCAGTGGAGTGGTGGGAACGAAATCCCGACTGAGATGGATGTAAAAAACCAGTAGCCTCCACATGAGAGGAGAGATGGATGTTAACATGCCTCTCCAGGATTTTTGAGAACATAGGCAACAGAGAGATGGGCCGAAAGTTGGCAAGCATCTTGGGGTCAGCACCCGGTATTTTTAGGAGTGGTACTATCAGGGCTCTTTTCCATTCCTCCGAGACTATAGATTCCCGCAATGAGGAGTTCAGGAGCTCTTGGATGACTCGTAGAACATCAGGAGAGAGCTGGCGGAGGATGTTCATGGGGATTGGATCCAAGGGAGAACTTGAATTGACCTTCGTCATGCAGGCGAGCAGCGAGATAGAGTCTAACAGGGGCCAATGTGAGATCTGAGTCTCCTGGGATAGTAGGCTCAGAAAGTCCAGAGTGGGGGGGTCAGGAGGTGGTCTGGGGGGGCTAAGGACAGAGTGTTGTAGATGGTTTCTACTTTAGATATAAAAAAGTCCGCAATTTCATTGCATTCTACTACCCCCAATACAGGTGGGGTGGAGACGGTATTTGAGCCAGCTAGCTTTTTAACCATAGAAAAGAGGGCTTTCGGCCGGTTAATGGCCTTTTCGATAGACTCTGAGACGAAGAGGGCTTTTGCCTTTCTACAGGCTCGATGGTATAGCCTGGTCCCAGAATGCTTGTTTCTGATCCATGGAGGACCTGGCCTGGCAGTTTGAGCTGGACTGTTCCCATGGGGAGCAGGGTCAACACTGTTTTGCATATGGCTTGGTGTAAACTACAATGGCTTGGTGTGCAAAAAAACATGGATTTAGCCCAGATCTGTGAGTGGGTGTGAATGTGAGATTGATTTAGCATTCGGTCACTTATCTGTTCTTTTTGCATTTGTTGCCCTAGTAGGAAGGGTATGCCCAAAAGTGGGTCCCTTGCTCGCTATGCCACCAGATTTAAGCTGGTCTGGCTGCTGAGGGTTGAAACCCTGAAACCAGTCCAAGGATGCTTGTTTCTGGTCCAGGGAGGGGCTGTCCTGGCAGTTCGGGCTGGGCTGTACCCATGGGGAGCAGGGTCAAGACTGACTGCATATGGCTGGGTCTAAACTGGAACGGCATGGTGTGCAAAAAGACAATGGATTTAACCCAGATCTGTGACTGGGGACGAATGAGTGATTGATTCAACATTCCGTCCATCATCTGTTCTTTATGCATTTGTCGACCTAAGTGGGAGGGGTATGCCCAGATGTGGGTCCCTTGCTTGCTACACCACCAGATTCAAGATAGCATGTCTGATGAGGGGTGAAACCCCCAAACTAGTCCCAGGATGCTTGTTTCTGGTCCTGGAAGGACCTGGCCTCTCATTTCTTGTGGACTGTTTCCATGGGTGGAAGGGTCAAGGCTGATTTGTATATGGCTGGGTCTAACCTGGAATGAAGTGGTGTGCAAAGAAATGATAGATTTAACCTAGATCAGTGACTGGGGGTAAATGTGTGATTGATTCAGTATTCAGTCAAACGTCTTTTCTTTTTGCATTTGTTGCCCTAAGTGGGAAGGATATGCCCAGAGGGGGGTTCCTTGTGCGCTACGCCACCATATTCAAGGTAGCCTGGCTGGTGTGGGGTGAGACTCAGAAACCGTTTCCAGGATTCTTGTTTCTGGTTCAGGAAAGACCTGTCCATAAAAGCAGATTTCACCTCGAAATGCGTACGAAACTGACCCCCCCGGGTACAGTGCGTACACCCCATGATTGCAGGGGTACGGTGCATCGGGGTACGGTGCGTACACCCCTGAATTTCAGGAGTACGGTGCGTGTGTCCCCGTGCATACACCCCATGATCATAGGTGTACGGACTGTAGGGGTACAGTTTGTACACCCCAAGGTCGTAGGTGTATGGTGCGTACATCCCGTGCGTACACCCCTTGATTTTAGGGGTACGGTGCGTATGTTATAGTGTTGCCCTATGTACGAATTGCTCATACGCGACGTTTACCGTACAAATCGCATACTCATTCCCCGGTGCGGATCGTACTTGGCGGGTCGTACGGCATTTTTACGAATCGTACGGTTCACTGTGCGGGTCGATGTCGTACAGATTTACCCTTCATTTTCGTACGGTTCGCAATGATTCGCATGTATTTTCTCGCAACGGATCGTACTATGCGATTCGGACGGATTCGTATGATTCGTACGGAAACTGCTATGAATACGAATCGTCGTACGGATTTGTTTCCTGAATCGGAATCGACCCCTAAATATAAGATACATAAAAAATGCTGCACTACAATTCCAAATAACATTGTCATTACAAATAAATTATACATTTGAACAGAAAAAGTCAGGCATTACGATATTTTTACCTTATTTTTTAATACTATAACAAAATTTAAGTACAAAAAAATATTTTTTAATATATTTATACATTATTTAATAAAATAAAAAGGTGTGATTACTATAAAAACATATTTATTTTAAAATATGTAATATTATATTCAAAATGTAAACTATTGATTTTAATGTGCAAATAACCTATTTAAATATACATTTTAATTAAGTCATTAAAAATATAAAATTAACATATATATAACAAATAATACTTTTATCATAATCTGTAGCATATAACATAAAAAATCTACTTTTTACATTGTAATCATAAATGTTTAAAATTTAGTTTTAAATTTAAATTTAGTAAACAAAAATATTTACATTTATTTTTAATTATCCTCATCTTTTTTCCCTATATTCCCAACATCCCACTACTAAAAAAATACAACTTATTTTTTCTTCATAAAAATTGCAGACATTTAGATAATATGAAAAAACACATCAAATAATATATATCAAAAACAATTTTAACATTCAAACATATAAAACACATTTTAAAAAACATTTTAAAAATGACAGAAAATGTGATTTAAAATGACAATTTTTTTTGCAATAATATATTTAACATCAATAATAAAAACATACCTGAAAATCAATATATTGATACCTGCAATATTCCTGTCAAGAATATTTCCTGCATCTTTTAATGATATTCTGGTACCCTGATATTAAAAACTCAATGTTGTGTCCAAATCCTGTAGTGTGAAAGGAAGCAGAAGGTGGTTGAACAGGTCCACAGGAATGAAGTTGTTGTGTTGTTGTGGAGATGTTGTGCTGACAAATTAACAAATCCTTGGAGAAAATTAAAGGCCTGATTATTGATTTTGGCAGTGTGGCAGCAGGCTTCCACGTCATCGTCCCACTGTGACACCACCAAAGCCGTCTGCAGAGTGCCCGCCAGATTAGGAGTTTTCTCCTGGTCTAGGGGGCGGTACTTTGGTGGTCCCAGGTGGTGAGCCTTAGAAAGGCACTGCAATGATAACGCCAAAGCATGTTCCTGCACAGACCGAAATGTAAAATGCTGTCCCCCTGAATGCACTGAGCAAGTGGCGCTGTCGGCCCCCATATTTTCCTCAGCTTCACCCTTTTCATGGCGGGCTTACCACCATGAAAAGGGGGCAGGTAGAAAACGTATTATATGCTTGGCAGTGCAGCTGCTGCACCACCAGCATATTATGGCCTCTGACCGCTGAGCCACCACCATGGGATCAAGTATCTTGGTAGTAGCAGTGGTCCTATGGTGGTCTCACCTCTGTAGTTGTAAAACAGTAGGAGAACCACCAATCTGGCATTCCTGGTACTGCCACCATGGGTTCGGCAGTCCCATGAACTGTCAAACTCATAGTTAGGCAGCAGGTCCTGAGTGCAAATTTTGAGTGAATGGGTTGGCAGAAATCTTGCAGAAGACTGGCAGGAATAATAATAATAGATATATGATTGAGTGTTTGAGGTCACCCCAGTGGAGATTCAAATCTCCAAGAAGAGTCTAAAACCAATAGCTGATTTGTAAAATATTCCAGGCATTCTTCCTTGAAAGAATTACTATCACTAGGGTATGACATAAAACTTGTTTTGGGGAGCATTTGGTGAAGAGATTTCTAGGAGCAAACACTGGAAAGAGGGACACTGATCAAGTATGAATCATCTTTCATTGAATCAAATTCTTATGAATTATAGCAGTTCCTGCTTCATGCCTGTCTTCACAGTCACATCTACATATGGAGTGCTGTGGGGAAAGAAGGAGGTCCATTATTTTCTGTTTTTGGTAAAAACAAGGATAAACAGGTCAAATATGGTGATTGTGACAACCACCTCCATTCTGTTCTTAGGTAGAATAGTTGTCATGTAGCATACACAACAATGGGGACTCTACAGTTCTGGAGAAAGGAATACTTAAAATTGAAGAGGGATTTTATTAACATTGTTAAGTTTAGGTTCTGTAGACAATCAAGAGGTGTGTCAAAGCTATAGTTTTTGGTGCTGAAAGTGGAGAATGAAGCAGGGGCCTAGTCAAGGTCAAGAGTATAGATGAGTGTTTTGTGGTCATATCTCCCACCGAATTCCCCAATTTCAGCCTCAGCAAGATAGAACACTGATCAGGAGGAGGCCCATGGTAATTCCTGGATCTCATGGATGACAAATTCTTGCTATTAGCATCAGAGATAATTCTGTAAGGTTGGATGGAGGGAAGATATTTAGATTCACAATGGTATGTGATACCTGATTAATCATCTTTGGAAGAACATACATTTTCAAGGAAACTTGCAATAGAGATTTGGGATTTTCTGAATACAGGTAGATATTAAGCTCTGGACTTTTGATGAATTATGATACTGGTTTCAGCCAAAAACAGAGGCATAAGTCACATCAAGCGTATATGGTTATTAACGAGATTGAGAAGTGGAAGGAACATGCTCATTAGCTGGCAAGAGTGTGATGTACTGAGATATCGCTTTCAGTCCTCCATAAGTTAATGATTTATATATATATATCATGAGTTAGGAGGGGAGGATTGAGGTGAAGAGATAGGCAAATGATGTAGAGGGAAATGTTTTCTGGTGAACAAGGAGAGATCGAGTTTGGGAGGAAGATGTGGGTGTAAGGAAGGAGTCAGAGTGGTATGGGTTGATCCTTGTACGATTAGAAGGAAAGTATCCAGCCCATAGTGATGAGAATGACAGAATAATGGGAATGAGAATGAAACAGTTTTATAAGGGAAGGATGAGCCAGGGGTATTACAATTGGGGTTGTTAGCTACTTTCTCCGAGGCGGTGTTTAGTGAGTCAGGTAATGAGTGGACAGAGGAACAGCTCTAAAAATTGGGAAGAGTATATTATATTTTGCCCTTGAGGAACGTTGTATAGAACATAATAGTTCAGTTCCATGGAACGGCTTTCATTCCAAAAGTTGTATTATGCATGAAAAATTGAAGGTCGGTTTTGAGACTCTCTTTAAGAGCACAGTGCTATTGGTCAGCAATAAGTGTACCAGGGAACTGTCCTACGGTCTAGTGTTTAAAAATTTTGGCAGTGAATTTAGATTGATCAGGTGAATAATTTTGAAGAAGTTAGGGTCTACCTTCATAGTTGTTTGAAGAGGGGTGAACGATAGGAATGATCCGTGATAAAATGTCAACCAAAGACAAAGAAGAGATAGGGACAGAGATACTGAGCAAAGTAGGAAGAACACATAAATTACACACCGTATACAAAAAAAGAATATCATAATCATATTAACATAGTCAAGCCTTTTTATTAAACCTTGCTGTAGTACAAGAAAACAGTAAGCAGGCAAGCCAGAAAACAACATGAAACAGATAATAGGTGAATTCGTCTGCTTTATGGTTATGTCTATGCTTTAGAAATCACTTATTTTCACACACATATTACATGAGGTGGGTAGACCATGCGATTTAATGGAGATGGAAGAACGAGGAGATTATGACAGAGTGTAGGAGAAAGGGGCACAGGTGAGACAGAAATGCAATTTAAGAGTTATGCTGCACACTGTATATTCATGCTGGAATAAAACTCATTCATAGTGATCAGACAGGCCATCATAGTTATGAGGTCTGGATTCTGTTATAAAATGTTTGTTAAATCCAAATAGTGGTCCTTTTTTTATAAACCTGGTTTATAAATACATAGTTAAGATAGCGAATGCTGTAAAATCCTAGACAACACCAGATTGGTAGCCCATCGAAAAAACAATCTCAGCATCACAAGGAAGTACATGCATGTGTCAATAGTTTGTGTAAAAAAATGGATACATTGAGTACACGTACCTACTCCTAACATGACCATCATAATTGTTTCAGCCTTTTAGAGAGGAAGTAACTACTGACAATATTACCTGTGCTTATGCGCAGGCTTTTATGAGTATTCTGGGATTATAATTTGACTAAAGAGGGAAACTGTGTAATGTTATATAATTGACCGCGTATTCAAGATGTCAGACACTCTGGAATATTTTATGGCTCCTTGTCTTCTAGCACAGCAAAGGATAGAAGTAGCTTTCTAAGCAGCCAGCTTGGAACTCACTGTGGGGTCAGGCAGGCAGGCAGGTAAGGAACCTGACAATACATAGCTCCTTCAGTGTGTTAAGCACCTCCGTAGCATTAATCCAAGTGAACAAATGTGTGGACTAACTGTCTGGGTTATGGTGCTGACTACGGTTGCTGAGGCCAGCAATGCACAGTGATGTGACCTCAACCACTCCAATACACAGATGTGGGCACAAGGTGCATCAATGAGTGATGGTATGTTGTACATCCAGGCACTGGGACATGCATGCCAATTCTGACCCCAGAGTCACCTTAGTGTGAGAGCCCAGTAGCTGCAGAGGCGTGGCTCATCAGGCTCTGGAGTTGCCAAAAGAGAACAGCAGAAGCAACATGTGTTGTGGGGACAGCAGTGATTTTTTGTGCCTGACTGATCAAACCATCGGAAGTCGTACTGAAGAAATCATCCTTCTAGTCAGCCCACAATGAACAGGACCTCAACTCAAGACTCCAGACACCTACTTTGTTCTAGGATCCTCCTCTCAGCCAACCATCTGGGCATGGTCTCCACTTCGGACCTGGATACAGATGCATGCTGGGCCTTTAATGTTGCAACCATGTACGCCATGCTCTGGGAACAAACAGCAGTCGAGACTCCATTTCCAAATGCCAGCACAGCTAAAGCTAGGACTTTTCACATTTTTGCCTGGATAACTGGAGCTTTCCACAAAGCCGGGTAATGGCATAGATTATTGTGTCAGAGAATTATTTACAAAGATTTTTGTCCACACAAACTGACCATGCTAGTGACAATGCTGGTTGTCATCTTGAGGCATTTGCTGAACTGAAGCTCAGTATCACATTGGACAAGACTAAAAGATGGTCCTCTTTAACCCTAGTGATAGTTCGCATAGTAGCGCTACGCATAGCTAGGCGAAGTGCACTTTGCACTACGCAAACTACACGTAGCTACGCGAACTGTGTAGTGCGGTAGGGAAAATACTGTCCGCACTGATTGCACAGTGCCGTATGCTTGTCTGCACTGTGCAATCATTGCAAACGGCATCTTGGAAAATGCAAGCAGTCGTTTTCTGCCGCTCGAGTAGATTTGTACTCGAGCGGTAGATTTCTCAAACAGGACAGGTGGTTTCTCATCACGAGCGGTCGCAAGCATACGCAACCACTCGCAATGAGAAATCTGACCTCCCCGCTTTGAGAATCCTGCCAGGAGGTTTATTTAAAACGCTCGAGATTGGCAACTTGATGTTGCTGATCGCGAACGAGGAAAAAGTCTTGCCGGGACTTTGATTTTGCTCGCTTGCGGTTGCCAACTTGACGTTGAGGACCGCGAGCGAGCAAAAAATGCCCGCTATGCGCTTTTGCACTGTGCTACGTGCAATTCGCGTAGAGCATATTGGCGCAAACTGCACATGCTCCGCGAGTGTAGCGTAGTCCTACGCCCAGGCCTAGTCCTCTTTCACCACTATGTGATGGTCAAAGTAATAATACCATAGTTCCTTTATTAATGTCATCGACTCCTGACTCATATCTACATTCATTATGTTAATGTACCTAACTACAGAAACACTTACCACTCCCAACAATACACAACAATTGACTTTGCCCTTTTATCAGCTCTCCCCAATAATTGGTGGCATTTTATATTACATGTTTTCTTACTAAATCAATTGACCTCTGAGGCACCTTTTCTGGTAGCTTTAATTCAGCCCAAATAGTCTTATTCTTTACCAAGGACACAGTCTACTCTATTGACTCTTCTAATTGACTTCTTCTGTCTGAAAATTCCTCATTTATTTCCTTGAAATCCATTTTACTAACTCAACGCTATTCTCTCATTTGCTTGTGTATCCACTATCCAGTCTCTTTTTCCTCACTCCGTACCCATGGATTCGAAATCCATCTTCTAGCTTATGTATTAACTCCCGCTGTGATTTTCTGGGCAACACTCTAATGTTTCCAAAAATAGTGTGCACATCACAGCTGTGATTACTATGTTTCATATGCTAGGTTTCAATATGCAAATTGACTGTGTGGTATTCACTCACCATTAAATCAGTGATTCCATTCCTCATTTCAAGATTGATGTTACTCTGCCCTGATCCATGGTATTTGTTTATTGATATTATAAATATGTATTACAGAGCTCTAAGCGCTCAGGTTCAAATGTGCAAGTTGCAGATTAATCCTTAATCACTAATGAAAGCGCTTTGCGTGCAGACATCCCCACCTGAGCCAGATCCACAGCCTGGTAATATGGCACTCTCCGAAACAGACTCGGACTCAGACATATATGAAACGGGGATGTCTACCTCAAGCAAAACAAGCGAAATAAGCGAAACAAATGATGATGAACAAATATTAGAAGCAACGGCCTCTGAAATTCCAGACCCTAATGAAACCAGAAAACTTAGTGAAACATGTCAAAACTCGAATTCAAAGAAAAAACGGGAGAAAAAGAGGGCGAGAGACAAAAGGAGAAGAGCTAACCTACTCAATGATGAGACTACGGATCCTGGCAGTAACAATGAATATGCCATAACAAGACCTAAACCCATACGAAAAAGCCCGACTCCAAGGCTACCAGGAGAAACTGAGCATGAGCATGATGATACCCAAGATGAGCCAGAAGGAAAAAGTCAGAAAGAATCCGGAAATGGTCATAGCTCAGCAACACCAGGAGAGCCACTGTTGAGTGAAGTGCTGAGCTCCATAAAATATTTTCATGAGGACATTAAAAAGGAAACCCAAAGGAACCACGTTGCCATTGAGAAGCTACAAGGGGCAATTAAAAAAGTCGGCAACATCTGCACTGAGATCTCGGACAGAATGGCATCAGTGGAAGCACGCGCAGAAAATTTGGAAATGGATGTATCCAAGCTGCAAAAACAGGAGAATGAGCACGATGGAATCATAAAGGACCTCATGATGAAAGTGGAAGATCATGAAAATAGATCGAGGAGAAACAATCTGAGGTTCCTTGGAATACCAGAAGGCTTTGAGGAGAATGACCCCAGGGGCTCCATGATTAATCTGCTGAAATCAGCCTTCCCGGAACTTGGTACCTGGGACATGGACAGAGAAATCCAGCGCGCCCATCGATTTCCTTTGACGCTATCCAAACATTCACAAAAATCACGTCAATATCCTCGAGCAATGTTGGTTTACTTTGGGAATTTCCTTTTAAGAGAAGCGCTCTATGATCTGGCTAGGCCAACAAAGCAGAGGAAACATAAAGATTTTATGTTCTTCACCAGACCAGACTTCGCCCACGCAACTGTTGAGAGAAGGTGGAGAATGAGACAATTAATCACTCCCTTTGAAAAAGTCAGAGCAACAGTCTACCTACAAAATCCAGCACGGCTAAAAATAATATACAAGGGATCAACAAGAACCTTCCCAAGCGAAATTCAAGCCGAAGCTTACCTAAGAGAAATTTCAGTAACCGAGAAAGGGAACTCAGGCATATAAATGCAAATCAGCAACCAGTCCATGAACACAAAAACATGGGGAGCAATCAGAAAGGGTTGGGGAAGGGGGGTGGGGGGAATAAATGCATCTGAAATTTGGTATGAATATTTGTGTACCCCACCCACTCGACACCACCAAAGTATAAAGGGCCTGCCTGCGGGACGCACTGAGGCGCACTCTGCCCACACTGACGCCCACACCTGGGTACTCGGGGACCCAGCAAGCCTCATAGGATGGTAAGGGGGGAAGGGAGGGGGACCGAGGGAGGGGAACTGGTAGTGGGGGGGAGGAGCAATATGTGGGAGGGATCAGGGGGAAATAAGAGAGGGCCGGGGAGGGGAAAGTGGGGGGAAAAAAAACTCCATCACATCAAGCTATAGAAGAAATTAAAGATGCCAGGTTAACAAAAACTGATTGGGGAAGAGTGAAAATGAAAAAGAAATGCCTATGCGGATAGTTTCGTTGAATGTCTGCGGACTAAATGATGGAAAAAAACGAAGAGCAATGAAGGAATATTTAAGAACATTGCATGCTGAGCTGATCTGTCTACAAGAAACACACATAGAGGCCTCTCAAAAGGGGCTCTTAGAACAGCTGGGATACCAATTAGTATCATATACGACACAAGGAACAAGAACAAGAACAAGAGGGGTAGCGATCTTAGCAAGGTATGGATGTGTGGTAGTAAATAGGCAAAAATCAGATCGCTATGGTAGATGGGTCTTGGTGGAGTGCCAGGTACAAAGCTTTAATTTCACACTATGCTCATTGTATGCTCCCACCGTAGACGACCCTGAAGCTATGGACTCTGTTAACCTAGAAATAGCCAACTGGCCTCTGCCATTAATAGTCTGTGGAGACTTGAATGTGAATGGATTGAATGGCCTGTGGAAGAATGATCCGGGGAAATTCTCTGGTCGGAAGAAGAGAAGTCACAGAGCATTGATTCAATTAATGTGTGACAATGGTTTAGTAGATATATGGGAACTGCAAAATAATTTAGGGACAGGTAGTACATATTACTCTGCCCCTCACAAGGTCTTAGCAAGGCTAGACTATTTTCTGGTATCATCAGCAGTAGCATCCACCGCAAAGATTAGCATACTACCCCGGGTAATGTCCGACCATAACCCGCTTATCTTAGATATAACAACCGCTGTCCAACAAAAGAAGATGACAAATTGGACTTTTGAGAGAGCTTTGTTACAGGACTCAGAATACACTGCTCTAATGAAAGAATGGATAAGAAACTTTTTGGTACTAAACAAAGGTTCTGCTCCCCCTGCAGTAGTATGGGACACCCTAAAAGCAGGTATAAGGGGGGAGACAATCAGATACTCGATTAGGCGGAATAAGGCAGAGAGGGAGGAAGTAGAAACGAGAATAAGGACAGTTGCCAGACTAGAACATGAACTCAGTAGCGCAATTAGGGCGAATCAGGATATTGTTAGAATAACATACAAGCTTGCTATGGCTAAGGCAGCGGTTGGGGAACTATTTGCATCTAAAGCAGCAGGGAAATATTTGGCTTGGAGGAAAGATCAATATGAGTATAGTGAGCAGATAGGTCGAACGCTAGCTGTTCGAACAAGGCAGGCTGCTACAAAGGGGGATATATCTGAGATCAGATCTGAGAATGGAAGTGTCGCAACAACACCCAAGAGTATATGTGCTAGCTTTCGAGACTACTATCAGAAGCTATATGAAGCTGACTATATGGCATCTAGCGAAGATATATATAATTATCTTGGGAGTGTCAGATTAGAGAAACTAACGACCGGGGACAGAGGGACAATTCATGACTTACCATCTGGCAAAGCAGTAGGCCCGGACTCTATACCCTTGGAGTTTTACAAAACATTTTTGCCAGAGATAGAAGAAGAACTATATGAGTTGGCTGTAAATATACAAGAGGGTGCGATACCTCCGGAGTCATGGGGAGAGGCAACTATGATTGTCTTTCTGAAAAAAGATAAACCTGCAACCAAACCTGGGTCGTATAGGCCGATAAGCCTAATGAACAGCGATGTGAAAATTTACTCCAAGATGCTGGCAAATAGGCTAGGTGCAGTAATTGGCAAGATTGTTTCCCCATGGCAGCACGGATTTATCCCATGCAGAGGAACAGCGGAACATGTCAGAAGAGTGCTCACGTTATTCGATGGTACGGCATCCTCACGAGACCCTATGGCATTGATCCTTTTAGATGCTGAGAAGGCTTCTGATAGGGTCTCGTGGGGATTCCTCTGGGCTGCGTTGGAGAAGCTGAATCTGGGAGAGGGCTATGTGGGAGCTCTGAAAGCCTTATACCACAATCCAACAATAAGAGTTAGAACCATGAGGGAGCTGAGTGGTACAATAGTTATTGGACGAGGAACTAGGCAAGGGTGCCCCTGCTCCCCGCTACTCTTCGCTCTATACATAGATACATTCATTAGGAGAATAGAGCAGAACAGAAACATCTTGCCCATAGCATTGAACGGGTATGAAACTAAAATACTAGGATATGCGGATAACTTGGCCATAACATCAAGCGAACCAATGTCAGCCCTAACAGAAATAGAACAGGAAGCGGCTACATTTGGAAGACTGTCTGGGTATAAATTAAATGTAAATAAGACCCAAGTAGTGATAAATCAGAATATATCTTTGGTCGATCCAAGAGTGGTAGAGACAGCAGTATATTTGGGGGTTCGCATAACCTCAGACCTCTCGAAAGTGGTATCGAAGAATTTAAGCCCCATTATAGATAAGGCCAAAATTGATTTTGACAAACTGAATAACCTACATCTAACAACAATTGGTCGCTGCAATGTTATCAAAATGGTGTTTATGCCAAAAGTGCTTTATTTATTTAGGACCATACCATTAATTTTTAACAATAGTTGGTTCAGGGAGCTAGAAAAGGAAACAAACAGATTTATTTGGGCCAAGGGAAAAACACGTCGCAGCCAAAAATTTCTGTCACTCCCAAGAGAGAGAGGTGGGCTGGCGCTACCAGACTTTAAGGCATATTATTGGGCAACGGTCTTGCAATATACCAGAGGCATGCTGGGGGGAGTGTTATAGACAGATGGAGAGGCAGAGATGGGATCCCAGACGTATACGAACACGTAGTGAAAAACTCTAGTCAATGGTTACTCACTTATGAGGAGAGGAGCTATCACAAAAAAGTAAGGTTTAAGACCTTGGTGGCCGCAAGATCAGTCTGGTCTGGGATAAGGAGAAAATTAAAACTAGGGAGAATGAATTACTATACCCCTCTGTATGGGAACCCATCACTGCCGGGGGTATTTCACGACTCAGTTATGAGGGGATGGGATGCATTAGGGGTTAAAACCATCGGGGACCTTATAGGGGCGACCGGTCTGATCTCGTTTGAGCAAGCACAACGCTTATATAACTTAGGACGCAGAGACTTTTTTAAGTACTTACAAGTGAGGTCAGTTCTGGTAAAGAAACAGGGAGGAGACATGAATTTCCAGAGGGTCGAACTACTGGAATGTGTAAGGGAAGAAGGGGGATCCTCCATCTCGCAATTATACGAGGAAATCTGTAAATATAAAAAGGATGATTGTGATAGAATGTATGTGAAGTGGAGAGTTAAACTAGGTCTAACAGGAAATGAGGCAGAGAAGTCATTAAAACTGTCAAATTCGGTCTTAAGAGTAGCAAATTTACAATCTCAGCAATATAAGACTATGTTTGAACTTTATTATACCCCTCAAAAAATAGCGCAGTGGGGGGGAAATAACGGGGGCATCTGTCCGAGATGCCAATCCACACAAGCAGATACAATCCATATGTTTGCATCATGCCCCTCTCTGGATATATATAAAAAATCTTTGGAACAATTCTTCTCCGACTCTCTGGGGATACATTTAACTCTGACAGATGAAGTCAGGATTTTGGGTGTAGTGAGGGCGGGTGTAGACGTTCTTCACCATGAATTTCTGTACCTAGCTATGACTCTCAGCAGACTATGTATAGCAACACTCTGGAAAGACCCAAACCCCCCAACATTACAACAATGGATCTCTTGTGTACTGGCCATATATATATTAGAAATGGCCCTATATGAAAAAAAAGGTAGGGAAAAAAAAGAGGCTGGACTGAGGATATGGGCCCCAATAATTGAATGGAAAAGAAGGCTGGGAGAGACTTAAGATGAAATAGGTGGAAAGTCAGACGCAATTAAGAATATGTGATATCTCTTAATGATGGTCTTCCATTGTGTCTAAAGCTCTTTGTGTATTTGGAAAAAAATGCTTCATTAGTTTTAAAATTGGCGTTAATGCTTTCCGAATTGCAGGAATATATATATATATATATTTTTCTTTTTTTTTGTTGTTTCTGTTTCTCTGGCAATGTATTATGAATATGTAATTCTGATGTTGATGGAAAAAAATAAAAAAACTTTAAAATTAAAAATGAAATCCATTTTACTAACTCAACGCTATTCTCTCATTTGCTTGTGTAGCCACTATCCAGTCTCTTTTTCCTCACTCCGTACCCATGGATTCGAAATCCATCTTCTAGCTTATGTATTAACTCCCCCTGTGATTTTCTGGGCAACACTCTAATGTTTCCAAAAATAGTGTGCACATCACAGCTGTGATTACTATATTTCATATGCTAGGTTTCAATATGCAAATTGACTGTGTGGTATTCACTCACCATTAAATCAGTGATTCCATTCCTCATTTGAAGATTGATGTTACTCTGCCCTGATCCATGGTATTTGTTTATTGATATTATAAATATGTATTACAGAGCTCTAAGCGCTCAGGTTCAAATGTGCAAGTTGCAGATTAATCCTTAATCACTAATGAAAGCGCTTTAACCCACCACACTATATTACTGCAGAGTTTAATGTGATTTTTTTATCTGGATAACACATACAACCATGATTATCAATTTGTCACTGCCTTCTTATTACTTCCTACTCTGACACAGCACTAGAAACCCCTTCCATCTGCTACATAATTTCATATAGCCATTCCTTCCTTATAAGCAATGTCCTGATCTCTTCATTTTTACTCCCTTGAATTGAATGCTTCCATTGGAGATTTGGGGTTTCTACACTGCCTGCAAAATGCGTTTATACATCTTACAGGGAAGGTGATACAACCAAATTTATTTATTTACACCTAATAAATTTCAGGATAGAGAGTTACAAGTCTACACAAACTCACTTCTGTGAATTACTCGTGCACTCTCCAGTGAAAAAGCAAGAGCCTTGAATCCCACAGGTAGCTACAAAATTCTTTGCAGCTAAGATGTACTTCCTATGAATATGATAATTTATATTCAGAAACAGTGCTGTAACCTTTGTATGACCAGCACATGAAGGCTTTTTCTTCTACAGCACTTCATTCTCTGTATTCAAGGTATGAGAGTCTTTTTGGGTTACTAAAATCAATAATCTGGAACCACCTTTGTTCAGTCCAATGACCACACTCACTATATGCTTCTTCCACTTTTCATTTTCAGCAGTGAGTCATTAAATCTTGATTAAGTATACAAGGAGTTGGAAAAAACAAATCCTTCATTTTTCCTGTCGAATCAGTTTTGATAGCACTAGCCACATTCAGGTGAACAAAGCAAAGTCCTCATGGGGCAAAAACAGGCCATTGTTAACCCACTGCTGAATAAACCTACAGCCAACCCACTTGAGCTTCTCAACTACAGAAGGTATTCTACCATTACATTGAGTGATGAATATGGACCTGAAACAATTTCAAGGACAACATATCAACCTCCATTAAATACACAAGCATGTTCCTTGACTGTATATATATCTGCAAAGTACATAGATGCCAAGTTAAGGATATGAAATCTATACTTACCTATACATACTTACCTTGACAATGTAATGGGGGTTGATATACTGCACTTGAAAATGTTTCTAGGCAATGTTTTGTTATTCAGTATTGTGACACACAACCCACAGAAACATCTACAACCCCCCCCCAATAATATATATAATAATGGACACTAGAAATTCTTATTCTTCTTGACTTATGCATACCTTGCAACACAGCGGACCACAAATTTCCCCTGCAACATTTGGGAAAACCTTGAATGGGTCACTAGAACAGCTCTCCAGTGGTGTTATTAATTACTGTCTGAAGGAAGCCAAAAGATCAACATATATCCACAATTATCATCAACACAAACCGCCATTTGTGATGTCCCACTGGGATCATTATTATTATCATTACTTATTAATATCTACCTGTTCGCTTTGGCACCGGTAACCATCCTTTGCCACATTCCCTTCCAAATGTACACAGATGATGTTCAACTCCACATCTATGAATGTAATGATCCTAACAAGCAAAACAGCATTAATAAAACATATTTTTTTCTGAGTGAAGCGGTTGTTGCTACATGATGACCATTCCTATAATTAATGTTACTCCCAAGTTAGAGTTTAACATTCAAATGGCCCGAGGGAAAAGGAAGTGCCCAAACCCTAGTCTAAGGGCCTTATTACGAGACCGGTAGGCCTCCGACTGCCGTACTCACGATGGCGGTTCGACCTCCGTATTGCGATCGTGGTGATGGGACTGCCAAAAGACCTCTGCCAGGATTCCATGGCGTTGGTGGTGTGGAAAGCAGGTAGGAATCGTGGTAGTACCAATGCTGTCACTGGCGAGCAGATTCTGACCTGCCTTTCAACCAAGCATTTCATGGCGGGGACCCTGCCATTAAATGTTTGGTGGAAAGCCATGGAAAAGGGCTTCCAACAGGGCCCCCAGGCAAATCTGCCAATGGGTGTGCATGTGAGGGGGCCCATGATGTGCCCCCCCAAAAGTGCACGGTCATGTGTGCACTGTGTGGCATGCACAACATGGTGCATGCTACACTATGCACAACTGTTCTGCAGGTGCTGTCATGGCAGCAGTGTGCTGTTTTGGCTCTCCTATGGGTCTAACATACCTGCCGCAATGACACTGTCGCCTCACCTCCCGCCTCCCCTAGATTCAACGCCAACTTCAAATTTGGTGGGCAGGTTCACCACAGGCTTGGCTGTCTTCCTGGGACAACAGCAGTGGCGGCCCTATTGGATGAGTGCCAAATTCATAATCGGGCCCTTAATCTTAAAGATAGGTTTAACGTCGACTTTCGTTTGTGCAAATTTCTAGAAAAAAAACAATCACCATCTCTGCTCCATTAGAAATGCCACATAGAACCTAAGAAAGGGACCCAGAAACATCAAATAATTTTAAATACACATCCAGGAGTTCCTTAACCCTTAAGCGATCATAGCACATCACCTGAGCACTCAAAGACATTGATTGTTTACTGGTGCACAATGAAGAAAGTTCAAGCATACGCACTTAGAGCCTGATTATGAGTTTGGCAGTGTGGGAGCCGGCTGCCATGCCAGCGCCCTGCTCCTATCCTGTCAAACTCGACAGACATCCACCAGCCAGATTAGGAGTCTCCTTGTGGTCTGACTGGTGGTCCTTTCATGGTCCCACAGCAGTGCCAATTAGAAAGGCACTGCAATGAGAGCACCTGAGCCTGTTCCTCCATGGCATGGACTGTACAGTGCATGCCATGCAGGAAAAGGGGGTGTATGCACTCAGGGGGAGGTTGCCACATATATCCCCAGGCCCAGAGGCAACATGGGGCCCTATAGGGCCCCTTTAGTTTCCTCACTGCCAGCTTTTAACGGCGGGAGCACCACCATATGAGCCTTGATGGTGAGGCAACTCATAATATGCTTGGTGGTGCCGCAACAGCAATGCCAAGCATATTACGACCTCAGACCACCGCGCCACCACGAGGGATCACGGATCCCAGGCTGTTGTTGTTGTTCAACTGTCAGAGTCGTAAGACCGTGGTCAGAGTGCTGGCTCAGCTGCGCCACTGTGGTTTGGTGGCCCATGGACCGCCGACTCATAAACAGGCCCTTAGTCTTCAAAATGTGCAAGAGACTAATGACCTGCTCAAACTGGCACCACACTACCTTGCCAATTGAAATTCAAGATCAAGTAGAGCATACATTATCATAGAAATGATATGCAGCATGAACAATCAAGTAGGCAAAACAGCCTGGATCTTGGGAATCAAAGTCTGGAGCTGGCTCCGATCAGACCTGAAGGAATCAAGCAGACTAGCCACCATAAAATGATGTTCTGTAAATTCTCCTCCCAACATAGAGCCAAGCCATTCTGAGTTATAACTTTTGAAAGGTTCAGACCGACCTGCTTCCAACAGTCTTAAAACTAATGGTCAATAGAATCAGACTGCTGATTACACACTAGTGCTCCATAGCGACTGCTGGTCAAATGCCAATGCTTAGAAAACATATATATGACTTAGGTGGTGTGTTTTTCACACCACTGCTACAGAGGATCTGCATCCCTATTCTGTTTGAAAAAGGCAGCTCATAAAGTAAATTGACATGTAACATGTACTGAATATTGTTGTTTGGTTGAAGGTGCAGTAGGGTGTAAAATGATATCCTACAATGGCACATTGGCTGCTGTGTGGTGAGCTCTGTCTTTGGTATCATAACTGGGTGGTAGTGTGGTAGTTTTTGGGTTTGGTTGATATTTGAGGCATGGTGATAGCCAAATATTTGGCAACTATTCTGTGTCTGTTTAGCTGGCCAGGAAAATAGAAGCAGAAGAGTCAAGTTAGGCATAGGCTGGTGGTAAGTGGGAGAGACAGAGAAAGAGAGAGATAGAAAATGAGTATGTGTAGATAATCTTGAGCAAGAGTGTGATTGGCTGAGAGGAAGCATGATGGTCTGCCTTTCTGATAATGGACTCTGGCCCTGTGTGACAATAACGTTGATAATAGTCTTAGAGGGATACTAGGCCAAAGAGAATCTCAGGGGAGTAGGATGTTGACACCCTCTCACCTTCTGGCAGTTCCCTCACTCAGACTACAGCTAGCTGCCTCTGGCTGATCAATACATTTGCCTGTTGGGCCCATGGGCTGAGGGGGAAGCTGGTGGAAGTTCAAAACATAGGCAATTGGTACTGTGCTCGTCATTTCACTGGGTACTCAAATTTCCCTGAACGCAGATGTGTCAGGGTTCGAGGATGAGTGCTTCTCAGGATGCAGAAGACCATGCTCTGGCACTCAATTTAACCTGGCCTCGGCCAGGCTACCATAGTGCTGGACCTCGTCCTTGATTATCTAGTTACCTGCTCCAGCGAAGCTCCTTTGCTTTTAGGCCTCGAAGCTTGAGGGCCTGGCACAGGCACATTAGAGATGCATAGAAAGTCAAGGGAACTGAATGAAGTGACCTGATTAGGGCCACCCGGGTCAATCACGACCACCTGTTAGCCTTCCATAAAAATGAAGAGTCGGTCAGACAATAGACAATACAAACCAAGTATATTTTATTCGGGCACACTCGAGTGGAGTCCAGTCTGACCAGCCTCCTAGGATTTCTGCAGAGGGATGACTTCAGCAAACGTAGAGATACATTATGTACATTTCTGAACCACTAAAGTC
The DNA here is from genome assembly GCF_964263255.1 of Lissotriton vulgaris. Lineage (NCBI taxonomy): Eukaryota > Metazoa > Chordata > Amphibia > Caudata > Salamandridae > Lissotriton > Lissotriton vulgaris. Next base: position 150,949 of record NW_028254758.1, read on the forward strand.
CCGCCCATATTGGAATTATACTAGCAGGTGCAGCTAAAACAAAGTAGTAGAGTAAGATGAGTTCTGACTCTGTGGCCGGGCACACAACATCTCAATGCCAAGGTCGTACTGTTTGTGTCTACCTCAAGACTAGTGGAGTAAAGCCCCTATCTATGGGAAAGGAATGCGTTAATAAGAGCAGTGTATTCATTTGCAGAGCAAGGCCTAACCTTGGAGAAATGGAACTTTCCACAGCCTACTTCTCGAGAAGGGAATACGCAGCTGACCACATGATTTAAAATAATGGCTAAACATATAATGGTGATTCAGAAAAGGGGGTGGTGATGAACAGAGTGTCTGAATTAAGCAGACCACTCTTACCCAGTCCAAAGATCAGGGCTTGATCCATCACCGTTTTTTAGCTCACTGCACCATCCCAGCTCAGAACTTGGCTATATGCAAATTAGTCTGACCCTGGCCCAGTGCATCATGGGAACAGGGCAGACCAAACTACCAAGCCAATTCTTATACTGGGAAGGAAACAAGCTTCCGGGGACCGGTTTCTGGCATTTCAGCCGTCTTCGGCCCGGCTTGCTTGAATCCTGATGGTGCAATGAGCAAGGGACTCACATCTGAGTATACCCTTCCACGCTTATGGTGGACAAAAATGATTCAGAAAAGGGGGTGGTGATGAACAGAGTGTCTGAATTAAGCAGACCACTCTTACCCAGTCCAAAAATCAGGGCTTGATCCATCGCCGTTTTTTAGCTCACTGCACCATCCCAGCTCAGAACTTGGCTATATGCAAATTAGTCTGACCCTGGCCCAGTGCATCATGGGAACAGGGCAGACCAAACTACCAAGCCAATTCTTATACTGGGAAGGAAACAAGCTTCCGGGGACCGGTTTCTGGCATTTCAGCCGTCTTCGGCCCGGCTTGCTTGAATCCTGATGGTGCAATGAGCAAGGGACTCACATCTGAGTATACCCTTCCACGCTTATGGTGGACAAAAATGATTCAGAAAAGGGGGTGGTGATGAACAGAGTGTCTGAATTAAGCAGACCACTCTTACCCAGTCCAAAGATCAGGGCTTGATCCATCACCGTTTTTTAGCTCACTGCACCATCCCAGCTCAGAACTTGGCTATATGCAAATTAGTCTGACCCTGGCCCAGTGCATCATGGGAACAGGGCAGACCAAACTACCAAGCCAATTCTTATACTGGGAAGGAAACAAGCTTCCGGGGACCGGTTTCTGGCAGTTCAGCCGTCTTCGGCCTGGCTTGCTTGAATCCTGATGGTGCAATGAGCAAGGGACTCACATCTGAGTATACCCTTCCACGCTTATGGTGGACAAAAATGATTCAGAAAAGGGGGTGGTGATGAACAGAGTGTCTGAATTAAGCAGACCACTCTTACCCAGTCCAAAGATCAGGGCTTGATCCATCACCGTTTTTTAGCTCACTGCACCATCCCAGCTCAGAACTTGGCTATATGCAAATTAGTCTGACCCTGGCCCAGTGCATCATGGGAACAGGGCAGACCAAACTACCAAGCCAATTCTTATACTGGGAAGGAAACAAGCTTCCGGGGACCGGTTTCTGGCATTTCAGCCGTCTTCGGCCCGGCTTGCTTGAATCCTGATGGTGCAATGAGCAAGGGACTCACATCTGAGTATACCCTTCCACGCTTATGGTGGACAAAAATGATTCAGAAAAGGGGGTGGTGATGAACAGAGTGTCTGAATTAAGCAGACCACTCTTACCCAGTCCAAAGATCAGGGCTTGATCCATCACCGTTTTTTAGCTCACTGCACCATCCCAGCTCAGAACTTGGCTATATGCAAATTAGTCTGACCCTGGCCCAGTCCATCCCTAACTAATCTGACTTCTCCATTGGTGCACCGTTCTTCAGCCGAGGATGCAAATTGTGCCTGGTGACTCCAGGCACAGAGGGGTCAACGTAGAAGGTCTCTTTAATGGCTCAGCTCTCTGGAGGGAATTCTGCATTTAATACATCATCTTTCTCTGCATCCGCTTGGGTCAATATAAGCTGTGCATCACCAAAATGGACGAACTGAAGTACCTTTTTGGCCTCAGCATTCCCAATGCCATCCCTCACCCATTGGTCAAGGACAAAGACAAGGGTAACTGGCGACAATGGCTGGAATGTATCCAATTCTTTCAGCCGGCAACCTTCACAGCGGTCCGAGTTGCAAGGAGGACCTGCTCGGGCCCTTTCCAGCAGGACTCCAAGCTATTCTTCTGCTGTAAACAATGCAGCAGAATCCAGTCTCCCAGCTGGATATTGTGACCAGGCTCGTACAGGTAATCTGTCAACAAAGGGAACTCGATCTCTGAAAACCTACGCGGCCGCGGATTGCCCCAGACATTTGCGGGGTTTCCAAACACGACCTCGTAGGGTGACAATCCAGTTCTTAAATGTGCTGTTGTTCTCATTGACAAAAGAGCTAAAGGTAAAGCAACTGGCCACTGTAACCCTGTCGTCTCCTGAATTTTTGCTAATTTTGGCTTGAGAGTACCATTGTACTTCTCAACCACACCTGCTGACTGGGGGTGATTTGCAGCATGAAATTTCTGTATATGTGAAGACCCTCGCAAACTAACAGAGTAAGCTTGGCATTGAAATGACTTCCGTTATCACTCCAGATCAAATGGGGTAAGCTGTAATGAGGAAGGAAATCCTTTAGGAGTACCTTTACAGTCGTAACGGCAGTATTTTCTTTGGCGGGTAGGCCTCAACCCATTTAATGAACGCACAAACAACCGCCAACACATACTTCAAATTATTGACTCTGTCCATTTTTACATAATCCATTTGAAGCACCTCGAAAGGGAAAGTGAGAGGTGTAAAATTGCCGAGTGGTGTATGGGCACCCTTACCAGGATTGTGCCTCATGCACACCATACAATATTTAACTAAATGTGCAGCTTTCTTTGAAAAGTTATCATTCTGCCATACGGGGTCTAACAACTTGCAAATATCCTTAGCACTGTTATGAGCTGGGCCGTGAGCCATTGTAACCACAGGAAGAACATATGCATCTAGCAATATCCATCTCTGTTGGCCTGACTTGTCAATCCGCCAAAACAACAGCTGATGGACAGAATGCAGAACAATGTCATACAACATCAATCCATCATCCCTCATCATTCAAGTTTTCCGTACTTTCTTGCCACACTGCTAATTCCTCCACTGTATTTACTTCACATTCTCTAGTGTATCCTCAAACATGGTGACCGCAGGCACCCACCTAGCGGGACCTGCTACAAACATTCTTTTCATCTTTGTTCGAGCTGTTTCCTTAGCTGTCTGAAGTGTAAATGCCTTCCACTTACCCACATCATCAATACCTTTCCTGTGAGCTCTGCACTTCACTATGGCCAATTTTTTAGGGAGTGTCAAAGCGGATAGAAGCCAATATATAAGAGGGCCGTGCTGAATTTTCATCCCATGGGAAAAAAGGAACCCTCTCTATGCCCAGCGCCACCCAAAATTATGAGAGACTCCAAAGGTGTATTGACTGTCAGTATAAATATTGAACACTAGTCCCTCACTCAATTCACAGGCTCAAATGAGGGTGACAACCTCTGCAGCTTGGGCCGACTGGTAGGGAACTTGTGATGTCTCAACTACCGTACGCAGTGTAGTAATAGAGTACGTAGTAGTTGTAGTGCCATCTGGCAACTTGAAGCAAGAGCCATCAACGTATAGTTCCCCTTGAGGATCAGATAAGGGAACATCAGTCAGGTCTAACTTGACTTTCATCTCTTCTTCCATCTGGAAGATACAATCATGTATGTCAATCTCCTCATTCTCAGAATAGAGGGGCAGTAACGTGGCTGGATTCAGAGTGGCACAGCATTTGATCGCAATGTGTTTCACAAAGAGCGTTAGCTCATGACCTGTCAGACGTGCATTGGTATGACGCTGTATCCTTGTTTTATTCAAAAGTGTATCCATAGCAAGGGGTACCATAACTGTGAGGTCGGTATCAAGTACGAGTCAAGCCGATTGTTTCATTGAGACAGCCAGAGCCGCAACCGCTCTTATATAGCTCGGGATGGCTCGCGCGACTGGGTCAAGCACAGCAGAGAAATAAGCATACGGTCGTTGCTTATCCCCAAACTTTTGTGCCAAAACAGAAATCGCACAACCACTCATCTCATGGACATACAATACAAAGCATTTAGCGTAGTTAGGTGTACCAAGCATTGGAGCCAAGCAAAGTGTAGTTTGATATTGCTCAAAAGACTGCTGACACTCTGGCGTCCAAGGCAGGGGTTCATGCACATCTTTTAGTGTTAACACAAGCCAATAGGCAGTGAATAGCCAGGTATCCACTGCCTGCAATAGAAAGTGATACTTATGACAGCGCGCACCTCTTTCTGAGTTTGCAGAGCAGGCATTTTAACAATGGTACTGATGCGCTCAGGGGTCAATCTCCTACACTCTCCTAGACTCCTTCGACAGTAGGTGACCTAAGTAAGTGACCTCCTGTTGACAATACTGAAATTTGGAAAGGGATACTTTATGGCCATGTTAAGCTAACACTTTAACTGTACTGTCTCTGCAACCTTGTTCTGTATCCGAGGCGATGAGCAAGTCATTGACATACTGGAGCAATACATTACCTTACATTACCTGTAGGGAGCAACAAGGAATCCAGCTGAAATTTCAATGCCTGAATATAAATACTCAGACTTTCTGTATAGCCTTGAGGAGCGCAACAGAATCTAAAAACTTCTACCAGCAAGGCTGAACCCGAACAAATATCTGCTATCAGGATCAATGGGGATATTGAAGAATGCATTTTTCAAGTCAATGCCAGAGAAGAATTTAGCAGAAGAAGATATCATTGTCAAGAGAGTCATAATGTTAGGGACCACCGGGAACTGGGGAATCACTATTCTATTAACTTCACGCAAATCAATCACAACACGGTAAACATCTTCTTGATACTCAGGGGGACCCGAAGGCGTCCTTTTGAGAATGCGAAGAATAGGGCTGTTACAAACATTAGAAGTCGTCTCCTCAGCCACTCTTTTCTCAATCAAATCCAGCATAATTTGTATCAAAGCTCGCTCACCTGCCTGTGGATTTTTTTACTAAGGGATATGGGGTAAAATAGCACCCTCCTTCATACATATCGAAACAGGCGATATCTGCAACAATCCTACATCTATGCTGCCCGTTGCCCACAGGTAAATTTAGCAGGGAGGAGTGCATCTTTGGATAGGCACTGCTTAACGCTCACCACATCAGGACCCATTGTTATAAAAACGCCTGCTGGGGAGCAATAAATCGTAGCATGCAATTTTTGCAACAAGTCCAAACCCATCAAATTCTCTCCGCAATTGGAAGTCAACAGCAATTGCAAATCCCCAGTGAAAGGACCAGTAGTCAACGCAAGGGGTTTCGAAATGGGGTTCACAACCGGTACACTAGAAAAACCTACTGAAACATTATTATGGCCAGACTGAGCCACCCCAGGGACCAAGGAATGAGAAATAGAGCTGTTCATTGCACCTATATCAACTAAACACTCTTGAGCCGAACCATGCATATCCACACTAACATACGGACCGCGTTGATCAGCACGTATCGGAACTGGTCCCTCACTCTGTCCCTGGCTATCCTAGCTGTAACTGAGGATTGCGCTGGCACTATACAATGCAAGTGTCACATAGGGCACAGACTGATGTGTGCTGAATTTGTCAGCAAAGTTATGGACAATAAACATTATGGAAGGTAACACCATCACCCACCCCATGAGGGGAAACAAGATTAAGTTACGTGTTAATGGCACTTGTGATACAAAAAACATTATATACATGATGAAATGCCCATGTGGCAAGGCCTATGTTGGACAGACTGAGCGTAAACTCAAAACCAGGTTAACCAAACACAAAAGTAATATAAGGACAAAAGTGTTAAAGTCAGCCGTCGCCACACATTTCACTGAACACAACCACCAAATTAACCAAATCAAAGCATGCATATTGGAAGTTGTGGAAAAGAATGAAGAAACAGACAACAGAAAAGCCTTGTTAAAACGTGAAAATCATTGGATATTCTATTTACAGACTCTACGTCCACATGGTATCAATGAACGGACAGAATTTAGTTGCTATTTGTAATCTGGTATTATTATGGTGCTGCATATTTGTACTGTTTAACTAAGATTTCATATCATCATACATAGTGATTCATTGGCACACTACGAACGCACTGAACATGTGTTTAACTGAACAATTCACAGCCTGGCCCTTTAATTAAGGCGCGCGTATCAGTTTAAACAAAGTCCCACCCACATACGTCACACGCCGACTTTCCCCGCGATGAGAGCAGTCGCCCCCAGCGCGGTTTGAATTCCAGACAACAGAACATTCCCGGTAAGATCTTAGACCGCGCGTAAAGCATTTACTCTAAAAACGGCTTAGAACGCTTATAGCCGACCACGCGAGCGCTGCTCATAAAAATTTCAGATGAATCCTCCGGGACACGCGGCAGTTGCGGGTATGTTAACGTAAAACCACTCATGACATTGGTAGTATGTTTGGGATTAGAAACTTTGTTTCATTACGCATATTCTAGTATTTAAATGACAGTTTAGCGCGTAAACTCAGGGGTATCAGGTAATCAGGCATTATAAACACGCACGTAGAAATTGTGTTAGTCACACGGTATACAATGTATTATGTTTAAATTAGACTACTGGTGTTTTGTTTGTTTTTACACTGTGCATGTAATTACCCGTACCGTATAGTGATAGATACTATCTTTGTTCCACAGATTTCCCCGATGAAGGCCAAGCGGCCGAAATGCATTGGAATAGATGGAATGTATTCTTTTGAAATATAAGTTGGATATAATATACAATTGTTGAATATATATACCTTCTGATTGAAAAAATCTATGAAACTTGCAAATAACAAATCTCAACAAGTATGAATAAAATACTGAAGAGTGTTGAACAAGAAAACAGCTTTTGTTGAAAACTTTTTTGTCCATAACTTTGCTGACAAATTCAGCACACATCAGTCTGTGCCCTACGTGACACTTGCATTGTATAGTGCCAGCGCAACCCTCAGTTAGTTCACATACTCCTGAGCAGGGGGTATACATAGGAGCACAACCCACGCCTCAAACCAAAGATAAACCTAAGTGCAGTGCACGACTACTATCTAAGATTGTTGTATCCTAGCTGTAAGACATTCCTGTCACCTTGTCTGTATCATAATCATCATGATAATACTGTCCACCCCGAGCCTCATCGAAATAGTACTGATCTGAACTACCTTGAGAGGCCACCACATTCTGAGTCCTGTCCTGTCCACCAACTCCACAACCCCATCCACGAGAACCTCATCCTCTAGGCGCCTCAACCTTCTGCAACAATGGACACTTGATGCGCCAGTGTCCCTCCTCTTTACAGTACGCACACTGATTTGGTCCTTCAGGTGTAGTATTACGGCTAGTGCGTGGGAGCTGTTGTCTGGCCATACCATCATGTCCTCTACCATTTCCCCTAGAAGACTGCTGTAACAACAACTTCATCTTCAAATCCTTATGCTTCTTTTCTGACCACTCCTTATCCTATTTTTCCCTATGTTCATAATACTGCACCATATTCAAAATAACAGAAGGGTAAGAGGTGGACCAGGTGCTTTCGTAAGCCTGCAATCGGATCGCAATCTCAGGAAGCAATTTGGAAACAAACCTCTTAACGAACAGTCGCACACTACCTTCCATCGGCAAGTCCTGTTCACTATAATCTACAAACACACCTTCAAACCGAGTGATAAAATCAGACACACTCACATCTTCCTTCTGACAACAAGCCGATAACTTGTCCCAATCCACCTTCCTCGGAGGAATAAGAGAATGCATATATGTAATGATACGACCAGGCAAAGCAAGTATTTCTGCTCTAGGCTTATCGCCTGGCTTCCATTCCTGATCTCATACTTTAATTTGATCCCAGGTACCACCCAATTCAGCAACGTGATCCTGCATGTGCACTTGTCTTAAATTATCAACCGGGACTAGTAGACCAAAAAACATTTCAATATTGGTAAGTGTCATAACAGCTGAAGAGGCTGCCTCAGTCAGCTCCTTATAATAAGTAGTAGGATTTGTTCTAAGTAACTGAGTCTTAAGAGACAAAACTTTGCTCCTCTTCCATGGAGTATAAACCCATTGTTCTTGAAAACAGGCCTCTACCCTTGGCCTAGTCACATTACCATGCTGATCTCCTAGCTCTAGTATCTCGGGATGGTGTATAGGATGTACCTCCCTCATCGGAAACTCAGATGCCAGGGTGGGGCTCTTCTCCAGCGGCCTTCTCTGATAAGCAACCAACGTTGCAACATTACCAAAAAAATGAGCAGGCTCCATATCAGTAACATACACTTGATCCCTAATATCATATATGGTCTGCGGTGCTGCACCCTTAAAATACTGCTCCAAAACTATCAGAGTAGCCAAAATGTACTAAGGGCATGTTGCTGTACAAAAGGCTCTTAATCTTTCATCACACTCCACATGTCTTCCACACTGTAAACAGGGTTACAAGCCCACTGCACAGCCTGATTAGCCACCACCTTTTTCTCTGCATCTCCCACATCCGATCGGACCAATGTCTGCCCCATGCGCTCCTTAAATTTTGTCCAATCTCTATCCTCAGGGCCGGGTACCAGTGTCTCACTACTCAGTAATGTTGGGAAATAGAGGAACACAGTGAGGGTGACAACAGAGGGAGCGGGCACTAACGTTATTGTCGGTTGCGTCGTAGGTGTAAGAGCTTGAGAGAAGGACACCGAAGCAATAAGCGTTGCAGATGTACTAACAGTCACAGTTGCCACAGATGGCAAGGGTGAAGAAAGGACAGGAGGTGCCGTGGCCAAGGCAGTCTGATCAACAGTAACAGAAGCAGAAGAAGGAGAAAGAAGAACTGTGTAGCTGGGCCTGTGAGGGAAGAGCGGAATATACCCTCTGCGGGGAACACAGAGGTGGGGGTCGAGTATCTAACAATTGCTCTACAAATGTATCATTTTCTTCTTGGGCCACATATGATTTATCAATCTGTAACCGGAATCACCTATTTTCACGTTCAATCCCTATCTCCTGCTTCTCCCTATCATGCTCTACAGCTTTCTGAGTCAGTGTTTGCATTCTCCCTTTCTGGGTCTCTTTCTCCACTTTCATTCACCTCTGTTTAACCTCCTTTAGCCATGTTCTAAGAGAATCAAGCATAGACTGCCTGTAAAAAGGCAATTTTTTGTTCATCGAAGGGGCCCGTCAAAGGCCACTGCAACTTAGCATTGTCCCTTGTATATTTGTGCCATAGTGTACTAAACAAAATAGGGTCAGGGCCATGATTCACATACATATCAAAATTCGGAGTGCCTTCTGGAGGCACTGGTTGATTTTCTTCCAGTTAAGCATCAGCAGAACAACAACGACAACATGAAACCAAAAATCGGCTGAAACCAGGCATTTTCAAAAGTATGCCAAATTCGTTATGTTGCCTGGCAAAGTGTTCACAAACACTTTGTGTCTAAATCGGTCCTCAGGTCGTACCAAAGACAAACCAAGATCGGTCCTCAGACCGGGTCAAAGACAAACCAAAATTGGTCCTCAGACCGTGTCAAAGACAAACCAAAATCGGTCCTCAGACTGTGTCAAAGACAACCAAAATCGGTCCTCAGACCGTGCTAAAGTCAAACCAAAAAGGTACCATATCCACAAAGAACCAGAACAAACTCACCTGGTGCACACAGGTCAAACAAATGTATTCTCCATTGCCGATTCTTCAGACCGAATTGCCAGATCCAAGGGTTTTGCCATTCAGGACCCCAGTTGGGAGGACCACTGGGCGAGGCACTGACCGGCCAGACAGATGGGGCAGCTGCGAGGTCAGGAACTCTCTTGTGCAGGGATCCCTGGTCTGCCCGTCCAACCCGACGATGGCCCGACCTCCTCACCTGTCCATCGGCAAGGATGAACCACCTGATGGAGTCCGTGTTCGGCCACCAACTGAAGGCAGTGACCCAATTAAAGCCACCCCGGTCACTCTTGACCACCACTCAACCTTCCATACAAATTAAGGGTCGGTCAGACAGTAGTGAATACAAACCAAGTATAGATTATTCAGATACAGTTGAGCGGAGTCCAGTTGCCCCAGCCTCCTAGGATTGCTCCAGAGACTGAATTCAGCAAACATAGAGATACATTATGTACATTTCTGAACCACTAAAGTCCCACCCAAAATGGAATTCTACTGGCAGATGCAGTTAAAACAAAGAAGTACAGTAAGATGAGTATCGACTCCAGGGCCGGGCACAAATTGTCTCTATGCCAAGGTCGTTCTGTTCATCCCTACCGCTAGACTAGTGGGAGAAAGCCTCAATCTATGTGAAAGGAATGAGTTAATAAGAGGAAAAGATAGCGTTTCAAGGAGCTAAAGGCGGATGAAGAAGAAATGGCAGCGGCAACTGCAGCCACATAGAAGGAGGAAGATAGAGGACAAGGAAGCGAAGGAGACACTAGATCACGAAGGACATTCAGAAAATAACAGAGACTCATTGAAGAGATGTAGAGTGACAAGTTCTCTCTCTCTCTCTCTCTCTCTCCCTCTCTCTCTCTCTCTCTCTCTCTCTCTCTCTCTCTCTCTCTCTCTCTCTCTCTCTCTCTCTCTCTCTCTCATTCTTTCAGCTTCATCAATATAACTGTGAATGAGGACTATGATAAATGTGTCACGAACATTTGTTTGCAACAAGGGGGGAGATGTCGTGACGGAGAGGTCGGGATCCGACAGTGTGGGCGACTAACAGTAGGGCAGTAGGACCCTGTGGGTCCTCAGGCAGAGTGACCAGGTCACCGGACACCAGATCCGGTGACGGGACAGGAAGGGGACAGACAATGACCAGGACAGGGACGTGGACGGACGTGGGGACGAGCAGCTACATGATGTAATAATAAAGAAGCGTTAAACTAACCTGCGTCCTGTGTGTGGTGTACACCCCTGCGCACAGCATGGACACGACACTAACCCTACGTTTTATACTATGCAATTTGTTGGGGAAATTGCATTCATACATTTAGCCTCATCGCTGTTAAAATGCACTCAAGGTTTGAAGAAGTGCACATTAAGTTTGTGCGTGTAACAGAATTTGGTTTTTTTGCAGTTCCATATAAATTGTCAAAATGTTCACCAGCTCATTGAATCCCTGCTCTATCGAAGTGCTAAGTGAGAATAGTTATCAGTATAATTTGGGTTGACGGACCCACCAATTTAAGCGGCCAGATTCCTTCCTACAAGTTGTGCAGCCTGATGTCTCGTGCCAGCGCTGAAGTGTGGTGAAAAAAGCAAGCTACGGTACTTGTTCAACACGAGCCTTAGGAGACGGTTTAGAGGAGAATTTGAAACTATAACTCTTAAAAGGGCAATACGTGAATTTTTGTAGCTTGAAAGTATCGTCATTAATGCGTTGTACCCCCGTTATCTGCAAACATTTGCAATGTGGGCAAGCAATAATATCCCGTTGGTTACCTCTTCCTAACTGTGTTGCTCAGCCCCACCTTTCTTTCCGTTTTCAGTTTTCCGTGCCCACAGGCTGGATGTCTCGGTCTGTCAGTTCTCTCTCGGTCTAAAAAACCTCTCTCTCGCTCCTAGTCCCCAGGCCTTCCAGCGCACAGGGACTGCTGAATAAACAAGCCTCCTCTCCTTCCGTTGCTGTGGGTCATATAAAATTGATATTGAATTTAGTACAGATGAGATGACTTTGGCACGCGTCATTTCACCAGGCGGGCTACTTGGCACAGAAGATGATTTAAGTAAAACTGAAGTCATTTTCTAAATTAAAACTGGAGCGGGTCGGCGCGAGAGCCAAGCGCAGTTTGTGTTGGCCCCTGGTATCACCTTGGCTTCGCTCTCGGGCCACATCAACTGCATTAAATGGAAATAAGGGAGCAAGGGCGCTGGTCCGCCGCAGCACTGATGTAAATGTATCTTCTGCGCAATGACTCACACAGAATAAACCACGTGCATTTCATCATCTTAGCATTATTTCATGAGGAAAGTGGTGGTAGGAACATACGTAGCAATTATTTATGGTGTGCTCTACGTGCTCATATAAATTGTATTAGTGTAGAACTGAAGTTACTGGCTAAAGTCGAGGTCTGATTTATTGCAGTATTAATGGCACTGAAAAGCAGATTTTCCCTGAACAAGCACCCTTCTCCTCGCTTCCTTAGCATGGAAATGTAAATAAAATATATTTGGGGATTGAAAAACTGCTATTTTTCCCTCTTATGAACCCATTTCTCTCCAGACAACATGTAATTGCTTTGATTCACCTAAGGCTATTACCCTTCGCCACGCAGGCCGGTAGGCTTTTTCGACCCATTATGACTTTCAGAGCAAAAATACATTTGTAATTTTTGTGGTACCTTTTATTTATCCTCCAGTGCCTTCTAGGGCAATGCTATGATATATTCATTTTAATCCTCTAAGTGGAGCGATAATGGAGCGCGCGATCTCAGCAGACTGGAGCCATGGAGCGCGTGCACGCTCCAAGGTGTTCCATCGTGCACATTTTTCTGGAATCTTAACACTCCAGTTTAGCTGAAGGATTAGTAAGCCTGCATTCAGAAAGCAGCCTCCATGAGGTAAATGGTTGCTCTTTTTCATACGATGACATCGACCAGGCGCACTGTCGGTTGCTAATTACCTTTTGCAACACAAGACCCCTGCATAGGGTGACCAACTGGCATGGGTGCAAATTCAGGACGGTGAGTGTACAAATTCAGGACAAAGGGTCAAAATTCAGGACATAACATTGGGACAAAAGGTAAGTTTTACAGACTCATCAGAGGAGGTTGCGCAAAAATATAGAAGTAATCCCATCTATTTCCAAACATATTCATCCATTTGCAAACCCATCCATCATGTATCCTTCCATCCATCATTTCACTCATCCTTCCTTCCATCTACACTTTCTTTCATCCATCCATTCACCTTTTCACCCTATCTATCCGGACACTCATCCATCCACTCTTCCACCCATCCATAAATCCAGCCAGTCACCCTTTCGCCATACAGCCAGCCTTTCACTTACTCATCCATCCACCCAGTCACTCATCCTTCCACCCTTTCACCTTGTCAGTCATCCATCCATCCACACTTACTCTCTCCATTGACCATTTCACTTAGCCACCCTTCCTTCCATCCATCAACCCATCCTTCTCCTTATCCACTCATGAATCCATCCATTGACCCTATCACTCATCCCTCATTTCACTCATCCATCCACCCATTCACTCGTCCTTCATCCACCCTTTCGTTCATCCATCCATCCTTTCACTCAAACATCTATCCTTTCACTCATCCATTCACCCTTTTACCCATCCATTTACCCTTCCACCCTTCCATCCATCTATTTACCTTTTCTCTCATCCATCCATCCACTCACTAATCCATTAATCCTTTTGCTCATTATCCACCCATTCACCCTTTCACTAATCCATCCAGCCATCCACCCATCCCTTCACTTACTCATTCGCCCACCTTTTCATATTAATAATGAGCTGAGCCTTTTGTCCAGCAGAGAAGCAGACAGAAGAATCCCATCCTGAATTTCACCCTTGCTGCAGTCCCTTAAGCAAGGGGTGGGGTGGGGTTAGGGTTCACTATGCCCCTGCACATAGGCAGTTTGAAAAAGTAGAAGTCATGCATGATGTACAGTGCCATGCCATGAGGTGACTGTGACATGGTGTTGTTTCTAGGGCTTTAAGCGGGACGAAAAAAAAGGGGGGGTCTCTCCAAAGGGGGTGTTTGATGTAATTGAGGGCGTAGCTTAAAACACCCAAGCTAAAAATCTGTGCTTAGCATAGTGTGCCGCCGGACTGGTATTTTGCCTCTTTTGCCATTGCATCCAGATATACAACACAAGTAACGTTACACCTACAACAAGCCAGAACTATTGGCTTTGTCAGTAGTTGTTAGTTGCATAAAATAAAAATGCAGCAACCATGGCTTCGTTGAATATTATTTTGAAAATGCACTTTTCTAAAATGATTAAACTTCCTTTTTAACTTGTTTCACCAGCTTCTTTGTATGAATTGGATTCTGTAGCAGCATTGGCGTGTTTGCTCATTTTTTTTTAATGCAGATTTATATAGCGCAAACTCGACCGAAGGTATTGGAGCACTTTACATGAGCACTGGTTATGTTCCACAAGGACACATTCAGGCACGAGCAGGGCCGGACTGGGAACCGAAACTGGAACTGGCAAACTGCTCAGTCGGCCCCCCTCCAGGGTGGAGGGGGTTCGTCCGAGCTGTTTTCTAGGGCCAGTTTTTGCCGATTTTGTTACCAGGGCCGTTATTCCTAGCCCCGGTAACAAAACGTCCCCCCTGGGGCCTGGGAGGGCGGGATTTTTGATCTCTAGTTTACCACTCCAGATCTAAACCCCGTTCAGGTCGACTGAATCTTTATTGCCTGTCATTGAGGAAAGAAAGTGCATCCAATACCAGGTTAGTTTGACTAATAATGGGCTCGACTCTGAAAAACCACATACTACTTCTAAGTTTCAAAGGTTTATTATAGAGTCACAGATAACTGCAAATACAGGCATCTCAGAACGAGATTCAAAAGATATAGAGGCACTAATACAAACATATGTTCTCTAAAGATTCTTAGGCGGCCAAAGAATATCACTATGATTAATTCCAGAATCATCAGGGTTGCAATGATAGACACAAATTGTAATCTATCCGTCATTTACACAGGAAGGAAGGAATCAGATTAGGCTGTCCCTACTCTGTACTGGATGGTATCCCTACATAACAAAGTCCCTACCTATCAAAGGTGTCAGCTGTGAATGACTTCCTAAGAAGTTCACCCACTCTTAGTCTTAGGTGAAAGCCTATGATCTCCAGTCATGACCCCTCTCTGCCTACCCATCCGCTCTCTGAAAGGTCCCCAGGCATCTGCTGTCTCTCCACCCAGGGGTGCTGTCCCTAATACAAAATCATAATTACAGTTGAAACGCCCCTCACGAGACGCCCCTCACGTGGTGTCGATTCTGGCTTTTTCCATGATGATCTTCCTCTGGGCCTCGTGTTTAGCGTTGACCTTGCTTCCCAGGCGTCTTCTCCAGCTCGCTGATACCCCCTAAACATTCCTGAATCCTCCTCCATGTCTGTACCAGTCTACTCGAACAGAGCTCTATTCATCAAACTTTTGATTGGAACCCCACTCGCACCTGCAGACAGACATCCGCAACTTGGATCCCATTTCTCATAGACTTCATACAGAAGTTTGCAACTTATTTCTCCACACAACTCGACATGTATCAGCACGTGCAAATTAGAAAAACCCTTTTCTCTCTTCAGGCCTACAACCCTTCTCGCAGAGGTTCTATTCTCTTCAAATCCTTTCGAGAACTAAAATAACATGTTAACACCTTATTCTTTAATTATGAAAAACACTTCTATGGAATATAAATCTAACGAATAAACAGAATTACTAAATAACATAGTGCAATCCACATCATGTAAGTGTACATTTCCAATCTTCTTTGCCCTGGCCATGAGGCTTGTTCCCTTCTATGCTTTGCAGCATGACATTCCTTCTTTAGCAGCTACATAACATGGATTCTTTATTAATCACGTCTAATATTTCTAAGCATTTCCACACATTTTTATTATAGCCCATACTCTATAGGGGCTTTCTATTTCTACTAAAACACTCTTAAGTAAGTACGGATACATTTTCTCATTTCTCAAGTTACATTAGCTAACTTTACCTCATGGGCTTGTACATGTGGCGTATACGTACGTTTTATTCAAATTGCGCTCTCTCAGTTCCCCCCTTTGATGACCTCTAGGGGTCATCACTAGTACATCAATTTGAATATTTCACACAGAGCTTGTTGCAAAGCTCCCTCGTTTCAGCATTTCTAAATCCTCAGGCTTCTGTACTGATTGTCCTGCATGGCAGCTAATCTTCGTTCCTGTTCTCTCCTGGATCTCTCCAACCTATTTGATCTGTACCATTGGTACGACCTCACCAATCCCCACAATACGATCACACAGATCAATATTATGATGATAGGTTTCAGTATATACCATACAAAGCTCTTCCCTATGTTGGCGAACCAACCTCCAACTTCACCCATTCCATGACCCACTTTTTCCCAAACATTTACTTTAGTTAGGTCTTCGATCTCTTTGTGGATGTTAGTTATGTTCATAATAACTTTCTCAAGGGGTTTTGAATTGTCTGGAATGTAAGTACAGCATTCCTGGACCTTCAAAGCCTTACAGACTCCGCCTTCCTTGGCTAACAGGACGTCTAACGCAAGACGGTTCTGAAGTACCATGGCCCTTATCGACTGCATCTCTCCTTCCACCAGCATTAAGGATCTAGCAGTACTGGCAGACAATCTGTCTACGACTGTTGCCAGTCTCCTAATTTTGACATCATTGAGGATCAGTCCTAAAATAGGAAATGCAGCCCCAAATACATCTCCAACTAGTTCCGCATCCCCTAGGTCTCTTCTTCCTCTTGTTGAGACCTTGCCCTCTATGATCTCTAAGTCTTGGGCATGGTATATTTTGGGGAAGACAATTGCCAAATAACATGATCCGTACCAGTTATCAGGTAGTCTCACGTAGGCATTTCTTCCACATACAAAATATACATTTGGAATCACTTGCATTCCTTTCAAGAAGTCCTTTGAGTAATATTCTAATCTGAACGCATGTTCACAACTGACCTCCCCTACGAATACATTTTCGTAGTACGTTTGGCTTCTGTGAAGGCATAACTTCCCTTTCTGTGTTCTATCCAAAGCTATTGGACCACTACTACCCTTCCTTTTGTGTGCTTTCTCCTCCTCGGTCCAATCTGTCTTCCACTGTCCTGATTTTTTCAGAATCTTTTGCCTTCTGTAACGATCATCCACTTGCCCTATAAACTTCTTCTCGACTTCTGACACTTTGCAAGTCAGGTTATTTCTGCAGGCATGTGAAGTATCTAAAGTATCCCAAGGAATGAAGAATTTTGCTAATATGTCTTCACTCTTATAATAGTCCCATTTATTCATTTGCTTGTAATTTGGGACTTCTGGTAACACTGAATCATAATTAGAAAAGTAGTACTCAAAACTATCTCTACCGTAAAATATGCTAAGCAATAAACTACATGTAATGCCATAAGTCAGTGGGAGGTGGTGATATCTAATGCCTTCATCCACCGACGCAGGCAGTTGCATACACACATAACAATCTTTGACCTCCATGGCATCTACATATTCATATAACAATTTGGCATAAGCATTTGACCTAAAGTCTCCCTGGGACTCATCCATATGTAACCTACGGGCTTCTGCTGCTAATAACGCTTTCTCCTGTGGTGTTTCCCCTTTCTTACCAGCAGCAGTGGGTTTTGGTGTCACTACAGATTTTCCGTCTGGTACCCTTGCCTCACTCTCGTGTCCCATCACATATGATACAGTGACTACTAAAGCTATAAGAAGTATCACTCCCACTATTAGTGTGCCTATTATACATTTGGCTCTACGGTTCGGACTACCGGCCTCCATTTTCTTCAGACAGTATGATTCCTTTCTCCTTTTCAACACAAAGTTCTTTCTCTTTTAGTTCCTTTACAGTCTCTCTTGATCCTTCAGTCTTTAGAACCACACAATCGGAAGCTGGCAATCTCTTTTTGCAAAGTCTTTTTGAACTTTAACACAGACAGCCCTAGCCCTTCTCCGTCAACTTAAAGGAAACCCCTAAGTTTTCTCTGCTTTCACTAGGCGCTAGGTTATCTTCTCACTCTCCTTTATTTACAAAGTCTTTAAGCATCTACAATGAGGCTTGAACCTGCGGCTTGGATAGCGTAGTTCAATATTTCCAAACGAAGAATGTGCTCTTCATGACTGGTTATCGTTGTTCCAAAGTCGGGGAATTGCAATTCGGTGAAGAACATGTGCTTTAACTTGCTTAGGTAGGGAGGGTTGGGGATTTTGAACGTTAGTGACCCTTCGGTTTCGACACCAGGCACCAACAGCTGTACTTCTACTGTGATGATGGGTTCAGAGCTGGTCACTATCACCGCCCTTATTCTCCCTGTAGCTCGTTCCCAAGACATCTGTCGCCAAGTATGTCCACTCAGGAGTGGCGTATCTTCTGCTAGGCACACGTACTCTCCTTGACCTTCTTGGACCTGCCGCTTCAGCGCCCAGAGCGCCTTCATCCAAGTCTGAGTCTTCGGATATTGGAGCAAGGTGTCTCTCTGGAGTTGACCTCAGACTTGACCTTCTTCTTTGCGGCCAGCTGGCCTCTCCACGCCTTGCCCTCCTGCTCCCTGACCTGCTGCTTTGCTCGTGCTCACTTTCAGCTTGGCCAGCGTCTGATTCGTACTCCCAGCTACTTCCTCCTTCTGTAGCGTTGTCAGTTTCACTGTTGTACTGACCGTCCTCAGCCTGGTCAGACACGTTCCCAGCTTCTTCTGGCACCTCTACAGCTTGGCTGGCCCCCTCTATGGCTTCTCTGTCCACAGCTGGACTTGCATCCGAGAGAGGAGCTGTTTCTTCCAGAGGTGCTGGAACTCTCCGCGTATGAGACGCGTGGATCCAGTTGGGCAGACCTCCCACTTTCACATCAGTGTTCGATATTAGGATGATCTGGTAGGGCCCACGCCACCGGACATCTAGGCAGCTTCTTCTCACGTGCTTTTTGACCAGTACCCAGTCTCCAGGGCACAGGTCATGACACAAGTCCTGGCACGACGGGACCTCGGCAGCCTGCACCTGAAGGGACACAGAATGAATGGCATCAGACAGACCCTTACAATAGTCCAGGATCATATCATCTGTGATATTCAACAATGCTGCAGTTGGTACTGATGGCAATCTCATTGCCCTCCCCATCAACACCTCGTGTGGCGATAGTCCCGTTCTTCTGTCTGGGGTACTACGGATGCTCATAAGAACTAGTGGCAGGGCATCAGGCCAACTCAGAGACGTTTATGAGCACATTTTGGCAATTCGGGACTTTATGGTGCCGTTTATCTGCTCCACAATTCCCGAAGCTTCTGGTAGATAGCTACAATGCAATTTCTGGTCTATGTTCAGGGCTGCACAAATCATCTTTACAAGTTCGCTGTTAAAATGTGTTCCCCTATCTGATTCCAAAGAGGCCGGTACCCCGAAGCGCGGGATGAGTTCCCTAAGCAATAACTTGGCTACTGTGAGGGTGTCACACCTGCGTGTAGGGTATGCCTCGACCCATCTGGAAAATATGCAAACAACCACCAGGACGTATCGAAGGCGGTTGCATCTTGGCATTTCAATGAAGTCCAGTTGCATCCGATTGAACGGACCCCCAGACCTCCCTATGTGACTCAATGCGACTGGTGTTCTCTTTCCTATGTTCAGCTGCTGACAGGTCACACAACGCTGGCACACTGCTTCTGCGGCTACTCTGAACTTGGGGTTGTACCACGTTTGTCTGAATACCCTCAACATAGCGTCTCTCCCTAGGTGTACTGGACCATGTATCTGTCTTGCCATTGGGCTCACCAACTCATTTGGCAACACTGCCCTTCCATCTGCTGAAACCCCAAAATTCGCTTCGCCCATCACACATCCGGCAGTTTCCCATATTCTTTTCTCAAAATCGGGTGCATTTTCTTGTACACATTTTAACTCGTCCCAAGTGTCTACGGTTTCCAATATCATAGCTAATTCAGTCCTTACATTTATTCCACCCACTTCCACCTCCGTGAAAGAGTACCCTTGTTCTGCACAGTATCGTGCCACTTCGTCAGCGTATCTATTGCCCTGTGACACAAAGTCTGTGTTTCTGGTGTGTGCGGTACATTTCACAACGGCAATAGCTGCCGGACATTGCAAGGCTTCCAACAATAAACGTACAAACTCTCCATTTCGAATGGGTGATCCTGAAGAGGTCATGTAACCCCTTTGAGACCACAATTGCCCGTAATCATGAACTACCCCGAAACCATATTGGCTATCGGTGTTTATGGTGACTCGAATTTGGTTGCTTGCCAGGCAGGCACGCGTCAATGCAATAATTTCAGCTACCTGAGCGGAGGGTACTCCTTCCAGGCATGCGGCTTCCACAACTCCGGTAATTGTACAAACAGCATAAGCTGCTCTCAACTGCCCAACATCGTCTCTTACACATGAGCCATCGACAAAGAAAACTTCATCAGGGTCAGTCAGTGGCTCATCGACGATGTCGGGTCTCGGTTTGGTGCATAGTTCAGTCACATCAAGGCAATCGTGATCTGTACATTCATCATCATCAATGTCACTTGGGAGTGGCATCAATGTGGCAGGGTTCAAAACAGAGCATCTCTTGAGGGTCACGTTCTCTGCAGCAAGAATGACTTGCTCATAGCGCGTGAGCCTGCTATTGGTCAGATGCTGAGTTTTGGTCCTGGTCATCAACAGCTCAACAGAATGTGGCACATACACCTCTAACTGGTGTCCCATGACTATGTTCTCGCACCTTTCAATGCTGACACCCGTTGCAGCAACGGATTTGAGACATCCGGGCAACGCTGCGGCTACTGGGTCTAAGGTAGCCGAAAAATAGGCGACTGGTCTACGGGCATTCCCATGGATTTGGACCAGGACTGACAAAGCACAACCCTCTCTTTCACAACAGTAAAGCAAGAATGTTTTGTCGTAATCTGGCATTCCCAGAGCAGGAGCACGGCACAGGTCCTCTCTCAGCTGCAGGAACGCCATCAAACAATCTTTGTCCCATGGTACCGGATCACTCACCTCCTTGTGCGTCAGTTTTTGCAAGGGTTTTGCTTTCAGTGAAAAGTTCGCTATCCACTGTCGGCAATAACCCACCATCCCTAGGAACATCCTGACCTCTCTCTGTGTTTTAGGTGCGTTCATTTTCATGATCGCCTCTATTCTGTCTGGTGACACCTTCCGCTTTCCTTTTTCAATTCTATGCCCCAAATACTGCACTTCTGTCAGGCAGTACTGCAATTTGCTCGGAGACACCTTGTGCCTGTTTACAGCTAGGTGATTTAGCAAAGCAATGGAGTCCTCCCTGCAAGCTTCTTCAGTTTCTGACGCAACAAGTAGGTCGTCTATGTACTGGACCAGAACCGAATTCTGGGGCAGCACCAGACTTTCAAGATTTTTCTTAAAAAGCTGGTTAAAAATCGATGGGCTCTCTGTATACCCCTGTGGGATACGACACCATGTTAATACGCGACCTTCCAGCTTAAAAGCGAAAAGAAAGTGGCTATCCTCGTCCAAAGGGATCGAAAAGAAAGCCTGGCAAAGGTCTATCACTGTGAACCATTCGGCTTGGAATGGTATCTGAAACAATATCACTGATGGATTCGGTACCACTGGACAACATGAGACAACTATATTATTGATTTTTCGAAGGTCCTGCACTATTCTGAATTTCCCACTTGGTTTCTGCAAACCCATAATCGGGGAGTTACATGGACTACCCACGATTTCTTTCAGTATTCCCTGCTTAATCATGGACTCGATCACGGGTTTTATACCTGCAATCGTTTCTGGGGTCAATTTATATTGGGGTGTTCTTGGAAACTCAGCATTCGGTTTTACTATGATTTTCACTGGGTCCACTCCCTTGACTAGTCCAATCTCTTCCCCAGTGAAATCCCACACTTCTGTTGCCACGGTCTCCCTTAGATCCCAAGGGAGCTCATCCACTGTCAAAGTGGGATACAGCTCCACGCACGTTCTTGAGTTTGCGACCTTAAAGTCAGCGTCATCATCATTTGTCAGTACCTCCACTCCTTGCGGGGTGCAGTATATTGTACAATTTAACTTGCACAATAAATCCCTTCCCAATAGACATACAGGACTAGAATCACAAACCACAAACTGATGCTCATCGCTGTATTTCCCTATTTTCACTAGCACTGGTTCGGTCAATGGGCTTGTCATTCTCCTGTTTTGCGACCCCCACCACTTGAATCGTTTCTCCTGACATGGGCAGGCCTGGAACTACGGCTGATCTCAACGTGGATCGAGTGGCCCCTGTGTCTACTAAGAAAGTCGTGGGACACCCTGCCACTTCGGCCTCCACGTATGGTCCCCTTTGGTCCACCTCTAAGACTGCCCCGAGGGTACAGTCTTCTCTCTCCACTCTCTGTCCTGTTAGGGGATCAACGTAGTAACACTCTTCTCCTCCTATGAAAAGAGGCATCTGTCTATAGGTCTTTCCCCCTGTCCCAATTTGGGGTGGTTGAGGGAACTGGGCTCGTGTAGCTGGGGTCCCCCCTTTGACCACCTTTCCTTGGTATGCTGTTGCCCCCTTTCCTGGAGTGTTTTGAACCTCTTCCTCCTCTATCTCTAGTTCTCCAATCTCAACATTGTAGGGACACTCGCGTTTCCAATGTCCCACCTGGTTACATTGGTGGCACCGGGTCGTCTTTTTCAATGTCGCAATGTCTACCCTAGGTCTGGAGTTGGAGTTCTCCTCATTACCTTTGTTCTGGTTATTCTGTCTCCTGCCCACAGTCCCTGTTCCCTGCTGCTGTTGTCCACCCTTACCAGCTGACTGCATCTGTACCACCATCAGTTTTTCTTTTAGCTTTTTGGCTTTTGAATCTATCTCATCACTGCAGTATCTAGCATATCTCAGAATTTCGTCCAAGGGTTTATTTTGCCAACAAATCAAGTGTTGCTGAATCATTAAACAAATATCCGGTCTTAAGCCCAAAACAAATTTAGACACAAACTGCCCTATGTCTTTAGGATCCATTACGTCCAACCCGCTATATTGTTTAAACGCCTTCAGCAATCTCTCATAATATTCATGAACTGTCTCCTTGGGTTCCTGTCTAGTTCGATCTATTTTGACCCAATCTATGTCCTGCATTGGCACCTTATCCTTCAGCCAAGTCATCACTCTCTCATATTTTGTCATTACTGTCTCGGACGGTCCATTAGTCTGTGCATCTCTCTCTGGTTCTGATGTGGGCCATTCAGCACTAACCTTACATGCTGACCACAAGTCTCCTGGCACCACAATGTCAAACAGGGTGTTCAGGTCAATCCAGAGTACTTTGGAGATTTTTACGAACCTCTCTACCTGCTTGTACCATTCCACTGGATTCTCCCTCAATTTAGGAAAGGAATTGGTAAAGGCAGCTAAGTCCCCCCTACTCCAGGGCACATGCACATAGCTCCCGTTTGCAACCTCACGCAAAGCTTATGCCTCTATCTTCTGCAGCCCTCCCTCTGGGGACATCCCAAGTGTGCTTCTCCTGACGGTCCCTTTCTTGGACCATCTTTCTTCCCATTTATCCAGCGCTCTCCATGACCTTATTCCAGTGATCAATTCCCTTATGTGTGTTTTTAATCCTATTGTTCTTCTCTCATCTAGGTCCTGATCTGAATAATGTAGCCTGTGGTTACCCTGTAATGCTTTGGTCCTTGACAAGTCTACCATGTATTTTCCTGCCAGTTCGGCTAATTTCTCATGTGCTGCTCTCGCTTTCCGAGTGACGTCCTTTGCCATGAACAGTACTTCATCCTGCTCGTGCATGTCCATTCTCTCCAAAGGCAAAGTACCATCTACCATGTCATCCAGATCTGATTTTAAACTGGCGACATCAAGTCTCTTTGCTTTTATCTCGGCTCGCAACATGTCTTTCTTAGGATGTTCAGTGGTATCTCTCCCATCCCAGCTCCGAGTCCTACGCCTAGGCTCAGGGGTGTTTAGGGGAGTCCTCCCTTGTTCCCATCTTTCTAAGTCCCATGCTCGGACATCTTCCCTTGGGGGGTGGTGAAACACCGTCTTGTTTCCCCCAATTTCATTTTGTCCATTCTCTCTGTTTTCCCTAGCCCCATGGTAGGAGTCTCTGCTATTCTCCACCCTGGCGCTATTCCCTCGTTGCCTAGTGTCACTCAGTACCTGGTAAGCTCCTTCTCGACTCCCCATGCCCCCGGTACTCCGTTCATGTCCCTGATTACAGGGGTCATGGCGAGACCTCTCGCAACTCTTGTTTTGTTCACTATTGCCAGACGCATAGTGGGTGCACTTAAAGCTGTCCCTGTACTCCTGCGTTCTCCTTTCCCCTTCGCTGTGAACGGGGCGGGACACCCCTCCACACTCAGGGCTCCTGTTTTCCAATACTGGTCTACCTCCACTCCTGGTATGACGAGTATCTCCTCTACTTTCCTGACCCTTCCCGTCCCACTCCGGACTGCTTTCGTCAGCCCCGCAGTGAGTCCGGATCCTGCTATCTTGGCTTTCCCTTTCAGCTTCCGCTGCTATCAGGCTCTTGTGAGCCTCTACTGCCGCATCCCATTCCTTCAGGTACTCTCTTAACTCCTGGAAGGATTTCGGCTCTACCGGCCATCTCGGGCCCCCCTGATCTCTTGTGGGATCTACTGCTGTATGTACTGGGGTGCTCCAATCCCTTGGTCCTGGCAGCTGTCTTGGGGAATTGATTGTATCGTTCCTCCTCGCCATTTCTGCTCTCTCCCTGTCCAATCGTACCTGTTCCTCCCCTCTGGCTCTCTCTGGGTCATAAATCGATACTATAGGACCTATCGTAACAGGTACTTGCAGGGCGTCTGGTAGTGCATAGGATGTGGCACGCTCCGTTTCTGGCACCTTTTGTACCACAAACCTTCCGACTACCTTCTGCACCGGACTAGGTTGAGGCAATTCTTTACTTGCAGTGGGATCCCAATCCGTGCTAGGAAGCGGTCTATACTCCCCTATGCCAGCCCCCCCTTCTCTGCTGGGCTCGGCATTTTCTGTCTCTCTATTGTACGGGGTGGCCTATCTGTTAGCAACCTATTTATCAGGCTGTCCTCTGTCTCGCTCTCATCATCCTCCTCTAATGGGCTCTTGTTTTCCGCCACCTCTATCACTGGGTACAGTTTATTTACTTCAAGGTTATGCACTCTCCATCTTTTAGCATGCGCATCCCACTTGGCATCCTGCACTGCTCTTACCGATCGTTTCACCCTTTCTTGGCGCCTGTTCTGGTTTCTATCGTGCGCCGCCCTAATCCATGCATTAAGGGCTTCAAACTGGGTCGGTCTAGGCAGAGGTCTCATTGAGGTCATAACTGCTTTTAACTGATGTAATATCTCTAATCTAAACGTCCCATACTTTGGAAACGTCAGTTCCTCATTCCCTTCCGTAATCTTACACCAATTTGAAATCCACAATATAGTATGCAACCCAACATTCGTTGCCATATAACTAGCCGGCGTACCCTCCGGCGGGGCCTCTTCCCCATCATAAGATTTCCGCCTCTCTCTCTTAAACGTCGCTCTTAACCATTTAAAACACTTCATGATCAAATGTATAATTTCCTGCTTCGCTATTCTGTTTACTTCCTGGTGACAATCCGCCAATCCTAGCGCGGCTTTGCTAGCTGGCCTATCACAGCGCGGTCCCACTCCTACCGGCCAATCCCAGCGCGGCACTTTCTGACGTCACTCGTCTCCCCTCTGCAGCAGTTCCCCTCCTTTCTCAGCTCGTCTCCCGGTCACGCATGCGTCCCATTCATACACCGAAAAATGACTACTTCCGACCAAGCGATCACTTTTCTTGACTGTACGTCCACAGTCTATCTGTAATTGTCACCACAACGGACGAAATGCCTCTCCAGGCAATCGTCCCTCTGATAGGTTGCTTACACACAGTAACTTCCGACCAGCGTCCGTTACTCACACACTCACTCTTACGTTCCCCCTATCACGGTCCTGCGGGCGATCAATGGTACCTCATGACCCCCTTCACACTGGTTGACAATTACTCTGGGTATCCGATACACCCGAACCACTTAAGCTCTCTTCTGAACTTAAGATTTGCACCGGTTGCGCGCGCTCACAACCTGTTCCACAGTCACTCTACAGGCATTCAACTCCGCAAGACATTACAACATAGATACAACACAAAAACACAGCAATCTAACACGCATGACCCTTTATACTCACTCTCGACCGATACTGCTGCTTTTCTTTCTCACGCCGTCAGCACCCTCTTCGGCGGGCGGTTCTTCTGATCATCGATCTCTAGGGGCCTTGGGGTAATCTAACCTGGCCTAGATCACCTTCCTCAAGAAGGCAACCATTCTCTATAGCTACCAACTGGGAGGGCGGGATTTTTGATCTCTAGTTTACCACTCCAGATCTAAACCCCGTTCAGGTCGACTGAATCTTTATTGCCTGTCATTGAGGAAAGAAAGTGCATCCAATACCAGGTTAGTTTGACTAATAATGGGCTCGGCTCTGAAAAACCACATACTACTTCTAAGTTTCAAAGGTTTATTATAGAGTCACAGATAACTGCAAATACAGGCATCTCAGAACGAGATTCAAAAGATATAGAGGCACTAATACAAACATATGTTCTCTAAAGATTCTTAGGCGGCCAAAGAATATCACTATGATTAATTCCAGAATCATCAGGGTTGCAATGATAGACACAAATTGTAATCTATCCGTCATTTACACAGGAAGGAAGGAATCAGATTAGGCTGTCCCTACTCTGTACTGGATGGTATCCCTACATAACAAAGTCCCTACCTATCAAAGGTGTCAGCTGTGAATGACTTCCTAAGAAGTTCACCCACTCTTAGTCTTAGGTGAAAGCCTATGATCTCCAGTCATGACCCCTCTCTGCCTACCCATCCGCTCTCTGAAAGGTCCCCAGGCATATGCTGTCTCTCCACCCAGGGGTGCTGTCCCTAATACAAAATCATAATTACAGTTGAAACGCCCCTCACGAGACGCCCCTCACGTGGTGTCGATTCTGGCTTTTTCCATGATGATCTTCCTCTGGGCCTCGTGTTTAGCGTTGACCTTGCTTCCCAGGCGTCTTCTCCAGCTCGCTGATACCCCCTAAACATTCCTGAATCCTCCTCCATGTCTGTACCAGTCTACTCGAACAGAGCTCTATTCATCAAACTTTTGATTGGAACCCCCCTCGCACCTGCAGACAGACATCTGCAACTTGGATCCCATTTCTCATAGACTTCATACAGAAGTTTGCAACTTATTTCTCCACACAACTCGACATGTATCAGCACGTGCAAATTAGAAAAACCCTTTTCTCTCTTCAGGCCTACAACCCTTCTCGCAGAGGTTCTATTCTCTTCAAATCCTTTCGAGAACTAAAATAACATGTTAACACCTTATTCTTTAATTATGAAAAACACTTCTATGGAATATATATCTAACGAATAAACAGAATTACTAAATAACATAGTGCAATCCACATCATGTAAGTGTACATTTCCAATCTTCTTTGCCCTGGCCATGAGGCCTGTTCCCTTCTATGCTTTGCAGCATGACATTCCTCCTTTAGCAGCTACATAACATGGATTCTTGATTAATCACGTCTAATATTTCTAAGCATTTCCACACATTTTTATTATAGCCCATACTCTATAGGGGCTTTCTATTTCTACTAAAACACTCTTAAGTAAGTACGGATACATTTTCTCATTTCTCAAGTTACACTAGCTAACTTTACGCCATGGGCTTGTACATGTGGCGTATACGTACATTTTATTCAAATTGCGCTCTCTCAGGCCCAAATTGGCCCCCACTCTGGTGGCCCACCGGGGAAGTGCCCGGTGCCCGCCAAACCCATTCCGGCACTGGGCACGAGGAGATTATGTGATTTGGCCAGAATCACAGGATGTGGACGCGACCCAAGGCTAGAACCCTGGTTTCCAGGAACAAAGGCGACAATCAAGCTGTCAAACCACATCCTCTCCCCTCATTTCGAGAACATTCACTTCAATCAGGGGTATCAAAAATACAAGATTAGAGCAAGGAGCCCATTAGCATCATCAGCACAACCTTAACTAAACTAAAGAAACAGGTTCACCTACCAACTCTGTGAACATTATCCCTAGTGCAATGAAATTCTTACATACTGCATGCAGCCCATAACGTGCTACATCCAACCAAAAGTCTGTGACCTACTAACCCCTCCAGCCCAAAATGAATCCTCATGAAAGAAAACAAAACAGTGGCCGTGTAACCCACCTTTACATAATAAAATAAAACTTCCTGAAAAGACAAGCTTAACCGGTGCGTGAAAAACACTTATGACTGAGAGACGCGCGAGCTCGTCAACCAAGATGGCTGCCGCCGAGTGAAGCTCGTCCTGTTTTCGGCCCGTTTTAGCCAAAATCTGATGAATTTCTGTCATAAACTTTCAGAAAATGGGAGCGCTGGCCTGCTGATTTGATTATTTACCTGTGTGGTGATTTTCCTGCAGTTCCCTTCATTGGAAGCCTGTTTTTCTGCCTCCTGGTTCCTGCTCCCTACCTCTCTTCAAGGTAGAGCCTGCTTGGTATGCTCAGGGGGAGGAGTGCTTCTTAGGAAAGGGCCTGGCTTGGGCCTAGCCACGCCCACAGTCTGATTTAGCTGCTGCACTAGTGACTTTTTGGAGTTTTTCACTACTTTCTTCATATTATTACTCCTGTAACTCACTTTTGGGTTTATTTTCGAATTTCTGTGTATTTTTTCCTCTCACAATGGAAAATAAAAATCCAGTCAGCACTAAACGAAAGCAGCAAGTCTCCCCTCCTCCAGTTAAATCTAAAGTGGTGGAGTCATCTGATCCTTCTCTTTCCTTAATTTTGGAAGAAATTCAAGCACTCAGAATTAATACTGAAGCTATTGCCTCTGATATTAAAAGTGTGCCCAAAGATATGGCTTCTATGTCAATGAAAATTTCTGATAATTCCATCAAAATACAGGATAACAAGAGTAAAGTAGATGCTCTCGCTCCTCTGGCAGCTAAAATTCTTCCTATGCATGCTCAATTTTTGGAGATAGAAAATCGAAATAGGCAATATAACCTTCGCATTTTTAATTTGCCTGAAGAAGTTGAAGGTTCTAGTTGTCGATTATATTTGGAATCTTTGCTTCCTGGTCTTTTGAACATCAAGTTTCCGGAAAAATTTGAAGTGGACAAAGCCCATAGAATACCTTCTCATCGGAGCCCTCGCCTTACTAAACCCAGGCAAATGATATTCAAGGTGCTGCGCCATCATCATCTTGTACTGATAAGGAAAGCTGCAAGAGACATTCCTTCACTTATGGTGAATGGTAACAACATTTTTATTCACCAAGACTTTGCTAAGGAGACGGTTGCTATCCGCAAGGAGTTCTCTGCTTGTCGTCCACAGCTTAGGAGCCTTTGTTTCAAGTATGGACTATTTGATCCTTCTACAATGCGCATATGGAAAGATAACTTTTCCAAATCCTTTCAACGTCCTGAAGAGCTGAGGCAATTCCTTGAGCAACAATCTCCACCTTCAATGGATACTCATGACCCCCACACTTGACTCCTTCTAGTCAGAAATTAAATGAAACATTTATGACTCTCCTTTCTTTTTGGCTTCAACGGTTTTGGCCATGCTTGTAGAACGTGTGTGAGTTTCACTGTTTTTATTTCTGTATTTTGTTTGTTCCTTTCTCCCTATTTTCTTTTCCTCCTTTTCTGTTCCTACTTATGGAGTTACTATTTTAAGCTGTCTCTCACTTCTGCTTTTCTCCATCTTTTCTTGTCCAATGCCTTTTTCCTTGTTTTTCTTTAACTAAATGGCTATTGTTCATAATATTAAAGTTGTTTCTCTTAATGTGAAAGGTTTGCGACATCCAGTTAAACGTACTAAAATTTTGGACTATTTAGGTAGTTGTAAAGCTGATATCTGTTTTGTTCAAGAGACTCAGGTTGAAGATAAGGTTTTACATTATATGAATAAAAAATGGGTAGACTCCATTGTTTCCTCTCCGGCTACTGGAAAGAAAAATGGAGTTGCTATTTTCTTTGCAAAACGGCTTCTAAGCATGGGCGGAAAATCCTTTCCGCTCACGGATTTCGCGGATTTTCGGTAAATTCGCAATCCGCGAGATTCGCGAATTTCCCACAAAATCCACGAACGAAAATCCGCGAACGGGGATTGGGTCAAAAGTTCAAGCTGACTTTTGTAACTCTTTTAGAATGGCGCCAGCAAGCTGCCAGAGCCATTCTAAAATAGTTACAAAAGTCAGATTCAACAGGAAGCTCTAATAGATAAAGTAAAGCAGGTGCTGCTCAAATTCAGTTACACAATCATTAATCACCCCCAAACTTGGGGTGATTAATGATTGTGTAACTTAATTTGACCTTCAACTGGAGCACCTGCTTTACTTTATCTATTAGTGCTTCCTGTTGAAGCTATTTCTAGCTATTTTAGAATGGCGCTGGCAGCTTGCCGCCACCATTCTAAGTGGGGCTGAGGGCAGAAGGGGACAAAAAATGAGTGGGGCAGAGGGCAGAAGGGCACAGAAACAAATGGAACAGAGGGCAGATGGGCATAAAAAACAAGAGGGTGGCAGTGATTAAGCAGGCAAAAAAAAAAACCCTACGAAAATGCAAAGCGCCTCGCGAACACCCGCGAATACGCAAAGCACCTTGCGAACACCCGCGAACACGCAAAAATAAAAAAATCCGCAAATTCGCGCGAATTCGTGAATTTTGCAGATTGCCAATTCGCAAATCCGCAAATTCGCTACTTGCCAATTCGCAAAATTCACCCATGCTTAACGGCTACATTGTCAGGTTTTGAATAAAATTTCGGATTCTGAGGGTAGATATATATTAGTTAAAATTTAGAATTCATGATTCTACCTTATTTTTACTCAATATTTATGGTCCCACAGCGGAAGACCCTGTTTTTGGGTCTACTATCACTACTGAAGTTCTGAAGTTGGGTAATGTTCCATTGGTTGTTGGGGGTGATTTTAATGTTCTTGCTGATCCATTGCTAGACAGGTTATCTGCAACTAGATTTAGTCCCCCTGAAGTGTTTCATGCCTTTAAATTGTTTACCCAAACTACTAAATTGGTTGACATATGGCGATTACACTTCCCTACTGATAAATGATTTACCTTTTTCTCCAATCCCCATAATTCTCATTCACGAATTGATTATTTTTTGCTTTCTCCTTCTCTTATTCAAACTGCAACTTCCCCGGTTATTGGTAATATTGATATATCGGATCATGCTTTAATTTCTTTTGTTTTAAATATCCCTCCAATTTTACTAAACAAACCAGATGGCGTATGAATACTGGTATTGCCCTTCTTGACCATAACAAACCTAAACTATTACAGGCTATTCAAGACTATTTTTTGTTTAATCCAGACAACTCTACTTCTGTAATCAATAGATGGGACACATTTAAGGCTTATATTAGAGGTGCTACAATTTCTATTATGGCTCGTGAGAATAAATTGTTTAATGCTAATGTTAAACACTTGGAGAAACAAATAGCGAAGTTTGAGAGGTTTTTTATTACTTCTAATAATCTCCACTACAAAACTGAATTACAGAAACTTCGTTATGAATTTAATTCTATTCTTAGTAAACGAGCTGGGATTCAGCTTGCTAATTCAAATGCTAGATTTCGCTTCAATTCTAATAAATATGGAAAACTCCTTGCAAATTATCTGCGCATTAAAAGAGATAAGACGCAAATTACTTCAATTCGTGGTCCCCAGGGTCAGATTGCGTTATCACATAATGATATTGTTAAAGAGTTTCTAGATTTTTATTCAAACTTGTATAACAAACCTGATATCTGTGACAATTCGTTAATTGATACCTTTTTGAATGCATGTGATTTGCCACAGATTTCCAGATAAGACCTGGCTCTGGCTAAAATCTTTCCTAAGCAACAGGTCGTTCCAGGTGTTTGACGGACAGACAGTCTCCTCCAGCATACCCCTGAAGTGTGGAGTCCCCCAGGGCTCCTCTCTAAGCCCTGCGTTTTTTAATATCTACATGAGGCCACTGGCTGAGGTAGTTCGTCCGTATGGAGTTAAGATCATATCCTATGCGGACGACACACAGCTGGTGGTCTCCCTAGCGCAGGAAGCCCAACATCCTCTTTCAGGGGGACTAACAAAATGCTTGGAGGAGGTGAAGTCCTGGATGACCCTGTCATCACTAAAGCTCAACGGTAACAAAACGGAGCTTATGCTCCTGGGCCCGGCTGACCCGACCTTCTTCAAGTCATTATGGCCCACCTGTCTAGGCCCCCCCCCGGCTCCGAAAGAAAACATCAAAAGCCTAGGGGTATGGCTGGACAGGAATCTCTCTCTTAACACTCAGGTCACAAAGCTTTCCGCCACCTGCTTTGGACTTCTCAAGACATTGAAGAAGGTTCTTCCCCTGCTCCCAATAGAGGCAAAGCAAACAGCCATACAGGGCATAATACAGTCACGTCTGGACTCAAACAACGCCCTCTATCTGGGAGCCCCAGAGTACACATTGAATAGACTACAATTGGTACAAAACTGTGCTGCCCGTACCTTACTGCAAATCCCCCGCAGAACCCCAGTCAGGGAGGCACTGACCAGCCTTCATTGGCTACCAGTACGCAAGAGAGTCACTTTCAAAGCAATGTGTATTGCCCACCAGGCCTTCTGGGACTCGGGGCCCCAAATCACGCGTAGCCTAGTTAGCCAATATCATCCAGGCAGAGACCTACGCTCTAGTCAGGCTTTTATGGCAACAGTCCCCAGAATTAAAAGGACTAGATCAGGCGGAAGAATGTTCACCCTCAACGCCTCAAAGATCTGGAACTCCCTTCCTTTTCATCTGAGATCTAATCCCAACCTCGCCTCCTTCCGCAAACAACTAAAAACACATCTGTTCAAATCCCCGTAACTACTCAATCCCTCCCCCCTTCTCCCAGTCTGCTATCCTCATTACACCTCCATCTGGTTCCTCTAGCGCTTGGACGCCCCAGGGCAGCAATCGCGCTATAAAAATCCATTTTCATTCATTCATTCATTCATTCCCCCCTCGATAGAACTAAATTGGATCTGCCTATTACTACTGATGAAATTTTGAAAGCCATTCACTCACTTAAAAAGAATAAATCTCTAGGCCCTGATGGTATCCCTGCGGAATTTTATAAAGAATTTCAACCTCATCTTTTACCCTATTTATTCCAGCTTTTCTCCCAATTTAGCTCTTCTGGGACCATTTCCGTCTCTTTTACTGATGCTTTGATTGTTGTGCTTCCCAAACCTGATAAAGATCCTACCCTAGTTTCCAATTACCGTCCTATATCCTTAATAAATCAAGATTGTAAATTATATGCTAAAATACTTGCCTCTAGGTTAGCTCCAATACTCCATTCTATTATTCACCCTGATCAATCCGGATTTATGAAAAATAGATATTCCGCTAATAACACTAGAACCCTGTTACATGTTATAGAACAAAGTTCTACCCTACTAGAACCTGCTCGGGTCATGGCTTTAGACGCAGAAAAAGCCTTTGATAAAATTAATTGGCAATTCTTATTTCAAACCCTATTGTCATTTAATTTTGGTCCATCTTTTATTCGTATGATTTCTGCATTATATTATGCTCCCACTGCTCGTTTATTTATCAATGGCCAAATTTCTACTCAATTTTCTCTTTTCAGAGGAACTCGGCACGGCTGTCCCCTTTCACCACTTTTATTTCTGTTAGGAATAGAACCTTTTCTTAATTATATACGTAATTGCAATGCTATTCAAGGTATTACAATTAATGATGTCACTATTAAAACTTTAGCACATGCAGATGACATTTTGTTATTTATTAGTAATCCCATTTCATCTGTTCCCTCATTATTAGATATTATAACTAAATATTCTGCTATTTCAGGTTATAAACGTAATGTTAATAAGACAGATTTTTTCCCTTTAAATGTTCTCTGTACGTCTGAAATGTTACCTTTATCTGATATTGTTTGGCAAAAAGACAACCTGAAATCTTTGGGTATTTTATTTTCGTCCTCCTTACCTTCAACGTTAACGTTGAACAGTACTTTTATACTTGATTACGTTAAAAATAAAACTTCTAAATGGTCTTGTCTCCATCTTACATGGTGGGGAAGAATGGAATCTATAAAAATGAATATTGCTCCTAAAATATTGTATTCCCTTGCTATGATTCCCACCCAATTTTCATGAAAATTTTATAAAGATTTTGATAAATTGTTGTCTACATTTTTATGGCTTTACAAGCCTCCTCGAATTGCTTATAGAAAATTAAAAATCCCTAAATGTAATGCAGGATTTGGCCTTCCTGACTTCTTTCACTATCATAAAGCATTCATATTAAAACAAAGTTCCTTGTGGTTCACTGTTTCTCCTCTAGTTAAACCTCCTATCTGGTTTGACAGAGAAAAATCAATTGTTGCTCCTTTTCCATTGCCTTCCTTACTCACAATGTCTCATAAATCTACTGTTGTACATCGTTCATCTATACTCAAATCATCAAGGTTAATTTTTAATGATTTGGATGAGAACTTTGCTTCTCCTTTAAGCTCTACTATGGATGTATCGTTATGGCATAGTCCTGCTATTAAGCTGAATAGAAATATCAATTTTTGGAATTCATGGATTAAGGCAGGCATATTTTACCTTAAAGCTATATTTTGTGATGATGCCTTTATTCCTTTTGATAATTTACAATCACAATTTAAGTGACCTCAGATGGATTTATTTAAATATCAATCTATGTAATTCCATTTTAGACTCTTATCCAAATGGTGTTCCTTCTACTGTTACGACTGATTTGATCATTTATTTACATGCTGTTTCGTCTTCATCAATTGCTGTATCTATTTTATATAAACGATTTGTTGCTTCATTAGGTACCAACATTAACATAATTTCCTCATTTTGGAACGCTGAACTTTCCATTTATCTGTCTGATGACTCTTGGAAATCTGTTTGGCTTAATAGTATTTCTGGGTGGTTACCAGTATCGATTTATCAGACCAATGCACATATTTTGTTTAATTCCTTATGGACCCCAATACGCCTCCACCGGGCTAAATTACTCCCATCTGATGTTTTTTGGCACT
The DNA here is from genome assembly GCF_964263255.1 of Lissotriton vulgaris. NCBI lineage: Eukaryota > Metazoa > Chordata > Amphibia > Caudata > Salamandridae > Lissotriton > Lissotriton vulgaris. Next base: position 185,907 of record NW_028254758.1, read on the forward strand.
GTAATTTACATCCTGGATCCTTGCGTCACATGTTATTTGATTGCCATATCATTTCAAAATTTTGGTCTGAAGTCTGGGATGTTTTACTGAAGATTTTACCTATTCACGATGCTCTTTCTTATAAATTGGTGGTTTGTAAATCAATTGTGCTCCTTCATCCCCTTCCAGATTCTGAGGCAAAATTGTTCAATTTCCTAATTTCAGCAGTGTTGAAATCCATTATTATTTGCTGGAAAGACGCTTTTTCTCTTTCTGTTAATGCCTGGTGGTCTTGGATCATTTTCACAAGAAGAGGTGCTCAAACGTCATTACATGGAATCAATCATAACCAGCCTTCTTATCAATCCTTTTGGTCACCTATTGATTCATATTTGTTATTAACGTAATAGTTTTTATTGTTTTTCTTTATCTGTTTATATTCATAATCGGCTGTTTATTCAGTATTTTGAAGCTAATAGTAACTCTGATGGTCCTTATGAGATGATTTAATATGTTCCCTTTTTCCTTTTCCCTTTATTTGACTATTTTACTTATTATGACTTCATGACCTATTTTGTTATTAATTATCCATTGTATTCATCAATTGATTAGTTTTTATTGATATGTAATATTTTTATGTATTGTCTTTCTTGTTTCTATTTTGAAAAATGTCAATAAAATTATTTTGAACACAAAAAAACACTTATTTACTGCATATTTGCAAGTGACACCCTGTGACTCAGACAAGACAGCCCATTAAACCAATATCAGATAATGTACTCTCCCAATCTTGTGCTTCGCTACACTTGTGACTCAAAATGGAGTGATACAACAAAGTCCAGTCTTATTCCTTTCATCTGACTGAATGCCCTGTCCTAGACGGGGCAGGAGGAGGCCACCGCAGCAGTTACACTCCAAAGTGGCCCATTGTCATTCTGTATGTGGCAATCATCAGCCGCAGGCAGAATGACAATGGGCGGGTGGGGTTCCTCTTGTGCTCCCAGGAAGAGTGCAAGGCGACCCCATTAGGGTACTGAAGCTTCATGCAGGAAACTGTGCTGTTCCCGGCAATACCCAAAATTACGGACAAAAGCTGTCCGTAAAAGGGATCCCCACAGACAACGGATGTGAGGTCCAAATTATGGATGGTCTGTGAAATTTACAGACGTGTGGTCACCCTACCCCTGCAAGAATCGGCAGCGGCACAGAACATGGCAGTTCCACTAGAAAAGTTCTCAAGTGGAACATGCGTGGGCTTTGAAGTCAGGGCCGGCTTTAACGCTAGTGGAGCCCAGTGCGACAATCTTTTTTGGCGCCCTCACACCCCATTTCCGCCTCCTTAGATTCTCTCACTACAACTGTGCAAAAGTGCCCCTAATCTCTCCAATCATAAGTTATTGTTAAAAAAAATTGAGCAAGGGGAATTAGTGAACAGCACTTTCTTAGAGACAGGCTAAGTCATCCAAAAATCAAGCACTAAAGAACAAGAGGAACATAAATCAACAGTTATAATGTTGAGTCACCAAAGTAAATAAATGAATGAATGCAATCTGAGTCTTAATTACCAGCTACATGCCATGTCACAGCTGCAATCTAACAAAAGGACTATTGATGCCACATCACCTTTTTTAATAGAAACATAAATTAGACATTGCAACTGTCTTCAAAAATGTAGTAGCCTTGATGGACACAGGAGGCCATTCAACCATCTGCAAACCATGCAATGGACTTTAAAATGTAAAACAAAAATGGCCATATGCAAATCAGTCTTGACCAAGGCTTGGCAGTTTGGGCAGGACTGTTCTCAGGAGGAGAAGGATCGCGACTGACTTGCAAATGGTTAGGTCCAAACTGGGGTGGCATGGTGAGCAAAAGAACAATGGATTTAACCCATATCTTGTGATTGGGGAAGAATTCCATCCCTCATTTCTTGCCGCATTACTTTTTTCCCCTACGTGGCTGATGAGGGGTGATATACCCTGAAACTGGTCCCAGGAGGCTTGCTTCTGGTCCAGGGAGAACCTGGCTTGGCAGTTCGGGCTGGACTGTTCCCATGAGAAGAAGGATCAAGGCGGATTTGCATATGGCTGGGTCCTAACTGAGGTGGTGTAGTGAGCAAAAGAACAATGGATTAAACCCAGATCTCTTGACTGGGGGAGAGTGTTTGATATATTCAGCATTCCATCCATCATTTGTTGCTGCAGCAGCACATTTTTTGGGTGGGGGCATGGCTATGCTCATCGTGGGAAGCCCCCAATGCATATATTAGTTTTGGAAAAAAACATTCCCTGGTGTCTAGTGGTATTTTTGACCCTCCCTGCCCCATGGGGGGGACTGGTGAGCCCTTTATCAGTTGGGGCCATAGACATGCAATTGTTGGACAGCCCTCACCCCGATATTAATATTTTTAATTGTTTTCCATGGTGACTAGTGGGCTTTCTGCCCCCCAGGGTTCAGATTGGGGCTAATCACCCCAACCACTCCCCAGGAGTGGCAGAAAGATTGTTTAGTTCTTTTTGGGGAGTGGCATGGCTATGCCCATGGTGGGCAGCCCCATATTTTCTTTTACCAATTCACTGGTGTCTAGTGGGCATTTTGCCCCTACCGCCGGAGGGTAAATTGAAGATGATTATCTCCAACTCCCCTCACAAGGGAAGCAGAAAGAGTCCCAAAAAGAGTGATTTTTGGGATGGGGAAATAGCTATGTCCATGGTGGGCAGCTACCACTCCTATATTTTTTTATACTATTTTTCCTAGTGTCTAGTGGGCTTTCTATCTCTTGAATGGGCAGATTGAGGGTAACCACCCACAACAAGCCCTCAATGGGGCATAAAAACTTACATTTTTGGTAGGGTGAGGGAAGCACAATCCCTTTCCTAAGGGGCTTCTCTACCAAATCCCTAATGTTTAGTGGGTGGATCCCTGCTTGGGGATCACTCTCCTGCAAGATCCCCAAGCAGGGTCTCACTGTGCAGAGATACAATTGTGTAGGGGAGATTCTACCCTTACCAGTGATACAGTTTCCAAGACAATAAGTGCTCAGTGTGAGCTATACCCCTGAGCAGTGATGCAGTAAAAGTGAAATGAGCCCTTCGGTTCATTTCACTTTTGAATATAATGATGTTGATGTGCCCTGTGCACTGATCATCAACACAAACCAAAAAAAGCAATGGCTGCTCGGGAAGCTCTTTCCGAGCAGCCTGAGCTAAAACAAGAAAATCCTCTCATGCAAAGCACTATAGAATCCTTCATAACTCTCACCTTTGTTGGCCATTAGCTCAGATCCGCACTTTAGGAATAAAGGTACATAGAACTATATGTTATTACATGGAAGCAATCAGATTACTGTACCAAGTAAGGGTTTGGTGTTGGTAATTGTTAGAACCGGCTGTCTCTAGTTGGCAGAGGTATACACTTCTGACAAATAGGGACACACCTTTTCTAGTCAGGGCAAGGGGATCACACCCTTTGATAACCCCTGCTCACCCCCTCGGTAGCTTGGCAGAGCAGATAGGCTTATCTCGGAGGCTGTGCGTTAAGCATTTATGACCACATACAGTAACCAAGTGAATACACTACAAATGGACACGACACAGTAGTATTATAAAAATAAGTATTTTTATATAAGGCTTAGCACAAGACCAAATAACGACAAAACTGTACACAATCGTAATAAATACTCTAGGAAGGGAATAACGGTTCAAGATAGTTTCTTCTTTAGCACAAAGTCTTTAGTATCAAAGCAAATCTTCTTCTTGGAAACACAGGGCCCAATTCACAGAATGAACTTAAGACTCAATCCTAAATTTACTACTATTTTGGTATTCACAGAATGCACTTACTAGTTTTGGCATTCACATAATGCACTTACTACTTTTGGCATTCACAGAATGAACTTACGACTTTTGGTATTCACAGAAGTTAGGATTTTGTCTTAAGTTTGTCTTAAGACAGACTTAAGACAGACTTAAGACAAACTTAAGACAGACTTAAGACAGACTTAAGACAAAATCCTAACTTCTGTGAATACCAAAAGTAGTAAGTTCATTCTGTGAATACCAAAAGTAGTAAGTGCATTCTGTGAATACCAAAATAGTAGTAAGTTTAGGATTAAGTCTTAAGTTCATTCTGTGAATCGGGCCCACAGTTCTTGGCAACAGGGTAACCCACACGGGGGCTACACGACGTCGAGGCAAAGTTAGTCCAAAGGTTCGGCGTCGACCGCGAGGAGCTCTACGTCGAGCCCGGAGTCACACGGACCCCCAACAACACAGTACCTTGGAAAATGAAGCACACGATGATCAGCGGCGTCGAGAAATCCGGCGTCGCGTCTTCGGTGTCGATCAGGCCTCAGCCGGCGTCGTCGTCGATGATGCGGTTGCACAGAGTGAGCAGCGCTCACGGCGTCGAGAGGGCACGAGGGCGATGCGATCAGCAGCGGTGCAGACACGAGGTCCCTTGGAGCTGGAGCCGAACTCACTACTCTCTGGCGTTGCTGCTGGCGTCGATCGGGCCCGGCGGCCGGCGTCGAGGAAGCGGGACACTGGAGCCGTTACTCACTATGTCGAGCTGGATTCGGCGACGTCCATCGGCGTCGAGATGGCTGGCTCTTTCAGAGGTGCTGGATTTACAGGTTCCAGCAAATAGTACTTTAAGCAGATGAAGTCCTTTAGCCCTGTGACTTCAGCAGGAGACTGGCACTCTTCCAGTCCTTGGAGATTTTCTTAGCAAGCGTGAGAGTACACACACAGTTCCTCTCTCTTGGTTCCTTGGCAAAAATAAAGAAGCACTGCAGGATTCCCCCCAGTAAACAGCACACTAGCAGAAGGGGTAGGCAAGTCCTTAGATCAGCAGTCCTCTTGTCCTTGGTTTCAGGGTTCCTTGTCAGAAGTGATCTGATTTCTTAGTTCAGGGGTCCTACTCTTATACCCCTTTCCGGCTTTGATCCCTTTGTCCATGCCGGGGACTTTCCCAACATCCTGGGTCTGTTGTGGGTGAAGCCAGGCCAAAGCACCTGGCTTATTCACTGAGCAGGGCTGGATCCTCATATGCCCAGCAGGAGGTGGGGCCAGCATTGTTACTGGCAGGAGCAGAGCTATCGGCCTCCTGGCAGGAGGTGGGGCCAGGATCGTCCATGGCAGGCACAGAGACATCCGTCGCTTGGCAGGAGGTGGAGCCAGCATTGTATCAGGCAGGGCAGGCTATCAGCAACTACTCTCCCCCTACTCTCAACGCAAATGTCCCACTCATCCCATACTGACTCATTCAGACCTCTGGAGCCACCCAGCTCCTGTCACACACACGCAAGACCAGCAGAAACCAGAAATGGTTAGACAAGAAAATAGACACTTTCTAAAAGTGCTATTTCCAAACCCAGAGTCCAAAAACCATCCACACCAACGGATGCGTAATTAAACCCCGAGTTCAGGGATACCAAACTCGACATTGCACCATGCTCCCCGAGCCAGCTAGGATCATAGCAGTAATAATCCCGGCGGCCCATTCTAACTAACGGAGAGCAGGTTACCTCGCAATAGTGAAGAACGAAGATGGCCGTAGTGCACTATTAGGACATGCCAACTTGGTCAGGCGTGTCCTACCTTATACTTGCAACGCACCCTGCCCGTGGGCCTACCATAGGGGTGACTAACATGAAGTTAAGGGAAGGTTTGAGGGACTGGCAAGTAAGTATACTTGCGCAGCCTGCGTGACAGCACTAGGCTGCACGTGGGTCTCGCAATGACTGACCCGTAGACATTCTTTTACGAGGCCGCTCTGGTGGGTGGCACAACACGTGCTGCAAGCCCACGAGCGGCATTTGTATTTACAAGCCCCGGCACTCCTGGTGCACTAGACTAGGGACTGACAGTAAACCAAATAAGCCAAACATGGATACAATCGATACATCAATTTAACATAGGGAGCACTTGCGCTGTGGCACTGATCAGCAGTGGCATGGCGCCCAAAGCATATACCAGCAAAACATCGAAAAACAGTGGAGGCAAACAGAAAAAATGGAGGAGAGACTCAAGCCAATGATGTCAGGTCTAACAGTAATCCTCTCTGACAAACTCTGCGAGTAGAAGATTGTACCTAGATAATTCTTGTCAGCCCCTTGTAAGATGTATTGTATGTTGTTTTGTCAACTGTAATTGTGTACATATTTGTAACTTTATGACAGTATACTTGATGATTTGCATCTTGTATGTAATACAATAGGCCTATGTGGGCGACAAGCCAATGATAAAGGTTATAAATTGACTGGTTCATTGGGAAAAGTTATTCCAGTTGTCATAAATCTGATCTATTTTCTAATTAAGGTTATAACTTGTATGAAAAGCAAACAGTGAAGCCAATAGACAGGTAATGTGGATTTAAATTACACCGTGTTGAAGACTGTGGACATGGATTTGTTTTTTTAAATGAAATTACACAGGGAGCTAGGATTATGGTGTTGGTCAACCCTCTGACAAGCTCTGAGGATTTTCAAACTTTGAACTTTGCAATCCTTTTTAATATATTTTAGAAGGGTTGCATATATATATTCTTTTGCAAGTTGTAATTTTGTACATAATTTTTATGTTTTGACTGAGTACCCGATAGTTGCTTTGTGGGAAAGATTATTCTTAAAACAGTAGGCCTGAGATGGGTATGTTGACAAGCCAGAGATAGTAGCTATAAGCTTGATTGGTACATTGGGAAAAATTAAGCCTGATGCCAAAAGATCTAATCTATTATGAAATAGTAACGCAAACACAATAGGCCTGATTGATTAATTGTGATAAACATAGGCTAAAGTCAATGGAACTGAAGGGGTCTTACTGGACCTTGTTAAAGCCTATATAGAAAGGCATTTTGCTACTTGGACTGTGACAGACTACCTTATAGGCAAGCATTTTAGTATGGTTACCCCATTTGACAAACCTTGGGTAGAAGATTTTAAGTGTGTTAATACTTGTTAGACTTTCTAAAGAAGGCCTAACATGTTAAGTTTTCCTCCAGGCTCTGGTAATTGTGTGGCTACGCTCTACGCTCAATCCACTGTGAGCAGCCACTCCCCAATGCACATGACCTTTGCTCATCTGCTTCATATATGTAACCCCTGCTTTGCACTGTGTTTGGTCATGTGCAGCTGGTATTGGCAGCAGCACCCATGTCCACCCACTGCGGCGCTTAATCCCAATTGCAGACAGCCATCACCTGCCACATACAGCCTTTAGATTTGAATGGGGGTTTGCCAAAGAAGTAGTCTCCCACAGGCTGCTGTTTTAATGGTTCTTTTCATAGGCTCTGCAAAACTTTAACACTTATGTTAATTTTCATGGGGTCCAGAAAGCTGATTTTGGCTTTCAGACACCAGCACATGGGTACACGTAGGTCCATGAAGCTTGCTGTGGGTACCCTTGCAACCTGAGCTGTGTTCGCTATGCCCAGTGAGAATTCACAACACATTAGGGCCAATTATGAACCTGCCAGCAAAATCAACACTTTTTAAAATTCATGGTGGGTCCTATTATTCCTATTTGTGCCACTCCACATGGCCTGGGTCTCATAGTGTACTCACCCTGGCTCTGATGTTCAGTTTCATTGTTTTCAGGCCCAAGTTCCTGCATCCTCTTATAATAGCAGCAACATTTTCTTTTCAACATGCGACCAGCCAATAAGATAGTTACAGATTCATAGACCCACTGTGGGTTCAAAGACCCAAAATGGATAATGGTAGAAAAGTTCCCTTGTTCAATCAGATCTGAATATTTGTTAACTGTTGGGTCTGCAGAGATGGCCAAAAAAGCAAGTTTGCAGATATTAGCAAATTAGCTGTCTGGATATCTCTAACATGTAACCCTTTTATGCCCAGCTAGCAACAATTTTCAAATTCTAATTACTCAAAAACTGCTGAATGGATTGCCGTAAAACTAAGCAAAGACACATCCTTGATTCAAGTTCTACTTTTATGCCAGGTTCAGACTTCAGTCATTGTTCTGCCCTCACCCAAATTAATGCATGATGCATGCATTGACTTGGCACTCAGCCATCTTGTTGGATAGAAGGCAGAGGGCTGACTTTAGAAGGGGGCATTGTACCAACTCTAGGATGGGAGAGGCCCATTGCTCACTAGGGAATAGTGTGCCTGCAATGGTGGGGAGAACAATGGCATTGTATCACATTAGAGATTCATCTGGTGTTTTTGTAGGTTGTGTTGTGGGGGTAGTAGAGTCATCCTCTGAGAAAAGCAACTAGGACCCTGATCAATGCATCTGGGAATTGTGATCTGGTAGATACCCTGATTAGGGAAGATGATGACTGGCAGTGATGTGGTGGTATATAGATCATCCTGTTTTGGATCAACAATCTTCTCATCCTCTGTGATGTTGTGTGCTGTGTGACCGCACCCTCCAGGATTAAAGGGGACTCTCTGTTTGCGAATGGAGGCCCATCCTAAAGCTTAACATCCCCAAGTGTGGTGAAAGAGAAAGAGACTACTGACTTGTGGTAGAGTTAGGATGTTAAAGTGCCATACTGTCATATATGACATGTGACTTGGATAGAACTGAATGGACAGTAACACAGAAAATCTACAATGAAAATAGAAGAAACTATTGACCCCCTTGAACTTTCTTTGTTTTTAAGTATGAAACACTCCTTATCGAGGGAAACATGAGCGATACGTGAGAAAACCACAGATAACCTCTGTGCTAAAGATCAAAACAAGAGCAAAACAAAGAAAACCACAAGTCCTGGCGGAACAATGTGAAGGTCACTGGTTGAGTTGGGGAACAGGTGGCGGGTGATCAGCCGGTAGTGTGTGTCCTCACATCGAGGGCGAGTGTCAAGATCTGGTAAAACAAAGGAAGAACCTGCCAGACCTGAGGGAAGAACGAGGGTAAGGGGTGTGGACTGCCAAGTAAGGGAGGGAACGAGAGTTGGAGGGGAGGGGATGCGGCAGAGGGGAATGACAATTGCTGCCCCAGGGAGTGACCAAAAAAAAGAAGGGGGGAGGCAGGGAAGGGAAAGAGGGAGGAATGAGTGGAGCAAAGTAGAGAGGGAGTCCCTCCCCAATTCTGCAGCGTATCTATGAGGGGTAGGAGGCAGGTCCAAGGGAGGTGATTCGTGACACAAGTAAGCCTCAGTGAGGAAAGCCCAAGGGCACCTGAGGGGGGCTGAGGTTCAGACCGGGCATCAGTTGTAATCTAGCTCAATGCACTATACTGCCCTGGGAATTGTATATGGGAAGATGGGGAAGGGTTAATGAAAATAAGCAAATGGCGACCATATTGTAGTGTAGGTCCTATATTCCCAATAGGCTCTGTGCATTGGAATATTATATCCTATAGATTAGACGTAGGACTGAGGTCTGCTAGGTCTCTATCGAATATATTAGACTTAATAGTGAGTGTCAGCTAGCTAAGAGGTCACTAGAAACGTTCTGGAATTCACAAGAAGGGATTCGTTTCTGACAACCGCATAAACATGACAACTTTGTTTTCTCAAGATAAAACATAGTCGTAGAAACAATACATAGATATTTCACTCAGTCAATCGTGCATGCTTCGTTTCACCAGAGGTGCAGAGAAATAGATAGACGGGCGTTTTCGATAAAAAGGTTTTATTGAACAGTCTTTTTTCTCAAGCATAAGAAATGAACTCCTACAATCATAATACTGGTTGTAAAATATAATGCGTACAGTAAGAAGAGTAGGATAAAATAATACTGTAAAAGCATTGAATGGTTCCTAAACCATAGATAAATACATACATGAATAAGAAAGGCTAAAAGTACTCAACTGGGGCTTCTAAAATACACCTACCCCGATGTACCTGACCTAAGCTTAGTATGGGGGAAGAAGTAAGTGAGGAGTAGCATAAATGTACGATTTCGAGCTTCCCGTTTGTTCCTCGGGTGCTGCGTGCCGCGATGCCTCCAAAGACAGCCCACAAGAATGCTTCAGGTGCTGGGAGGACCCGCAGCTCTAACCGCGCTGCTGGCTCTGGCGGTGATGGCGCTGAGGAGCTGCAAGCCTCTAGTGGGAGTTCGGCAGCGGTAGCATCAGCTGCAGGAGTCAATAGCAAGCAGAAGGTAACTTCGGCGCTCCTTCCAAAAGGTAAGCAGACTCTTCCTGAGATTTTTTCGGCACCAGTCTTGCAAAGCTAAAGGCAAAATGTCTCAGGATGTGGATTGGCAACAATCGGCAGATTTCGTAAAATTGGTAAAAGATCCTGCTCCGAGGACAGGGGTGGTATTGCTCGCTCATTCATCAGGCGCCCTTGTTTCCAGTCGTGAGGAGGGCAGTAGTATACCTACTTCTTTGTGCGTTCAAGGAACTGACTCTGCCTTTACGATGAATGAGGTAAACTCTTCACCAGGATTGCCAAATAATTCTGTTTCACTCCGAGGCAATGAGGAGTTTCTATGTGAATCCGGGAATAAGGAAGCCTGTCCTGATGTTACTGCTCCAGAGCAATGTATGATGGGTCCTGTAGTCCAATCTAAAATATAAGTTCTGAATCATTCAGCACTTGGGGGCGCTTCTTCTGACTCTGTTTCGGAAGTATCTGTGGATCTAAAGGAGGTTGAGGGGGCTGAAGGAGCTGAAGGAAACTACAAGTACTATTCCATGTCAGATCATTCTGGGGGTTCAGTGGAGGATGGCGATGAGATTGAATGGTCTGATTATGATAGCGAATCTCGGGATTGGCGTCTGAGTGAGGCATCCAAAGATGAGACTCTATGTGGGGGCGCTGGTACTGTTCGTAAAGCAGTGAAGTGTAAAATTTATATAGCCTCATTGTTGGGGGGTGGCCCTGGCTTGGGCCCTCCATTATCAGCTTTGCCGGACTCTCCTCTCTCAGTGCAGCACATTTTAGCTAATGCGTCGGAGGTAATGACACCTACAGGGGGCAATATCACCGCTTCATTTACATCGGAGCCTCCGAAGGAAATTACCCTATCTATTATCTATCAGTCCATCATGGCCCACCGTCAGGAGACAAGACAGGAGAGTGCCTGAACCCAGGGGGCCTGCCGCAGGATGCAAAACTCTATTCGAAGACTGGCAAAAACTTGCTCTGATTTCACTGAGAGGATGGTTGAGGCGGAAGAACGTATATCTACTTTGGAAGATGCAGTGGCGTTTCAGAAGGGGCTTGCTGATGTGATTGAAGTCCAACGGAAAGATATCCTTTGGAAACTGACTGACTTGGAAAATAGGTCAAGAAGGAATAACCTTAGGATTCTAGGAATTGACAAAGGCAAAGAAGGTCAGGATGTTCGCCAGTTCGTCGTGGACCTCTTTACCGAAGCTTTTCCAGAGGTTAAGCAATGGGACTGGCAGCTGGAAGTCCAGCGGGCTCATCGCTTTCCTTCAAGAAGAAGAAGCAGACTCCCTGTAATAAGCCACAAGCAATTCTTGTTTGTTTGAATAATTTCTTGGCCCAAGAGAAAATCTATGATCTTGCTAGACCTGATAGGAGAAGGGTGGGAAAGGGCTGTGAATTTTTTGTCAGACCAGAATTTTGCCCAACCACGGTTGAGCTGAGGTGACAGCTCCACCAGCTTATTACTCCATTCCAGGCCAAGGGCACGCAGGTCTTTTTGCTCTTCCCCTCAAAGTTGAAAGTAATCTTTCTGGGTCAAACTAAGCATTTTTCCTCTGAGATTCAGGCAAAGGAGTTTCTGGACTCTATTTAGTGGACATTCTAGCTTTACTTTTTTTCTGTGCACTATGATCGGGGGGGAATATTGATAATGACATGGTATATATCGAGGGCTGGTCTGATCTTCATATGCTGATTATATATTTGGTGTTTTCTTTGCTGCTTGATTGGCACATGCCCTCAGGGGAGAGTGGGTGCACCATCCTAAACCATCGAAAGCACTTATGTGCCATATGAGGGGTGCTCAGGGAGGAAGGGTGGGTGGTAGGGGGGGCTTGGGGTGGGTCTACAGCGTGGTGGTGGGGGTTGAGGGGGGTCACAGGGTGTGCTGGGTGTGTTGGGTCTGCTCTTTTTTGGTCTTTTCCAGTCGTGGAAGTAATATATGTTGTTGTGACCGAATGCTTCTTCTCCTCATCTTTTGGAAGTTGTTGATGGTCACTAAAGTACCGCTTAAAAACTTGTTCTTTAGAAAGCAGGGTTTAAAAGCTTTTAATCAATGGGCCAGAACAGATTATGACTTAGCTCTTGGAATATCTGTGGGCTGAATGACGGTAAAAAGCGTGGGTTGCTCTCTAAGATTATTCAAATAATGCAGGTTGGCATATTATGTCTCCAAGAGACCCACATACCATGGGGTAGCGTGAATCATTAAAATTGCCTGGCTATGACCTTATTGCCTGCTCCCGTCAGACTTCCATGATTCGGGGGGTGGCTGTTCTTCTGAAGAAAGGAATAGGCTGCTGCAAGAGAGTTAAAGAGGATAAGGCAGATAGGTGGGTGATTGCTGAGGTCATTATAAAAGGCAGGTCATTCTCGGTCTGCTCAATATAGGGCTCGAATTTGGATGATCCGGAAATTTTTTGGCATTTAAATATTGAATTAGCAACTTGGCCACACCCAATGTTTTTTACTGGGGACCTTAATATCAATATGCTAAGTCAATTCAATTTAGTAATAAACTCTAACTACTCTGGCAGGAAACCTCATGTTTTTAAGGCACTTCAGACTCTGACTTTAGAGCACGGCTTGAATGATGCCTGGCATTATCATCATCAGAATAAGGATGGCTATACATATTATTCGGCCCCTCATAAAAAAATGGTTTGCTTAGACTATGTATTTGTTACTGATCAGTTTGTAGGGTTAGTCGATATATCTATTTTACCAAGGACCCTGTCAGATCACAATGTATTAGTGGCAGAATGTCCCTGGGAGAGACCGATTAAATGTCCTAGATCCTGGACATGTGAGAGGAAGCTTCTTTTGGATTCGGCCTATCGAGATCACATGGAGAGATGGATTATGGAGTTTATGAATATTAATAGGGCTTCCACCTCAGATTGTATAGTCTGGGATGCATTTAAACAGTGTTACGTGGGGAGACAAAAAGCTTTTCAGCTTGTCGCTGGAAGCAGACGCTGGAGCAGATTAAAAGACGTTTTGAGGAGTTGCGGCTGGCAGAATTGGAGTTAGCAGCTAATATTCATCTTGGTCTGAGCACTGACCAGACTCACAAGGCTGTTTCTGTATTAAAATAAAAGATTTTAGAGCCTTTTGGCCGGGATCTTGTTGCCAAATACGTACTTCAATGTATGAATTTGGTGAAAATTCTGGTAGAATTCTCACTAAAAGACTACAACAGAAAAGTTGTACAAATCGTATACTTCGCATCCTGGATCAGCAGGGTAATCTTCAGGACACTCCAGCGGGGTTAATGGATGTTTTAAAGGAATGTTATTCCTTGTTGTATTCTGAGGAGTCTGCGGTCTCTCAAAGTGAGAGTGCAGCGGATGAATTTCTTCAGTCTTTAGATACTTTGGTGGTTACGCTAGAGCAGAATGAATTACTCTCTTCCTCAATTACTTGGGAGGAGGCCGAGGAGGCAATTAGAACTCTTGCTAATGGGAAGGCTGCTGGCCCTGACTCTGTCCCTCTAGAATTTTATAAGTTGTTCTCTTCATTACTCAGTCAGGATCTGCTGTCAGTGTTTAGGGCTGCCCGATTCCTGGCGGCAAATCACGGAAAGGCACATCGGAATTAAATCCTATCGCCCAATTTCACTCATAAACCCTGACAGCAAGATATATTCTAGGATATTATCTATTAGACTCTTGCAGGTTATTGTCCCTCTCGTTTCACTACGTCAGCACGGTTTTATCCCGGGTAGGGATACAGCGACCATGTTCGTCGAGTTATTTCACTTTTGGACTGGGCACAGACCACCAGGTCCCCTTCAGGTTTGATCCTGTTGGATGCCGAAAAGGCATTCAACAGATTCTCCAGGGGGTTCCTATGGTGTGCTCCGCTGGAAGGGATTCAGCCCTGAATTTATTCAGGCCCTTCACTCACTTTATATCTCTCCATGGGCCACAATACGTATTTCAGGGCAGGAGTCGGGGTGCTTTAACATCAGCAGGGGAACCAGACAAGGATGCCCCTGCTCGCCCCTGCTCTTTGCCCTATACATTGAACCATTTCTTAGAATAATTGAAGCAAGTGCAGATATTCACCCAGTCAGTGTTCTGGGGGTTGAGTATAAGGCGTTGGCCAATGCCGATGATATTGTGGTCTTTACTAATGATGTTGGATCTGCCTCTCCTGCTCCAGAGGCATAATCTCTGCAATTTGGCCCTCTCTCTGGGTATAAGTTAAATATCACCAAAACTCAGGTTATCCAGTCAGAAAATATGCCCCTCTCTGGAGTGCCTGTGGTAACTGAAGCAACCTATCTGGGAGTACAGATATCTCCTGTAGTTACCAATATCCCGGATTTAAATCTTCATCCGGCTGGAGAACTGGGCCTTATGGGCCTGGCGGCGCAGGGCACGCCTTAAATCCCCGAGTTCACCTGCCTTGTCGAACAGAGATACGAGACACTCTGTTGAGTGTGGAAAGCCAGGTTTATTAGCTGCAGCCAAGCACAGTTATCCCAGAAGTTACATACGAGGTAGGTTCTGAGGCGACTGCCACTTCAATCCGTGGCGTACAATCTTTTATAGGAAACACATTTACAGAGTTTACTCCCTACACATACAAAATGAACCAATAAGAAAAGTTGGAAAACAAGCTATCAGGTGTCTCAAATACGCCCCTCTCTCAAACCCGTGTGTTACCCCTCCTCACAAATTAAACAGTGCTAGTACCAACAATCCAATTTCCGGGTGGCAGGACGTATTTGTGTGCCTCAAAGGATAGTTGTGTAACAAGAGAATACAAGGAGAGAATAGCGAAGGCCAGTCAGATAAGATGGTATAAGGAAAGAATAGGAGAAGGCAAATATTCAGTCGAGACAGGGATCAATCAACCCAGACATGGATTAACGAACTCAGCCAGACCCTGACATCGGTTTCGTAAACAAGGGCAGCGGGTTACTCTTTAACAGAAGGGACACACGTAGCAGCTGAGAATAGCAAAAACACTCCGTTCGCCATGCTGCCTGAGTGAGGGCAACACAAAATGGCGACGAGACACAAAATGGCGGCTAAATACGGGACGAAGTTGGAATCGAAGTACCTCAGACCCTCCTTTTGCCATTACTCAGGCAAAACACAAAGGACTCAAGTTAGTCTGAGTCGATGTCAATGGCCATGAGGTCATCGAGCTGTTGCTGTAACATCATTCTAATGTTCTCTGTTTTCTGTGACACAGTCATTGGGACGCACATAGTGGCACAAAGACCAAAAATAGCAGGGCCACACTGTACACAGAGACAACAAGAGAAAATGATGGCCAAGACCCTTCCAAGGAAGATTAGTATCTTCCATCCCCATGTGGACAGTAGTCCCCAAAACCATCCCATCACAGACCAACCTCCTGTGTCCTGGTGTATAGACTCGGAGATGATATGCTACTTGGAGATGGCTTGGTATACCGTAGGGGCATTATCAGGAATGTAAACACAGCAACTAGACCCAATCAATTTACAGACTCCTCCACGATCTGCAAGGACAATGTCTAGAACCATTCGGTTCTGCAAAGTCATGAGGCGATCCGCCTGAAGTTCGGCTGTCAGATTACTCAAGGCTCCAGAAGTTACATTTATGGTAGCCTCAACAACACAAACTAATTGTCTGATGTCTCTGCTGTTGGCCATTGGGCCCCAGAAAGGAAGTAACCCTTTAATAAAGCCACCTCCTTCTTGTCCTGCTGTGTCTTTTGAATCAATAACCCCTCTGCCATATCTCTTTCTATGATGACCTGAAGGAGCAGTATATGTTGGAGGAAGAAGAAAAGCCACATAGCAAGTTCCAGAAAAGTAGGTAGGAAGCCACGTATAGGCTCTATCATGGCAGATAAAATATGTGCCTTGTGATGGCACTAATGGCGAAGAAACCTGAGGTGAATAGACACAAGTATGGGAACAGACACTCTTCTCCTGTTGATTTTTAACAGTCTGGCCATTGATCTGTAGACAGAAATTACCTCGATAAGGTACAGTCCAAATTGGTGGGGATCTCCTTCGCCTAGCCTTTTCTGTAAGGCTAGTAACATAATGGGTTACATTCCAGCCATCATATGCTTTTTTCTCATCCACGGGAATTTTACTAATCTCAGCAATTCTAGCCATGGCCACTATTTCCTTTATCAAAGAACTGTGACTTAAATCTGCTCAACCACCATATGGACTACCAGGAGGATACCGTAGTTGGTTCTGATAAACATTAGAAAACATACCCAAATAGGCCCAAGCGGAGCCTTCATAGGAAAACAAAAGTACTAAATATGGCATCCATCTCTCTGTATTATGGGGCATATGCCCACAGACCCAACTATCAGTGGTATTCATTACCAGTTGATGCTGATGCAATAACTGGATAAATTAATTATTAAAATATTCTGTTCTCCTAATCTGCTCATGTTCTGGGAGTGTATGAAACTGATGTGGGGAGGCAGTAGTAGAGAAAGACAAAGAAACAGAAGTTGGAACAGGTGCTTGCTGCATAGTGTAAACAAACCAACTTACACACGCCAATAAAATACATGAACATATTAAAATACATAAGGTTATGCCACATGGACTAACCAATAATTTCCTACATTTACTTTTCATTTGTCCGTTCTTATCACTGATTTCCACTTTAGTACCCATACTCTAAAGCGTTGCTCACGGGAATCTTCCTAGATCACTAAGCTGTGATTATTAGCCGTCCTATGACACTGAAAGTCCTGCAGAGCTACTGTCACTACTCAGGTCACAGCTTAAGACTCCTACCGTGACCCTGCAATATGATGGATAGTGGAAAAAGGAAAACAAAAATGTCTTCAAAGAACGTAATGAGAAAATGGAAAAAGAAAAATTCAATTGTTTTTTGTTATTCTGGGTCTTAAATTGTACCGAGTCTTATTAGGAATCGTTTGTTCTTGGAACACAATGTCTGGATTCACTGTGTTCAATCGCAGATGTGATGGTGCAGCTTCTTGCAACACGTCGTCGTCTTCTTTCTCAGAGTTCGTTTGATCCAGGAGTGCACTACTGAAAGGTACAAATCGAGGGACCCTTTCGCCTTCACTATCACTCAAACCCTTGGGAACCCATTGATCAAAAGGTAGAGGCAAGGTTACCCTCTTACAGTGCACACCATGGACCCAGTTTTTTTTCCCGACGACCTTTACTGCTGTCCATGTTGCTAACAAAACTTGCCGAGGCGGGCCCCAACGAGGTTCCAGATTCTTTTTCCGCTGGAAATTCTTCAGACAGACCCAGACGCCGGGTTGGATGGAGTGACCTGGATCCGCAGAGGCCTCCGGCAGAGCGTTTTGAACCTGTTGATGGAGAACACGTAATTTAGTGGTAAGATCATGCAAGTAATCAATCAACATTGGGTATGGGATGTGAGAATACTTTTTAGGTCGAGGGACTCTCCAGATATGGGCTGGGCGCCCAAAACCGACCTCATATGGGCTGAGTCCTAAATGAGAATGCACAGTAGTTCTCGTAGATAAAAGTGCCAAAGGCAAAGTGTCAGGCCAAGCAAGACCCGTGCTGGCCTGAATCTTTACCAATTTAAACTTGAGAGTGCCATTATAGCACTCTACCAAACCTGCTGACTGAGGGTGGTTTGCCGCATGGAATTGTTGCCTAATACCAAGACCTGTACAAACTTTCTGCATGATTTGGCCTACGAATTCACTCCCATTGTCACTCCAGACAATGCGCGGCAAACCGAACCTCGGGAAAAACTCCTTCAAAAGGACTTTGGCAGTAGACACAGTAGTATTGTCCTTTAGGGGGTAGGCCTCTATCCATCTGGAAAAGGCACACACCACCGCCAGAACATACTTTAGGTTATTACAATGATCCATATGAATGTAATCAACTTGTAATACCTCAAAAGGATAAGTAGGGGGAGCAAAATGGCCTGCTGGAGTTGGGGTTCCCTTTCCTGGATTATGCATTAAACAAACAATGCAATGCTTCACCACATTCTCTGCACACTTAGGAATTCCTTCATTCTGCCATACTGGAGACAGTAGTTTACATATGCCTCTTGCACTAATGTGGGCTGGACCATGCGCCATAGTAACTACAGGCAGTACATAGGCGTCTGGTAACAGCCAATGCTGATGCTCTGACAATTCCGTCCAACACCCTGTCGCGTCCAACATTCCCGTACTTTCTCTCCACTTACTCAATTCCTTCTCAGTAGCATCTTCTTGAATCGTTCTCACACTTTCTGTTGTGTCCTCACACATTCCTCCCTCTCTGACCCATCTTGCAGGGCCTGCAACATACATGCGACTCGTAGCATCTCTTGCTGTTTCCTTCGCTACCTCATCTGCAAAAGCATTCCCACGACCCACATGGTCAGTAATCATTAATAAAGCCACCTCCTTCTTGTCCTGCTGTGTCTTTTGAATCAATAACCCCTCTGCCATATCTCTTTCTATGATGACCTGAAGGAGCAGTATATGTTGGAGGAAGAAGAAAAGCCACATAGCAAGTTCCAGAAAAGTAGGTAGGAAGCCACGTATAGGCTCTATCATGGCAGATAAAATATGTGCCTTGTGATGGCACTAATGGCGAAGAAACCTGAGGTGAATAGACATAAGTATGGGAACAGACACTCTTCTCCTGTTGATTTTTAACAGTCTGACCATTGATCTGTAGACAGAAATTACCTCGATAAGGTACAGTCCAAATTGTTGGGGATCTCCTTCGCCTAGCCTTTTCTGTAAGGCTAGTAGCATAATGGGTTACATTCCAGCCATCATATGCTTTTTTCTCATCCACGGGAATTTTACTAATCTCAGCAATTCTAGCCATGGCCACTATTCCCTTTATCAAAGAACTGTGACTAAAATCTGCTCCACCACCATATGGACTACCAGGAGGATACCGTAGTTGGTTCTGATAAACATTAGAAAACATAGCCAAATAGGCCCAAGCGGAGCCTTCATAGGAAAACGAAAGTACTAAATATGGCATCCATCTCTCTGTATTATGGGGCATATGCCCACAGACCCAACAATCAGTGGTGTTCATTACCAGTTGATGCTGATGCAATAACTGGATAAATTAATTATTAAAATATTCTGTTCTCCTAATCTGCTCATGTTCTGGGAGTGTATGAAACTGATGTGGGGAGGCTGTAGTAGAGAAAGACAAAGAAACAGAAGTTGGAACAGGTGCTTGCTGCATAGTGTAAACGAACCAACTTACACACGCCAATAAAATACATGAACATATTAAAATACATAAGGTTATGCCACATGGACTAACCAATAATTTCTTACATTTACTTTTCATTTGTCCGTTCTTATCACTGATTTCCACTTTAGTACCCATACTCTAAAGCGTTGCTCACGGCAATCTTCCTAGATCACTAAGCTGTGATTATTAGCCGTCCTATGACACTGCAAGTCCTGCAGAACGACTGTCACTACTCAGGTCACAGCTTAAGACTCCTACCGTGACCCTGCAACATGATGGATAGTGGAAAAAGGAAAACAAAAATGACTTCAAAGAACGTAATGAGAAAATGGAAAAAGAAAAATTCAATTGTTTTTTGTTATTCTGGGTCTTAAATTGTACCGAGTCTTATTAGGAATCGTTTGTTCTTGGAACACAATGTCTGGATTCACTGTGTTCAATCGCAGATGTGATGATGCAGCTTCTTGCAACACGTCGTCGTCTTCTTTCTCAGAGTTCGTTTGATCTAGGAGTGCACTACTGAAAGGTACAAATCGAGGGACCCTTTCGCCTTCACTATCACTCAAACCCTTGCGAACCCACTGATCAAAAGGTAGAGGCAAAGTTACCCTTTTACAGTGCACACCATGGACCCAGTTTTTTTTCCCGACGACCTTTACTGCTGTCCATGTTGCTAACAAAACTTGCCGAGGCGGGCTTCAACGAGGTTCCAGATTCTTTTTCCGCTGGAAATTCTTCAGACAGACCCAGTCGCCTGGTTGGATGGAGTGACCTGGATCCGCAGAGGCCTCCGGCAGAGCGTTTTGAACCTGTTGATGGAGAACACGTAATTTAGTGGTAAGATCATGCAAGTAATCAATCAACATTGGGTATGGGATGTGAGAATACTTTTTAGGTTGAGGGACTCCCCTTATATTGGCTGGGCGCCCAAAACCGACCTCATATGGGCTGAGTCCTAAATGAGAATGCACAGTAGTTCTCGTAGATAAAAGTGCCAAAGGCAAAGTGTCAGGCCAAGCAAGACCCGTGCTGGCCTGAATCTTTGCCAATTTAAACTTGAGAGTGCCATTATAGCACTCTACCAAACCTGCTGACTGAGGGTGGTTTGCCGCATGGAATTGCTGCCTAATACCAAGACCTGTACAAACTTTCTGCATGATTTGGCCTACGAATTCACTCCCATTGTCACTCCAGACAATGCGCGGCAAACCGAACCTCGGGAAAAACTCTTTGGCAGTAGACACAGTAGTATTGTCCTTTAGGGGGTAGGCCTCTATCCATCTGGAAAAGGCACACACCACCGCCAGAACATACTTTAGGTTATTACAATGATCCATATGAATGTAATCAACTTGTAATACCTCAAAAGGATAAGTAGGGGGAGCAAAATGGCCTGCTGGAGTTGGGGTTTCCTTTCCTGGATTATGCATTAAACAAACAATGCACTGCTTCACCACATTCTCTGCACACTTAGGAATTCCTTCATTCTGCCATACTGGAGACAGTAGTTTACATATGCCTTTTGCACTAATGTGGGCTGGACCATGCGCCATAGTAACTACAGGCAGTACATAGGCGTCTGGTAACAGCCAATGCCGATGCTCTGACAATTCCGTCCAACACCCTGTCGCGTCCAACATTCCCGTACTTTCTCTCCACTTACTCAATTCCTTCTCAGTAGCATCTTCTTGAATCGTTCTCACACTTTCTGTTGTGTCCTCACACATTCCTCCCTCTCAGACCCATCTTGCAGGGCCTGCAACATACATGCGACTCGTAGCATCTCTTGCTGTTTCCTTCGCTACCTCATCTGCAAAAGCATTCCCACGACCCACATGGTCAGTAATCTTTAATAAAGCCACCTCCTTCTTGTCCTGCTGTGTCTTTTGAATCAATAACCCCTCTGCCATATCTCTTTCTATGATGACCTGAAGGAGCAGTATATGTTGGAGGAAGAAGAAAAGCCACATAGCAAGTTCCAGAAAAGTAGGTAGGAAGCCACGTATAGGCTCTATCATGGCAGATAAAATATGTGCCTTGTGATGGCACTAATGGCGAAGAAACCTGAGGTGAATAGACATAAGTATGGGAACAGACTCTCTTCTCCTGTTGATTTTTAACAGTCTGACCATTGATCTGTAGACAGAAATTACCTCGATAAGGTACAGTCCAAATTGGTGGGGATCTCCTTCGCCTAGCCTTTTCTGTAAGGCTAGTAACATAATGGGTTACATTCCAGCCATCATATGCTTTTTTCTCATCCACGGGAATTTTACTAATCTCAGCAATTCTAGCCATGGCCACTATTCCCTTTATCAAAGAACTGTGACTAAAATCTGCTCCACCACCATATGGAATACCAGGAGGATACCGTAGTTGGTTCTGATAAACATTAGAAAACATAGCCAAATAGGCCCAAGCGGAGCCTTCATAGGAAAACGAAAGTACTAAATATGGCATCCATCTCTCTGTATTATGGGGCATATGCCCACAGACCCAACAATCAGTGGTGTTCATTACCAGTTGATGCTGATGCAATAACTGGATAAATGAATTATTAAAATATTCTGTTCTCCTAATCTCCTCATGTTCTGGGAGTGTATGAAACTGATGTGGGGAGGCAGTAGTAGAGAAAGACAAAGAAACAGAAGTTGGAACAGGTGCTTGCTGCATAGTGTAAACAAACCAACTTACACACGCCAATAAAATACATGAACATATTAAAATACATAAGGTTATGCCACATGGACTAACCAATAATTTCTTACATTTACTTTTCATTTGTCCGTTCTTATCATTGATTTCCACTTTAGTACCCATACTCTAAAGCGTTGCTCACGGCAATCTTCCTAGATCACTAAGCTGTGATTATTAGCCGTCCTATGACACTGCAAGTCCTGCAGACCTACTGTCACTACTCAGGTCACAGCTTAAGACTCCTACCGTGACAGCTTCTTGCAACACGTCGTCGTCTTCTTTCTCAGAGTTCGTTTGATCCAGGAGTGCACTACTGAAAGGTACAAATCGAGGGACCCTTTCGCCTTCACTATCACTCAAACCCTTGCGAACCCATTGATCAAAAGGTAGAGGCAAAGTTTTTTTTGTTGTTAAATTTGTACTTTATTACACCTTCGAAGTTTGCACACAGCACTCATCGCCTACAACCCGGAGGCCGGCGGCAACAGTAGGCAGCACCCAGATCCCTGAGCATAGATCATATACACAGCCGTAACGCCAGCATCCCGGAGGCCTGGCGGCGAACTCATGGGAAAGAAAGAACAAATAAAATTGGGTCTTGGAAACAGCTTACGACTGATATCAAAAGGATAGGATATTTAATACAGGTGCCGATACTCATGATCATAGTTCGATGTGCAAAAGTAATACAGTCAGTTCGCAGGTGCTAAACGAAGTCTCGGTATCATGAAGATAAACTCTCCTAGAAGGGGGAAAGAACTAGGTGCAACAAACCCACAGCGAGAAAAAAGGAAACAAACAAACACCCATCCCACAAACTAGCCAGCCTACCTATGCCCGTGTCCACCCACCCACCCGTACTAACTACCTCATCCATAGACGAACGTAGGACCCACAGCTGCGGACCCGAGGGCCCAATGGAATGATGCAGCGTGCAAGACGGATCACTAAATGCACCCTCCCAGCCCAGCCATCCCAGTGACTCACACACTCTGCTTCTCAGTTGAAATCAGAATGGGACCTGTCAACCACCCCCAGCAGGGGAACAGTCAACCACACATCATAACAACCTCCGCCATCGCCACCCCGCCCTCCTGCAGTTCATCCAACTCCTCCCCATCGGGTCTGACTCACTATCCCCCCTAGCGCACTGGTATTCCCTGTATAACCCCCAGAAGTTTTTAGGCCGACTCTTTGGGGGAAGTAGTTCATTATACACCTCAGACTGTGTGCAGCAATACAGCAAATCCGACTCCCAGCGCTTCTTAGTAGGAACCGGCCCCCTCATCCAGCACAACGCAATCAGGCGCTTGGCCGTCAGCAAAGCCATGTCAGTCAGTCGCCGCATCGCCACAGGCAACGGTTTAGAAAAACCCAGCAACGCCAGCGCCGGGCAAGGCAGGACCTCCACACCTAGCATGGAGCTGAGTTCCGCAAATACCTCCGGCCAAAACTTATGGATACTAGGGCAAGTCCAGGACATATGCAGGAAATCTGCCATGGGAAAATGGCAACGCTCACACTCCGCTGACTCCCGTAGACCGTATCTATGTAACCTGTCCAGTGTATAATAGACCCGCTGTAGGTATTTAAAGTGAATCAGGCGGTGTCTACTATTGAGTGAAATTTTCCTAGTGTTCGTACAGCAGTATAGCCACATCTCATCCGAGATCGGCGACTGCAGATTACTCTGCCAGGCCAATCTGGCCTTGGAAGGCGGACACTGCCGGTGCCTATCTCCGAGTTTCTTAAGAGTAGTCACCAATTTACGGGGAGAGGGATTCTTAATGACGTACGTAAGCTCAGGCACTTCCTGCGGCTCTGCCAATTCCGGGCCCAGTAATTCCTGCAGCGCTCTACGGACCCGATGGTATTGGAAGCCGTGCAATAGCGTCGCCCCAGGGTGGGATTGGAGGGCCTGCTGCGACGTCTTCACTATGCCGTTCAAAAAGAGGTCCCCCATCTTGTCTATACCCAAGTCCCGTAACGCCTTCAGGACACCCTTCTCCGTTAGCGGGGCTAACCACACCGCCCATTCCACTCGCAGAAGGGGAGAGTACAACAGCTCACTTTCACGAGAGCGGACCAGCGCATGCCACGCGTGGTTAGTGGCGGCAATGGAGTCCAAGTTGCCGACCCTGCGATCGACAGGACAACATATTGTGGCCGGGAGCGGAGTGGGGTCTGCGAAGAGGCGCTCCAGTTTCACATGCGGGATGCCAGGGTCCCCATGTATCCAGGTGTGGAGATGAGCCCCCTGCGCAATCCTGTAGTACCTTTCTAGGTCGGGAGCCCCCAGATCCCCGCGTTCATAGGGAAGCAGGAGTGTCTGCCATTGAACCCTTGGCTGTTTGCTCCCCCACGCAAGTCTAATAAGCGTCTGAGTGAGCTGACGAAAAAAGGCCTTGGAGAGTACGACTGGTATGTTAGCAAGGAGAAAGAGGAATCTGGGGAGAACCACCATCTTCATGATTGCAATCCTACCCATTAGGGATAGCGGGAGCCTGCACCATACCTCAACGTCATCCACCAGCTTGGAGTAGGCAACCCCATAGTTCTCACGTATCAGGATCTCGGGGTCGGTGTGTATACGGATCCCCAAATAACGTATGGAGTCCGTGGTCCACTGCAGCGGGTATTCCGAGTCGAACGGGAGTGTCACCGGAGTCAAAGGCAACGCCACAGATTTATTCCAATTGACCCGAAGGCCCGAGAGGGCCCCGAATCGCACCACCTCCCGCAAGACCGCCGGCAGATTCACCTCCGGGTCCCGGACATACAACAAAGTGTCGTCTGCGTATGTCGAGATGCCAATCTGGTAAGAAGGAAAGTTGATCCCCTCGAACCCGTGGTACTCTCTTATTGCGCAGGCCAGGGGCTCCGCCACCAGTGCATACAGAAGTGGGGAGAGAGGACAGCCCTGCCGAGTGCCCCTGCTAATCTCAATCGGGGCAGTGACCGAATTCCTTATCTTTAGCCGCGCAGTAGGCTTGTAGTATAGGGCTCCTAGCATCTGAAGGAAGGGTTCGCCAAGCCCATACTTACGAAGGACTCTGAGCATAAATGACCACTCCACCGAGTCAAAGGCCTTTTCCATAGCCAGGAAAATAGCCACAGCCTTATTTTCCTGCCGGACATGCTGAATAGTGCCCAGCACCGTGTGAATGTTATAAGTCAAATTCCGTGCGGGGACAAACCCAGCCTGCTCTGGGGCAACCAAGCTCGGGACCAGGAGAGCCAACCGAGTCGCCAAGACCTTCGCGTACAATTTAGCGTCTACATTAATCAGCGAGAGCGGCCTATATGAGCACAATTCATTGGGGGGTTTGCCCAGTTTCGGGATGGTGATGAGAAGCGCCTCCCTCATAGACTTCGACATGCTACCCTGTTGACAAATGTCGTCAAAAAGAAGCATCAGGTAGGGCACCAGCTTATCTTGAAAGGCCTTGTAGAAGGCCACCGTGAGGCCGTCCGACCCAGGAGCGCTGCCCGACCTCATCCCCTCTAGCGCCTCCGTGATCTCCTCTTTCTGGAATGGGGCCATCAAAAATTCCCTCTGCCAGTCAGCCAAAAAGGGCATCTGAATGTAGCTCAAGTAGTCGTCTATCTCTTCCTCTAGGCGGCTCGATTTTGACGTGTACAGCTCTGTGTAATAAGTATATAATTCCGACAAAATATCCTGTTCCCCCGTCACCACGCCACCATTAGCTGTTAACAACTCCTCAATCACTAGAGGCGGCCTGCTGTTACGCATCAGCTTAGCAAGCAGGGAGCCAGGGCGGTCCCGCTCCCCATACGAGCGCGCTGTTGCATATTTTCCCATATGCCTTACCTCCCTGTCCGCCTCCTCATGGAATTCCGCCAGGAGTGGCTTAAGCCTGTCATGTATGTCCGCAGCCCCATCACCTCCCGCCTGACGTTCCAGAGCAGACAACTGTGTTTCCAGATGTTTCAACCGCTGCCTGATAGCTTTAAGCACCCCCGAGTGTTTGGCCATCGTCATCCCTCGGATATACACCTTAAATGCATCCCAGAGCACCTGGACACTATCCACCGACCCCACATTAGTTGAAAAATACGTGTCTATGTCCTCAGCCAGTTCCCCTCTGAAGGCCTCATCTAGAAGGGAATACGGGGGGAACCTCCAAGTGAACGGGGGTATCCTCCTAGCCGGGGCATCTAGCAGCAAGAGCAGTGGCGAGTGGTCAGATAGCGTGCGAGGCAACACAGCACACCCCTTCACTGAGTCGAGGAGGGATCGGGAAATAAACCAGTAATCAATCCTCGTGTGGACGTTATGATAGGCTGAATAATGAGTGAAACCACCCTTCCCCGGGTGCCTATGGCGCCACACATCCAGCAGATCGAGTTTCACTAGCTCCGCCTGCATAAGTAATGCCGAGGCCGCCGGGGCCCTAGGGGCACCCGCCGATCTATCCAACTCCGGGTTCAACACAAAATTGAAGTCTCCCCCCCATAGCAGCTTAGACCCCTCATACTGTCGACAGAGGTCCGCCAGCGAGGCATAGAAAGCTGGAGTATCATAGTTGGGGCCGTACACATTCACAACCATCAAATCGTGGCCTTTACCCACGCACCGGGCAACCGCGTACCGACCCTCCGGGTCCACAGCGACCTGTTGCAATGACAACTGAGATTTGGGATTAGCCCACGTAAGCACACCTCTAGCATGTGCGGTGAACCCTGCAGCAACACAAGCACTCCCAAGACCCCTGGTCTGTAATATAGGACTGGTCAGAGTTAGGTGGGTTTCTTGCAGCAAGGTGAGATCAACCCTATGCCGCTGCAAATAGGCCAACACTTTCCTAAGTTTACGAAAATCATTCAGCCCCCTCACATTCCAGGACAGCAGTCTGAGAGAGATGGGGCCACCCTCCGGCCCTAGGGACTCAACATTCGCCATTGCAGAGTAGGGAACAAATCAGAGTAGCACAGTTGGTATAGTAGACACAATCCAGTAGCTGGCCCAAGCAAACCCCCCCCCAACAGTCCCCGAACAACCCACATATCACGATCAACAAAAGAAATTCAGAGCAAACGCCCATCCACCCACAGCCGACCAACCCCAACCCGGTCAGACAGGACTCACCACCACCCACCATCAGCCCTCCCCAAAGAAACACACTACAAACCCAAAGGCCCACCGAGGAGCCTAAAGCCGAAAGCGCGGGGGCAGAGGTTCCCAGCCAGACAGCAAGTTAATCAGGACAAGGACCACAGAACTCAGTGGCTCCACCACCCCGCCCCCCAGCAACATTCGGCACCCTCACCAGCCCAAGAAAAAGAGTATCATCAAATAACAGGTCCCCCAGTCGGAGGAGAGCCCCCCCCAAAGCTATCACCAGGCTGCAAGTCATGTCAATGCCACAGCCGCGGTGCAATCCGCAAACAGCAAAGCACACCCCACTTTATCAGGCAAATAGGTTCATAGGACCTGCAGCTGAGTTAAACGCACAGATGAAGTCCAACTGAGCCGGCGAAAAGGTCACAAGGCAGATTACCCCTGGCCGTCCATGGAAGCGGCCTCCTCCGCGTTTTCCTGCTGACCCCTCGGGCTGTTGCGTTGTTCCTTGGCCCACTCCTTCAACGATTTCTTCAGATCCGCTGGGTCCGTGAAAAAGTGCGAGTGTTCCTGTTTGTTGATTCTGAGCCTCGCTGGGTACAACATGGCATAGTCCAGCCCCAGGTCTCTCATCTGTTTCTTATACGGGGCGAAGCGCTTCCTCTCCTCTTGGACTCTCGCCGTGAAGTCCGGGTAGAGGGAGATGTTCATGCCCTCGAATTGCAGATTTCCCTTCTCCCTTGCCAGCCGGAGCGCCAAGTCACGATCCCTATAGTTTAACAGCTTGGCAATAATCGGCCGTGGGAGAAGTCCAGGCTGCGGCTTCGGCCCCAGGGTGCGATGTGCCCTCTTGACGATGAACATAGGGGAGAAGACCTCCTCCCCCAACAGTGTCTGGAGCAACTTCTCCACAAACAACTCCATTTTGCCAGTGTTGGTAGATTCCGCCACCCCGGTAATGCGGACGTTGGAGCGCCGTGAGCGTGCTTCCAAGTCCTCTGTCTTGTCTTGTATGACTTGGAGTAGGCGACTAAATTGCTTGCGATCCTTATCCCACTCCGTTTGGGCCTCCTCAGCCTCCGTTAACCGCCGTTCCGCCATATCCAGCCGCTCAGCGTGTTTGTCCACCCTCTCGGACATGCGGTCCATCCTGAAGGACAGTGCATCTATTTTCGTGCCAATCGCCGCCATACTGTCTTGCAAGCCTTTCTCCATGGCACCCAGCATTTCACGGATGTCCGCACATAAGGAACTGTCAGCAGCCGTGGGCCGCGGTGAGGCATCCGTAGCCGGCCCCTCCGCACCTTTCGCCTTCCGCTGGTCAAACAACAGTTTCGGTTGGTTCTTATCACCTTTCCCCATAGTGTTCCTAGTGGACATTCAGCAAAGTGTCCGACTGCTAGTAAAGAAGTCGCCAGGTAGTGTTGGTGGGGCGAGGAGGGGGCGCTGGAGAAGCAAGCTCCGCAG
This sequence comes from Lissotriton vulgaris, assembly GCF_964263255.1. Lineage (NCBI taxonomy): Eukaryota > Metazoa > Chordata > Amphibia > Caudata > Salamandridae > Lissotriton > Lissotriton vulgaris. The sequence goes on from NW_028254758.1 coordinate 214,439, forward strand.
GGCGAGATGTTGCGCAGCAAGAAATGCAGTCAAAATGGCAGCCGCGGGCGCCGAAACATCAGTAGGCCCAGGAGCCAGACAAGCACTCCACTAGGCGCTCACACGAGGTCAGGCCCCACCAAAGTCAAGCAAACTGGGCCCCCACACTCCAACTCACTCCCAAGCCACTGCACCACAGCGGTCTCCGAGGCGTCCCAGGGGCAGGCAGCTGCCGACAAAAATATTCACGAGGAGACAGCGATCCACCGAGGGTCTCCCGCACCCTGCCAGCGCACCTCAAAGCATCAGCAGTCTTTCTCCATGAAATGCACAACCGTGGGCAGGTCCACCACAGCCGCCTCCGGGAGCACCGCCCGAGAACACCCAGCAGGAACTGTAGCGCAGCAACCAAGTGGGTGGACCGACTTCACTCCGGTACCATTGGCCGCACGTAGCGTGACGCAGCTCGGGCAGCTCCCCAAGATAGACCGCGGATTACGGCCTGGTCCGCCACTGTGCCCTCCGTCGAACAGCGGAGCGAAACCACCACCGATTTCGACCGGGGAAAGGCCCCGATTTCAGGACTGGCTAGGCGCCAAAAGGATAGATTTGTCGAATATTAAAGGGGCTCAGGCGAGGAGCTCAGCGCTCACACGTCTTTCATGGACGCCGGCAAGCTCCGCCCCCCAGGTAGAGGCAAAGTTACCCTCTTACAGTGCACACCATGGACCCAGTTTTTTTTCCCGACGACCTTTACTGCTGTCCATGTTGCTAACAAAACTTGCCGAGGCGGGCCCCAACGAGGTTCCAGATTCTTTTTCCGCTGGAAATTCTTCAGACAGACCCAGTCGCCGGGTTGGAAGGAGTGACCTGGATCCGCAGAGGCCTCCGGCAGAGCGTTTTGAACCTGTTGATGGAGAACACGTAATTTAGTGGTAAGATCATACAAGTAATCAATCAACATTGGGTATGGGATGTGAGAATACTTTTTAGGTCGAGGGACTCCCCAGATATTGGCTGGGCGCCCAAAACCGACCTCATATGGGCTGAGTCCTAAATGAGAATGCACAGTAGTTCTCGTAGATAAAAGTGCCAAAGGCAAAGTGTCAGGCCAAGCAAGACCCGTGCTGGCCTGAATCTTTGCCAATTTAAACTTGAGAGTGCCATTATAGCACTCTACCAAACCTGCTGACTGAGGGTGGTTTGCTGCATGGAATTGCTGCCTAATACCAAGACCTGTACAAACTTTCTGCATGATTTGGCCTACGAATTCACTCCCATTGTCACTCCAGACAATGCGCGGCAAACCGAACCTCAGGAAAAACTCCTTCAAAAGGACTTTGGCAGTAGACACAGTAGTATTGTCCTTTAGGGGGTAGGCCTCTATCCATCTGGAAAAGGCACACACCACCGCCAGAACATACTTGAGGTTATTACAACGATCCATATGAATGTAATCAACTTGTAATACCTCAAAAGGATAAGTAGGGGGAGCAAAATGGCCTGCTGGAGTTGGGGTTCCCTTTCCTGGATTATGCATTAAACAAACAATGCAATGCTTCACCACATTCTCTGCACACTTAGGAATTCCTTCATTCTGCCATACTGGAGCCAGTAGTTTACATATGCCTTCTGCACTAATGTGGGCTGGACCATGCGCCATAGTAACTACAGGCAGTACATAGGCGTCTGGTAACAGCCAATGCTGATGCTCTGACAATTCCGTCCAACACCCTGTCGCGTCCAACATTCCCGTACTTTCTCTCCACTTATTCAATTCCTTCTCAGTAGCATCTTCTTGAATCGTTCTCACACTTTCTGTTGTGTCCTCACACATTCCTCCCTCTCTGACCCATCTTGCAGGGCCTGCAACATACATGCGACTCGTAGCATCTCTTGCTGTTTCCTTCGCTACCTCATCTGCAAAAGCATTCCCACGACCCACATGGTCAGTAATCTTCTTATGAGTACTACACTTGACTATAGCTATTTGTGTAGGCAAAGCAATTGATTCGAGGAGGTCAGTCACCAACTGACCATGCTGTATCTTAGTCCCATGGGAAGTAAAGAATCCTCTTTCCTTCCACAAACGACCGAAGCTATGAGCCACACCAAAGGCGTATTGGCTATCAGTGTAAACATTTACTCTCTTTCCCTTAGCCAACACTCACGCTCTCGCCAGGGCAATTAGTTCAGCTGCTTGGGCTGAATTCTGTGCAATGTGTGCTGTCTTCACTATCGTATACAAAGTGGTAACAGCATAAGCTGCAGTCGTCTCGCCATTTGGAAGTTTGAAACAAGACCCATCCACCCATACGATCCCATCCGGGTCCACAAGTGGTGTGTCTTTTAAGTCTATTCTGCCTTTCGTCTCCTCCTCCGTTCGGAGAAAATAACCATGCTGCTCTTGAGTGTCTTTCTCAACCGGGATAGGCAACAATGTTGCTGGATTCAAAGTATTACACCGCTTAATGTGTATATGGCTAGCCAAGAGTGTCAGCTCATATCCAGAAAAGCGAGCACTTGTGAGGTGTTGTGTTTTCGTTCTATTCAAAAGAGTATCCACTGCATTTGGTACCATAACAACAAGAGTGTTATCTAGTACCAATCCAGCAATTTGACAAATAGAGATTGCTGCCACTGCTATAGCTCTTAGACAACTATGCCTTGGCTACTGGATCCAACATAGCAGAAAAATAGGCACATGGCCGTTGTTTGTCTCCAAATTGTTGCGTTAAAACTGACAACGCACAACCCTCTCCTTCATGAACGTAGAGTGTGAAAGGCTTACTGTAATCTAGAGTACCTAACACAGGGGCAGAACACAAGGCAGTACGTAAGTCAGAAAAACTCTTTTGACATTCATCAGTCCAAGGAAGAGGTTGGGGTGTATCTTTCAACGTGAGTGCCAACAGAGGTTTAGCCAACAAAGAAAGTTTCGGAATCCACTGTCTACAATAAGAGGTGATGCCCAGAAAGGCACGCACCTCCCTTTGTGTGGATGGTACAGACATTTGCGCAATTGCTTGAATTCGTTCTGGGCTCAATCGTCTTCCCTCCTTCGACAAGAGATGACCTACATAGGTAACCTCTTGGCGGCAATATTGCAACTTAGAGGGGGACACCTTGTGGTGCAAGTCAGACAAATGACGCAACAGTGAAACAGTCACATCCTTACAAACATCCTTTGAATCAGCAGCAACTAACAAATTGTCCACATACTGATTTAGAGTGGCACCTGGGGGCAAAATGAAAACATCAAGCTGAGATTTCAAAGCTTGACTTTAAATGGAGGGGCTCTCACAATAGCCTTGAGGTGCACGCTTGAACCGGAAACTTTGGCCTCCAAGAGAGAAGCCAAAAATATCCCTACTTTCCTCAGCAATAGGAATGCTAAAGAAAGCATTTTTGAGGTCAATAACCGAGAACCATGCCGCTGAAGCGGGCATCATAGTAAGCAAGGCAGTGATATCTGGGACAACAGGAAACTGGGGGACAACAATCTTGTTGACCTCCCGAAGATCGATCACAAAGCGATATACAGGAGGCTGAGAAGGATCAGTGCGTTTAAGAACAGGTAGAACAGGACTATTGCAAACATTACCTCTCGTCCCTTCACACACCCTTCTGAACCAGATCATATATAATAGCCAACAAAGCTTGTTCACCATTATTGGAAATCTAATACTGGGGAATGCATGGCAGCTTAACATCAGGCTCAATAGTAACCACGTAAGGTGGAATCTGGAGCAGACCAACATCATTTGGACCCGTAGCCCAAAGTGTAGCAGGAAGAGACTGCAATTCAGGCGGGAATCGATCTTTAGATAAATACATAGGAGAAACCAATTTCTCACCCAAGGTAAGATGCACACCAGAAGGGGAACAATATAACGTTGCATGAAGATGTTTCAACAAGTTCAAACCCAACAAGTTCTCTTCGCAACCAGTCGTTAAAATAAGTGGAGCTTCCAAATCGTGAGGACCAATCGAAAGAGGCAAAGGACAAGAAACCGGGTTAGCAACTGGGGCACCAGAAAATCCTACAGAAACGATCGTTAAGCCAGACAAAGGTGCCCCAGGGAGTTTGGAATGAATAATAGAACTTCTCATTGCACCAGTATCCAAAAGAAATGGTTCTGCAAAACCCAATGCAACAACATCAACATAAGGCCCATTCTGATCCACTGGAACTGATACGACTCCCTTATTTTGTCCATGGCTGTCCTAACTAGAATGAAAATCCTGAACCTCACCCTCAACGCAATAATCGTCATTATAATATTGCACAGACTGAGTATTCTGCTGATCAAAATAATTTAAAGAATTCTGAGGGGGAAAGGAACGCTGTCCTTGAGGCAACGCACCTCGCCCTCTACCTCTAGGTGCTGATTGGAAACCACCACGGCCTCGCGGCCCTGGCCATCCACCATTACGCTGCAATAAAACCGGACAGCTATTCTTAAAATGGCCTTCCTCTTTACAATAGGCACATTGATTAGGACCAAGCAAAGGTCGCAGAACAAAAGGATCAGGCTTCTGTAACAACCTCTGAAGCTGAGGAGGCTGTTGAAACTGGAGCTGAGCAGAGCGAGGGGGATAAGCCTGTTGCAAAAGACCTTCGTCTTTAATTCCTTTTGTCTTCTTCTCTGCCTTTTTTTTCAGTTTAATAAAGTTTTATTGAGCGTAAAAGAATGATACATCATAATATAACAACATGAGATAGAGCAAAATCAATAGGAGATAAACATGAGAAATAAGTGTAGATAAAAAAAAAACGAGGTTAGAAAAATTATGTAATGGAAGAAAATCGTAGAGAGAGAGAAAGAAGAGAAAAGGAAAGAGAAAAAGAGGAAAAGAGAAAGGAAGGAAGGGGGGTTAAGGGGGGGGAGAAGAGGATAAGAAGTTAGAGAAAGGTAGCCAGGTAAGATCAGACTTAATTTTTAAGGTGACAGATGAAGAAGATGCAATCGCAATTCTGTGCTCATCACAAACAAAATTCCACCATGTCTGCACAGACAATTTAGAGTTGTCCTTCCAGCAAGACAAAATTACTTTGAAAGCAGTTGCAATGAATAGATCAAACAATTTAGCGTTATACGAATGTAAGTCCAAAACATCAGATAGAGAACCTAAAAAAATATGCAACTGTGAAAATGGTTCAGAGAAATGAAAAATACGCATGCAATATTTCCAAACTGAGGACCAAAAAGTAAGAACTGGTGGGCAATCAAATAGGAGATGTATAAGTGTGCCTGGAGTAGAGGAACATGACCAACAAAGGGGTGAGGAGAAAGGGGAGAATTTTGTAATGCTTACAGGGGTAAAAAGAGCTCTACGGTAAAGAAAAAAAAGTGACTGAGTAATACGGGCCGAAACTGAAGTCTTAAACAGTTTGGACCATAATCGATCACAAATATCAACAGATAACGAGAAAGATAAATCAGTTTCCCAAGCAACTTCAGTAACAGTTTTAGGTCTAAGACCAACATTCTCTAATAACATTTTATAAATCAGAGCAGCTTTGGGTATTTGTTGAGTGAACATAGGGTATAGAGGGGTGGAAGGAGTAAGGGAAGGAAGGAGATCAAACGTAGGGAAGGTAGATAGGTGAGACACAATGGCAGCGGTAATAATGTCAAATTCTTTGCGATACTGTACAGGTAAATCAAACTTAGTTTGCATTTCATCAAATGAAATAATGGTTGAATCAGAAAAAAATTGGTAGACAAACATAATATCCTTTTCTTTCCAATACTTGAAGTAGAAAGATTTACCCTTGTACTTAAGATATTTGTTATACCATATACTGGAGGAAAGAAAAGTTTGTAAGGGAGATGAGTCTTTTGAAAAGATGTTGTGTAGCAGTGTATGAGAGTATTTCAAAACAGGGTGATTTGTCAAGAATGAACAGTTTGACATAAAAAGGGATTGTTGAAAAGTAAAATCCTTTAACAAAGATCGTTCAACTGCGATCCATCTGGGTAAAGGGGTATCAGTAAAATCGAACGCTAATGAAAAGGCTTGTTTTATTAAAAAGGCAGAATGGTACGATTGGAAATCAGGGAAGCGAACCCCCCCTTCAGATTTAGGGCGTATAAGTTTTTGTAGGGAAATGCGGGGTCGCTTATTGTTCCACAAAAATTTAGAGCAGATGGAGTTTAGCCTATTAAAATACAATTTAGGGATTTTTACAGGAAGCATGGAAACAGTGTATAAAATATGTGGGGAAATCATCATTTTGATGGTGTCTAAACGACCCCACCATGAAAGGAAAAGAGGAGACCATGTCTGAAGGAGTGATTGAATTTTTTGAGTAAGGGAGGTAAAGGCCAGTTTGAGTGTGTCACGCAGGGTAGAGGAGAACCTAGGTATTTGATCTTGGAGGGACACCACGCAAAATCACATGGTTCCCACTATCCATGGACGCTCTGCTGTTTTATTCCTCACTTTATTCCTGGATGGTTTTCTGGCTGTGAATTCCTGATTTTTGCTGCCTCTCGACACCTGTCTTATAGGTTGGAATTAGTCCTTCTCCAGTGCTGCCTTTCACCTCGTCCAGGACCTCTTCCATCGAGTACTCTCTACACATTTACTTTTAGGGTCTCACATCTTTTATTATTTGGTTTGGCTTCTATTCTTGCGGTCCTCCTAGTCTGCCCCTCTGTTGGCATCGTGTCTCAGGACGCAGGCCATGCGAGAGCGTCTGTCACCGGAACAAAACCAAAACGCCTCAAGAATGACCCTCCGTCCCCAATTCGCACCTCTCAAAACCCGGTGCTGGACTCCATTTTAGAAGAGGTTCGTGGCCTACAACCTTTCGTGGTGGCAACTAATGAGAAGCTCAAGCAGATTGAAGACAGATGGGTAGTCATGGAAAACAAAGTCCTGCAACTAGAACAACGCATTAGTGACGTCCAGGATGTCTCTACAAAAATTCCTATTCTTGAAAAGGAGATACAGCAGTTGAAACTTCACACTGAGGACCTTGAAAACCGTAACAGGCGGAATAACCTCCGTATTTATGGTGTTCCGGAGTCCCTTGGGGAGGGCGACATGGTGACCTTCGTCCGCAAACTCCTCTACGAGCTTTTGGGTCTCCAACCAGAATCTATCCCACTAAACATACAGCGTGCACACCGTCTGGGTCGACCAACGTCCAACCCGGCCAAACCCAGAGGTATCATCCTGCTTTTTTTGGAATTCTTCTCTGCCTTATCTTTCTCTTTTTTCTCCCTATTCTCATAATACTGAGCAGTAGCTAATATCTGTGCAGACAAAGAAACAGCCCATGAACTTTCGGAGTCTTTCAATTTATGCGATAATTCAGGAAGTAAATTAAATGCAAATGTATCCACAAATAATCGCTGTCCACCTTCAGTACTCATATCCTGACCACTGTGATCAATAAACGTCTCCTCAAAACGAGTAAAGAAATCGTAGACACTCTCATCTTTCTTCTGCTTACACGCAGCTAACTTATCCCAGTTAACACGTAAGGCAGGCATCATCGTCTTCATTAAAGCTATGATTCTACCAGGCAACTGTGTAATCAAGTCATCTGGCTTAGCACCACCCACTTGTGCTGCATCTGCGGCAGCTATAGCTGCCCAATTAACACCTAAAGCTTGGTCATGGTCTTCCCTACGAATCCGAGCCTACAACGCTTGTGGAACTACATTCCCCTCAGCATGAAAATATCGGCCAAATTCATAATACACGCATCAACAGTCTGGGACAGCTCTTTATAATACCCAGCAGGATTTTTACGAGGGTCCGGTAGAGACTGTTTGAGTGCCAAAACTTCAGATTGTTTCCAGGGGACAAGCACCCAAATACGCTGGAAGTGAGCAGGGACACCCTGGACAGCACTCGCTTGCGGAACTGCTTCTGTCCATACTGGAGGAACTTCTCTCATAGGATAATGTTTCAGCCGGACCAACTAGCTGAACAACAGGTTGCTGGACCGGTGGCAACAATAAGGGTGCATTAGCACCTGGTACATAAGGCGGAGGCAATCTCAACAAATGGGACTTCAAGGGACCTTACTCTGTGGAGAAGTAGGCAACACAGGGTAACATCTATCTATTGCTATACGATGTTGTCTGTCCGAGACTTCAATCTCTCAATCAGTCTTGTTGTCCTTAAACTGCTGGGCAGCCTGTATGATCATCATACCTCTTGCTTTTCTATCTCTTTTTGCCTGCTTAATTTCTCTCTGTTTGGCTTCTTTACTCCAAAGGTGGAAAGAGTCAAACATTGCCGGCCGGGCTTTTCTTTTGAACAAAATTGCTTCCAAATTATCTAATATATCAGGCTCAAAGCAACCATGTTGTGGCCACCGTAAAACCCCATCTTTTTTCGTGTATCGGATTCATGCCTCATTAAAGGCAATGGGGCCAACACCATATTTAGAATAGAGCTCATAAGTGGGAGTTCCAACCGGAGAAATCGGATATGAGTCCTCGAGCCGGGAATCCCTATTACAGCCAAAACAACAAAACTTCCTAAATCCGCTAAAACCAGGCATCTTAAGTTCACTGGTCCATTTACCAACTTCAAGGAGGGAAAGCAAAGAACACAGTACAAATGTACTCACCCCTTGGCTTCGGCTATTGCAATGGTCGAATAACAAAATTCAAAAACAAAACAAAGAAGTGGGCGCTATCCTTGAATACTTAACTAAATGGTCTTCTCACGCCAACAGAGGCCCGTCTAACGTCTCGAGATACCAGTCATCACCAGAGGGTCCAAGGCAGGATGGCAGTCAGGGCAGCAGTCATCAGCAGCCGTCGGAAAGGAGTAGCCACGCTGCAAAAGACCTTCGGTCCACTTCGACATACAGGGGTCGCTTGACGTGGCTCGCGAATCCACCAGAATTTTCTTGCGGGGCTTCTCACGACCATCGGGCTGAACCGCTAACACTGAAGCCGCCCCATGTTGGGCGCCAGTTGGAGAACCGGGCCTTATGGGCCTGGCGGCGCAGGGCATGCCTTAAATTCCCGAGTTCACCTGCCTTGTCGAACAGAGACACAAGACACTCTGTTGAGCGTGGGAAGCCAAGTTTATTAGCTGCAGCCAAGCACAGTTATCCCAGAAGTTACATGCGAGGTAGGTTCTGAGGAGACAGCCACTTCAATCCGTGGCATACAATCTTTTATAGGAACCACATTTACAGAGTTTACTCCCTACACATACAAAACAAACCAATAAGAAAAGTTGGAAAACAAGCTATCAGGTGTCTCAAATACGCCCCTCTCTCAACCCCGTGTGTTACCCCTCCCAACAAATTAATCAGTGCTAGTACCGACAATCCAATTTGCAGGTGGCAGGACATATTTGTGTGCCTCAAAGGATAGTTGTGTAACAAGGGAATACAAGGAGAGAATAGCGAAGGCCAGTCGGATAAGATAGTATAAGGAAAGAATAGGAGAAGGCAAATATTCAGTCGAGACAGGGATCAATCAACCCTGACATGGATTAACGAACTCAGCCAGACCCTGACATCGGTTTCGTAAACAAGGGCAGGGGGTTACTCTTTAACAGAAGGGACACACGTAGCAGCTGAGAAAAGCAAAAACACAAGGGCAACACAAAATGGCGACGAGACACAAAATGGCGGCTAAATACGGGACGAAGTCAGAAATCGAAGAACCTCACGGCCATAGATTTCCGAAATACCAAGCTGGAGAGGCTTGATCATTTACATCTGTCATTGTTTGGGCGTTGTAACGTTTTGAAGATGTTAATTTTGCCTAAGTTCTTATATTTTTTTAGAACAAATCCTTTGTTTCTTATAAAACTTTGGCAAGGGCTGAAAGGATTTGTCTATGCTTTCTCTGGAGCTATCAAAGGGTACGAAGGGCAGTGAAGTGGACCTGTCTTCCTAGAGAGCATGGTGGTTCGGCAGTTCCTAATCTGTTATAATACTATTGGTCTGCTATGTTACAGAATTTGGGTCTTCCATTGCTGGGGGACAGAGCTGATATTCCTCTATGTATTAGGCCATCTGTATATAAGATAGCTCTAGGTGACACTGCTAAGGGCGTTTTAACATGGGTCCTTGAGACGAGCTACTTTAAAAAGATAAGGTTTAAAGTCAGTTTGGCCATGTTTTCAGTTTGGCAGAAAATCTGTCTCAAGCTCCATATTCCAAATATTACTTATTATACTCCATTTAATGCCACAAATGTGCTTCGTGATAGTGTTACTTTCAAATGGCAGAGTTTGGGCTTAAAAACCATTAGTGATTTGGTGTCTGATGGACAACTGGCCTCTTTTACCTATTTAAGGGAATGGTTCCATCTGCATTCCAATGATTTTTTTAAATACCTTCAGATCAGGAGTTTCCTAGATAGACACTGCTATAATTCTTCCATACTTTAGTACAAGACTGTTTTAACTGAATTTCTTAAAAAGAGGGCTAGAATAAGAGTTTTATATCAATGTCTCCTCTCAGATCTTCCTGATGATTTGGATGCTCAGAATATTAAGTGGTCGGGGAAATTAGGTATCTCGGGTGTTGATTTGGGACCTGCTCTCGAATTAGCTAGCTATATTTTAGTTTCATGCAGCTTGCGTACGCAAAGCTATATGGCTATGTTTGATCTGTACCATACCCTGTCTAAGATCACTAAGTGGGGGGGAGGAAGGGAGACTCCTGCTCTAGGTGCAGACTTCAAGCAGCAGATATAATACATATGTTTTATCCGTGTCCAAATCTGAGTGATTTTCTTGGTGATATTTCAGTTTTTATCAATGAGGTACTTAATATTCCGGTGGAGATTTCTCCTGGTTTAGTTGTTTTGGGGTGTGAATATCCAGAAGTCTCTGAGAGATCTAGATATACCAGAGCATTTTTGTTTGTAGCTATGGCAATGATACGGCTTTGTATAATCTCACAGTGTTTAGGTCCGGAGGCTCCCACTTTATTTACCTGGAGAGCCAGGATGTTAGCTTGGTATAATTTGGAGATATATATGTTAAGGGGGACAAGACGTTGTGCGTTGGCCTCTAAGATCTGGGTGCCTTTCGAGCAGTGGTTAATGATTTGAAAGAATGTATCTATCTTTTTCTACTTTTTTAGTTGTTTATGTTTATAATCAATATTGATTTAATGGTTCGGTACTTTTTATTTTTTAATATCTGCTTGCTTTGTAGCCTGATTTAGATCTCTGTGTTTATCAATACTGTGTCCACGAGCTGGTACATTCTTGTGTTATTTTTTCAGTTTGAAGAATTATATATAAATAAAGTTAAAAAAAAATGAAGTTGCAGAGTTTGATGTAAAGGTGGACATAATAACATCATTAAAGACTCTCAGTTCTTTGAAAACTCCATGAGTTCTTGGACAAGTCAGTTCTGGAGCAAGGGAAAGTCCCTAGCTGCTATAGCCGAGTTTTCTAAGAAATCGTTGTAGATTTTCGGAACTAGAGGAAGTAGCCCTGCCGTATTTGGACTGCATAAGCTATGACTAAATATGGTTATTATTCTTATGCCTATATAAGGACATAGTGATTTATACCTATATAAGGGCATGAATAGGGAAATTTACAATAGTGTCCTAAAATGGTTCACAAAACCCGCTCCACGTTATCATGTTCATCTAAGATTAAGTACTAAACATAAAAGCTAGAGCATGTGTATTTACAATCCCTCCCTAAAAATATGGTCGTACACAAAATGAGCATTTACACAATATGCATCTAAGGGCAATGATTTCATTGTAAGCATATGATATGATATTAGCAATGCTAACCAAATGAATCACAACATTTACATTTATAAAATGGCTCTAGATACAGAAAAAAGGTTGAAACCATCCCATAGCAGAATATACAAGCTAGTTCGATTTGTGCATTAGGTCAATATTGTTTCTAGGAAGTAGTCAAAGAATTCTTGTTCTCTAAGAATAGTTCTACTTTAAGCAGATTGCTTTGCGCCAAAGTTTAGTCTGTTTTGGAAAAAAGTCAAATTAAATTGTAGTGAAATAGAGTTCCAAACTTGGAAGCTTTTGTTTTGAAAAAAGTGAAGGTTGAATCTCAGAGTTCAAAAGAACGCTGTGTGCTAATTTCAAAAGTTATTCTCGCTGTCAGGAGAAAACATTAAGTCATCCAGGCTGGCAAAGAAATCGTCCACAACAGTAGATGAAAGTTCAACTACTTCATTAGGAAGGTCAATTGTACACAGATGTGAAGCATTGTCATCAGCATCAGCCAGATTAGCAATGTTTATAGCAGATGGTACCTGTGTGCCTGTCTGTCTGCGTATCTTACCTCCAGTTGGACTTGCCGGTGAGATCTCAATGAATGCTGTCATCAGGATTGGTAGCCGTTGGGGGCAACACAACACATGACCCGTTACCGGACCCAGTAATGCGTCAACATCAGTTGGCATAGCCGATGGTAGTGTTAGACAGATATCAAACACGTATTCCTCTCCACAAAGCAGGCATCGTAGAACAGGTAAGATGCAATCTTGCCAGATTGGTCTGAATGACAGGAACCATGTGGTATTCAGATCTCTCAAACAAGCCAAGCCAAGGATCTGTGTTATTCTGTCACGATACCTCATGGCCTGGAGTGCATTCTCCATGCTGACTTGGGTATCACTGGTGGCCGATGTGCCATAACGGAGCAGGAGGAAAAAAAAGTAGGGTCCCGGCTACGAGTCCCAAGACGAGAGGCAGGCCGCCGAACACAGAGTGTACGAAGTTAGGAAAAATGCCGAGGACTGCTTCAAAGAGGGCTAACAGTCCCGAACAAATCGTCTTAAATACATGTGCAATACCGCTGGTATCAGACATGTTAAGGATACGACTATTGGGCAGTTTGTTGATAATAATGCATGTATCTCTGCAGAGGACCTTGCAATTTGCAGATCATACGTCTCACTGGACGAGGTCAGTGGCACATTTTTTTGCAAAAGAATAGCTTTCATTCTGCTTAAAGTATCAATTTGTATCGAAGAGATGTTCAGTGAAGTCAATAGTGGCAACTCCCTGTCTGTCTTAGTTTTAGGAAACAATACTTGCATACAACAAGTGACCCTGGCTGACACACTAACGAGATAGCCTCTTCCTGGCATCATTCCACAACATCTGTGATCATTTAACATAATGTAGCTACCATTGGAAAGCTGCCTAAAAACTAGATCTATCACTGCTGTGGACGAACCTTGCAGGTTGCAAGAAAGGTTATTGGAAGAACCCTTGCAGGCTCCGTGTAAATTAATATCTTGACATAACAGTGTACCACTTAGTGAGTTTTTACAATTTTTACCACTAAGAAATACCTCCTTTCCCCCACTCCAACATTTGTGTGTGTATGGTAAATCCCGGGTTGACTTAATGTATTCTTTACTCAACCTTTCATACAGGCCTGCTGGTATGTGTTTTAATCAATACTGAAACTGGAAGGTCGTCACTGGTATCGTGATGGTACCATGTATTATCCATTCAACCGATGGTTTCTCAGAAACAGTCAATGGTAAACTCTCCAGTTTTTCTATGCTCAGCACCGTATAGTCTGCTCCCCTCTGTGCCAACGAGATTTGTTTATCTGTAAGATTAAACACAGTAAACAATGACATAGTGTTGATTAAACGCCAAGTCACGTTGCCTGAACGGAGATTTTGTAACGTCCAGCCTAGCAGCATTATAGAACGTAATTGAGACTGGCCATGTTGTGACATTAGCAAGTTCTGTTGCATTATGTCTATGGCAGACGATACAATGCTGTCCAAAGAATAAATTCTGGACGACAGAGTTGTTAACCCATTGTCAACTACAGAGAGTGATTTCTCTAAATTAATACAATCAATTTCTCGTATTCTTTCCCCTGTTTCAATTTGCGTGACTTTCCATGCTTCATTGTATACAGCGTAGATTACGGCATATATGAAACGATTATGACGTGGATTACAAGGTCCTAATAAGAATTCTTGCAAATCAACGCCATCTTTAAGCAAAGATAAGTGTTGTTTTATTTCTGGAAGTGTGGATCTCTGCAACCACTCAAGGCATAGTGTTCCTACACTATAAGTTGTTATTATCCCTGGATGTTGTCTTTGGATTTATCTTTAATCTGGCTGAGTTACTGTGAACCCTTGTGTCTTGTTCAGGAATCTATCTTGACAGTTATTTGTGTCTGTTGGCCAGATTAACAATTTTTTCCATTCAGGATGTGTTCTGTTTTGTAGAAAAATATAATTCACGTCTACCTCCTCACCTGAAGTTAAATTACTATCAGGTGTGAGCTTATGTACGGGCGGTTTGTTTAAATCTTTTATCTTAGCCAGGCCAAGACAGGATGTCTGTTGAACAGTTTCATTTAAGAACAGTATTTATTCTGGGATGATGCAAGCTCTGAACAATGCTTCTAAACCTTGTAACTGCTAGTCTTTTGTGCCCCAAACAGTTTTTGTCTCAATGTTGTCTTTCCAAAAGTCAAAGCCTAAGGTGGACAATTGAGCATAAAAGGCCGCAGGATAAATTTGTTTAGTATTTGTCAACATACTTTTCATGCCTGTCTTATTAACATTTTTAAAGTAAAAACTTTCTGGGTTTGCAACATTAAAACCTGTAAAATGATTAGGTGGCCTCAGAAGCAAGTTGATGTTCTTACTTGCTGTGTCCATTTTTATGTGTTTTCCGTCTATCAACTTTCCCAAACTGAAAACAAGAATGAGCCATAGCAAGAGATAAAATACACCTAATCCAATCCAAAATTCAACCCATGGTGAAACCATATATGTTTTTGTAAGCTCTTGACCAAGTTCAGTTAATATTTCCTTGAAAGTTTTATTTGCTGGCGTAGTTTCAGGTTCACTGGGATTTTCAGAAAAGTTATCAAAGTTGATAAAATAGCCAGAGGCAGTTCTCTCAATAGTTGGTATTGCATCCAGATTCTTTGAAATCACTGGAGTTGCTTGGTCTCTTGACATATTAGTATAGTCAGATGTTACATCATTGTAGATGGGAGTTTCTTGACGAACTGTTATTTGGGTTTCAAGAGGCACAAGTTCCATGGCTTTGTTACATAGTCCTTCTTTCCTCACTGTAGATTCTTCAAAGGTGATGAGTCTTTCAGTTTGAACCTCTTGTATAGTAGCAAGATTTGGTCTTCTGCTACATCTTGGGAGCCCACTAGGCCTACTCCCTATTATCGGCCACATGGTGTGGTTTTACCAGGTCAATTGATACAGACCGGTTCTCCTTTCTTCCAGCAAGGGGCGGCAGTAGCACGGTTCTTGATCCGTGGATTGCTAGTACAGGTACTGGTTTTCGGTAAGAAGGCCCAAATTCCATCTGGTCCGCTATTTTTTCCCTGACCAGATCCCCAATCTTTGGAATCCAGACAGGTCTTGCTGGGACAGGTGGTTTTTCTTCAGTGGTCATTGGCTTTTCACTGGTGTTGTTAAGACCTCTTCTTGTTTCATTTAAGTCCTGTAAAACAGCCAAACGATCTTTGATATCAAATGGTTTTTGTTCCACCACTGAAGTGTGACGATCGAGATCTTTAACCAACATTCTAGTACCAAAAAGGATTTCATATGGAGTGACTCCACCCAAAGAATTTCTTGGCAGGTTATTAAGACTACGTTGGACATTTATTAAATGTTTGACCCACCCATCACCCGAACCTAATACCCTAGCTGTTATAGATTGCTTTATGTCACAGTTTTTTCTCTCCACAACCGAATTTCCCTCAGGATGGAATGGACTCGAAAATTGCAATGCAACACACAAGCTGGCCATGGCTTCCTTGTAAGCCCTAGAGCTAAACGCAGGACGCTGGTCAGAATGTAGCGTGCCGATTGTGTATGTGCCGATAAAGACTCGCAAATCTTTTATAACAGTTCAGGCGCCAGCCGAGCGCTGAGGCCACATCCAAATGAATCTTGAGCATGAATCCACTGCGACCATGATATATTTATAGTTGCCATCCCTTTGTAAGGGACTACAGTGGTCCAGATAAACACATGCTAGTGGTTTATCTGAAATCAGAAGGGGTGTCTGCGCCGGGCGTTTCACTGTTGAAACTTTCATTTCCTGGTAGATTTCACATTCCAAAACATAGTTTCTGGTTTGTTTCCTAATACGTGGAAACCAGCATTGCTGTTTTAATAATGTAATTGTGGCGGAAACACCTGCGTGTGCAGAGGCAAGCCCTTCGAGTGCTGCTAAGAGTAGTCCTAACCTGTGTTCCATGTTTAGGATCACTCTATTCCCCACTCCACGGATTCGAGCAAAAGGAACATTTGCATCAGTTATATATGAGTACTTGAGTGGAAAGCCTTTTGGTAATGTTTAACCACTATCTTTTATTGAAGCAGTGACAGCTTGCATTATTTCGCTGTCTATTTTCCTTTTCAAACGAGTGATTGCAGCTACTGAAACCGTTTGCACAGCTGCCTTTGTGGCTTCATCAGCCAATGAATTCTAAGCGTGGGCGTAAAATCCGTTTCGTGGGCAAATTTGCGGATTTTTGACGATTTCGCGATCCGCGAATTGCGCGAATTTACCCAAAATTCCGCAAATTCGCAAGCTACGAATTATTTTGCTTGGTCGCGCTTGAAAAATACAATATCGCGCACGCGGCGTTGACTCTGAGCCTGCTGAGTTGTTTTTCTCCCGGTTTTGCTTGTGCTGCGCCATTTTCTATCAGGCTGCGTGATCGCGCGAGAGTTTTTCGAACGCAATTACGTCATCGCGGCTTGCCATCTTGCACGGCGAATGCGAGTACGTCATAAATGCCCGCGACGGCACGCAGCTGACTTCCGGCGGGAGGTTATAACAGCTCGCGTTCCCGTAATTGCAAAAATTGCAATTCTGCACCAGAAATCCACCTCAGTAAGCATAAACCTTGTGAAAATGATGATTTTGATCAGAATAACTCCTCAGATTGACATTTGAC
Organism: Lissotriton vulgaris; assembly: GCF_964263255.1. Taxonomy (NCBI): domain Eukaryota; kingdom Metazoa; phylum Chordata; class Amphibia; order Caudata; family Salamandridae; genus Lissotriton; species Lissotriton vulgaris. The sequence goes on from NW_028254758.1 coordinate 231,334, forward strand.
TGCACTTTTTGGTGCAGGAGTCCATTTTTTGGGGTGAGGTGGGGTGGGAGGAAGGAAGTGCCTCAGAGTCTCCAACTTCCTGTTCCTGTCTAGCAGGCTCCTCCCAGTGCTTTGTGCATGTACTGGTCACTTTTCATTTGGCTGTTGAGCTGGAAGGATTACTTTCTGTGACTGCTGCTGTATTTGTATTTGAGGACTTTTTGGACTTTGGAGTTTGGATCACTTTTGGACTTGAGATTTTACAAGTAAGTTTGTGTTGTTTGTTTGGAGCATTGCAGTTGAGGCAACTAGAGTTCTAAAACTTTTTTCACAACTTTAACAAAATATATATTGTGGTGGGTAGCCACAGTATCCAGTAGGCCCAGGGTTAGTCATGGGTGCATGATACAACAGTTTCTGTGATTTTTTAAAACTTAATTCTCATTTATGTCATGGAATTATAGCTCACTGTTATATGTTGATTTTTTTTTAAATTTTGGGTTGCCTGTAAAGCCTCACTTCTGAGTGTTTTTCAATTTTTTGGGGTGTTGTTGGGGGCTGGCCATGTGGGTGGGGACCATTTTGAGGGCTGTTACAGGCAGGGCCTGGCCATGTGCTGGGGGTCAAGGGGCCATTTTGAAGGCAGGCAGTGTGCTCAGGCCTGCACCCAGTTTTCCTAGCTTTCATCCATTATGCCCAGGGGTACTCAGTGGTGCATGGGCCTAGTCTTTCTGTGGGGTGTCTTGAATTTAAATATTATTGAGGGCATGGATGGCATTGGAATGTGGTGATTTTTGAGTGTTTTTCGACTTTTTGAGGTGTTGTTGGGGTCTGGCCATGTGGGTGGGGGGCATTTTGAGGCCTGGTACAGGCAGGGCCTGGCCATGTGGTGGGAGTCAAGGGGCCATTTTGAAGCCAGGCAGTGTGTTCAGCCCTGCACCCAGCTTGCCTTGCTTTCAACCATTATTCCCAGGGGTACTCAGTGGTGCATGGGCCTAATCTTTCTGTGGGGTGTCTTGAATTTAAACATCATTGAGGGCATGAATGGCATGGGATTGTGGTGATTTTTGAGTGTTTTTTTACTTTTTGGGGTGTTGTTGTGGCCTGGCCATGTGGGTGGGGGCTATTTTGAGGCGTGGTACAGGCAGGGCCTGGCCATGTGGTGGGGGTCAAGGGGCCATTTTGAAGCCAGGCAGGGTGCTCAGGCCTGCACCCAGTTTGCCTTGCTTTTATCCTTTATGCCCAGGGGTACTCAGTGGTGCATGGGCCTAGTCTTTCTGCGTGGTGTCTTGAATTTAAACATCATTGAGGGCATGGATTGCATGGGATTGTGGTGATTTTTGAGTGTTTTTCGACTTTTTAGGGTGTATAACTGATGTTCCTCTGGCTTCCATTGCTTTTAGGTGCACAAGAGAACTACCAGTGCCAGGAGGAAGTCCTGCAGTGGTGTGTGCAGCACAACGTCACGTGACATCACGTGTGGCCACAGACAAGACAACTCTGCAACTCGTGCAACTGCGGCCTGCTGTTCTGACATCTCAAGAAGATGGCCCCAAAGACAGTTGGCCATAGCGCCTCAGCGAAAAAACCTGCCAGTTCCACTGCCAGTGAGAAGGAGCAGAAGAAGCAGGTGGCACCACCTACCAAGGAGACTGGTGTGCCCACTGACACTTTTTTGGGGGAAAAAAAACTACGCCTGCAGCAGCAGTGGTGCCTGCTGGGGACCAAGCTGGAAGCAGCACCTCCGCTTCATTGGGCTCAGTGCCACCACGCCAACTTAGGTCCAAGACCATGAGCGCTGATGAGGCAGCCACTTTACTTTCTCAATCACCATCGACCAGTGATGTTGGCTTATCACAAGAAAGTACCATCCAATCAACGCCGGGTGTAACTCAGCTGACAAGTGTTCAACAACCACAGCTGCAACGACAACCACAAGTGCAACTAGTACAAGCGCAAGTACATGGGCAAGGAGAGGCGCAAGTACATGGGCAAGGAGAGGCGCAAGTACATGGGCAAGGAGAGGCGCAAGTACATGCGCAAGAAGAGGTTCATGGAGCGGCACAACTTCCTACAACGCTTATTCCTCCAGAAGTAGGGGTACATCAGGAAATTGATATTGAAGCGGAGGTATCATCCAAGGAAGGCACTCCTCCTGATGATGATCCACCATTGGCTACCAGATCCCCAGCAAGAAAAAGGTCAAGGAGGGCTACTACTACTACAAGTTCTTCTTCAAGCCCCCTTCATTCTGATGACCTTGATCTTGATTGGAACCCACAAATGCAGTCTGAGAGTGAGGCATGCCTTGAGCCGACAAAGGTAGCTAAGCCTAAAAGGAAGGTTCCCGCAAGGCTTCGACTTATGGGTGAAGACAACGAACAAGTAGTGGTGTCTTGTGCTGCTGATGAACAGTCTGATGACGAACCAGTCATCACAGATGTCACTGCAGCCCCAGTGGGCATGCAGCAGACTAACATTTTCACCCTATCCCGAATGGCTGCTGAGCAGGATGATCATGTGGGCGGCGTGGCACTGGTACCACTACCAACACAGTTAACTACAACACCAAAACGACCTACAGCTTCCATATTTTCTCGTCAGAAGGGCCGGCATGGACCTCCATCCAGCTCGACCTCCATTACCTCAAGTAGTGGTGCTGTAAGTCAACTACAGAAACAAATTCAGCCATGCCCATCCTCTACTTCATCTGGCATTGAAAGTCAAAGTAGCACCTCCACCACCAGCAGACATCTCCAGTCCCCAGTTTGGGACTTCTTTACTGTTAGCAAAAAGGCGGAAAACATGGTCGTTTGTTCGATTTGTAAAGTATTAGTTAGTCGGGGTAAGCTTGGAACCAACTATGGTACCGGAGGCCACAGAGGTCATCTCAAACAACACCACCCTATCTAGTGGTATAAGCACCTAAGTGAGATAGAGGAAGCCAAAGCAAATCCAAAGGTATCCCTTGATATTGCATCTGATGATGATGAGAGGCTGATCGTGCAGGGGGGAAGTGAAGAAGCGACAGCCATTTTTTCTGGTACACCCAGTACCCCTGGCAGCAGCACTGCAGTGGTAGCGCCCACACCCTCTACCCTTGCAACATGTATGAGGCACACTAAGAGTCTGGGACAGACACCAATGCCAAAAACTAAATCACTGAGCCTAACTGGTTTGAAGTCTGCATCATCATCATCATCATCATCATCATCATCATCATCATGTAAAATGGTCCAGCCCACCATTACCAGCATTTTTTGGTCGGAACCGCCATTTGAACGCAACCACCCAACGGTGCGTCTGTATAACGCCAAGCTGGCTAAAATGCTAGCACTGGACCTTCTCCCTTTCTCTTTCGTGGAAGGGGTGGGTTTTCGTGAATTGGTGGCAACAGTCTGCCCTAAATGAAAGGTTCCTAGCAGGTCCTATTTTGCAAGGGTTGCTGTTCCAGCACTACATCAAGATGTGCTGGAGGTGATTGGCACAGCTATTCTGAAGAGTGCTGTTCACACTATCCACATGACAACAGACATGTGGACCAGTTGCCAAGCCCTTGATTACATGTGCATCACTGCACATTGGGTCTCTTTTGCAGGAGTCGAAAAACAGTTAAAACACAAAGATGTTGACACGGAGGAAGTTTTTCAAGGTACTCGCAAACATGCAACAGTAGGCATGTTTGGCATGGAGAAATCTCACACTGCACCAAACCTTTTGGAGGAGTTTAACAGCAAGGTCAATGAATGGCTGCATCCAAGAAATCGCACAGTTGGTTATGTTTCCACGGATAATGGCAGTAATATAGTTAAGGCCATAGAGCACGGCGGCTATTTCAGAGTGCCGTGTTTGGCGCACAGTATTAACATCGTGGTGCAAGCCTTCTTGAAAACAGAAGCGCCAGTCGTCAAATTACTGACCATCTGCCGAAGAATCTGCACACATTTTAGCCATTCATTTAAGGCCCGGAAGCAGCTGAGGAGCCTTCAATATGAACGCAAACTGCCAGTCAAAGGACTAATCCAGGAGGTGGCAACACGTTGGAACTCAACCTTTTACATGCTTGAGCGTCTGTCTGAGCAGTGGGAGGTAATACATGAGTTTGTCTTTAAACTGGGTTCTTCTCATAAAGACATTAGGCTAGAGTTGGAGGAATGGAAGCTAATTGCAAGCCTGACAGACATGCTTCGTCCTTTTGAGGTCTTCATGCGTGAAGTCAGCAGGGAGGACTGTTCTTTGAGCAAAGCTATCCCATTGTTGCGCATGCTAAAGCACCAACTGAACGATGTGTGTTCAACCTTCCGAGATGATGGTGAAAAGCGAGAAGCATATGATTTGGCGGAGAAGTTATTAAGGCGCCTACTTGACAATGAAAGGCTTAAAAAGATACATACAGAACAACATTACATTTGTGCCACTATTATTGATCCACGGTATGGCATGGAGAAATCTCACACTGCACCTAACCTTTTGGAGGAGTTTAACAGGAAGGTCAATGAATGGCTGCATCCAAGAAATCACACAGTTGGTTATGTTTCCACGGATAATGGCAGCAATATAGTTAAGGCCATGGAGCACGGCGGCTATTTCAGAGTGCTGTGTTTGGCGCACAGTATTAACATCGTGGTGCAAGCCTTCTTAAAAACAGAAGCGCCAGTCGTCAAATTACTGACCATCTGCCGAAGAATCTGCACACATTTCAGCCATTCTTTTAAGGCCCGGAAGCAGCGGAGGAGCCTTCAATATGAACATAAACTGCCAGTCAAAGGACTAATCCAGGAGGTGGCAACACGTTGGAACTCAACCTTTTACATGCTTGAGCGTCTGTCTGAGCAGTGGAAGGTAATACATGAGTTTGTCTTTAAATTGGGTTCTACTCATAAAGACATTAGGCTAGAGTTGGAGGAATGGAAGCTAATTGCAAGCCTGACAGACATGCTTCGTCCTTTTGAGGTCTTCATGCGTGAAGTCAGCAGGGAGGACTGTTCTTTGAGCAAAGCTATCCCATTGTTGCGCATGCTAGAGCACCAACTGAACGATGTGTGTTCAACCTTCCGAGATGATGGTGAAAAGCGAGAAGCATATGATTTGGCGGAGAAGTTATTAAGGCGCCTAGTTGACAATGAAAGGCTTAAAAATATACATACAGAACAGCATTACATTTGTGCCACTATTCTTGATCCACGGTACAAAAAGGCAGTGGCTAGCAAAGCATTCATTCCTTTTGATGAAGCAGATGTTTCAAAGTACAAACATTGGCTAGCTGTGTCAGCCACTCGGTTCGAAAGGGAACGGCAGAACCTTCAAGGAGCACAAGTACAACTGAATCAGCAGGCTATCCGGCATCAAGTTCCACTTCTCAATCCGTAGCCGAAGGGAGTCACTTTCCCTCACAGCCATTAAAGACACCAGCAACCATATCATCAACCACACCTGCACCAGGTCGCTAACAAATATTAAAATCCACTCCTTGAGATTAAGGGTACGGCGTGCTGCGACCTACGGAGACGTGGGAGCACTTGTTAGACTATGTGTGGTGTTGGTGAGACCACACATAGTCTAACAAGTGCTTCCACGTCTCCGTAGGTCGCAGCACGCCGTACCCCGTAGAGGGGTACGATGACCCCGATGATGAAGCATGACACCAAGGGGCCTGTTGGTGTGTGAGGGGACCTAAAAACATAAAGGTGTTCCCCACTGTGGAGGAGACACCCTTAATCTCAAGGAGTGGATTCTAACTGTTTATTTAAATATGCCCAGGGAGAATGAATCCATTCTGATTTCTCTCTCTCCCCCCTCTGATTGTTAATTATACGCAAACAAATATTGTCAGAAGGGGATTGGCTAACTCAGCAAGGGTTAGCTCGGTCCAATGATGAAAAGGTCAGAGATGGTACGCAAAGTGGATCAACCCTGGAGAACCTTGAGTCGGTGGTGCAGGCCTATCTGAATGACCCAACAGAGGTCTGTCATAATGAGAACCCATTGGGATATTGGTATACGAAAAGCTCTGTATGGTGACTGATCACCAACCTGGCTCTAAATTATTTGTCTTGCCCACTCGCAAGCGTGTCTTCTGAACGTGTTTTCAGTGCTGCTGGTGCCATTGTTACTTCAAAAAGGACCCGCCTTTTGTCCAAAAATGTGGAGAGGTTAACAATAATCAAGAGGAATCAGCACTTCATAATACCTGATTACAAAAAACGTGAATGCACAAAGGAAGAAGAGGACACCGACTTAGGTGACGCCGACGGAAGTTCTTCTCAGTCACCAGACCTACTCCCGTCTCAATTCGTAGACTTGGAGGACGAGCTCTGCTTCCCTGACACCGAGGCCTGAAAATTACTTCCTTTTTTTCCGTACTTATTCACTTTTATTCCTGTGTGTCTTTCTTTGTTTTGATACTTTTACCACAACAAAACTCTAATCACCTAATCACAATAAGTCCATCATCAGCACTGTCTTCATCTTATTTTTCTTATTGATTTGAAGATGCCACAGTCTGCATTCAGATGTTCACAAGTTCACAACTCAATCATGCTCCTCTATCCTCCTCCTCGAGACTCCCCCTATCCATTTCCCTCAAGGCAGATGGATGGATTATGGAGAAAAAACAAACTTTGTCTTCGTAGGCGAGTCCCCTCAAGTGGGACTGAAATAACTGACTGACTACATGCTTGCTGATTGTTGACAGACCTACTTCTGAAATTTAAAGGAGAGGCTGCCCTGTGGTCCCTCACTTTCTGAAGAAGATGCAGACAAAAAGTAGAACAGGTAATGAATAATGAGAAGATGGCATGCAGTGGACAGCAATGGCTGTCTGTCTCTGTTGAAACCAATTGCTGTTTGTTTTTTGTGAACAGCGCAATTTGCCATGTTTTGAATATACCAGTATTGCAGGTTTTTGGGGGTTTCTTTGGAGGTGTACTAGATTTGCGGTGCTGGGTCGGGGGGTCTGGGAGCACTGCTGGCACAGTCTAATGTTGATTGAATTTGTTTTTCAGGAAATCCATGGTGGAAAAGGGGAGTTAGGGCCTAGCTGCACAGCGTATTTGGACTGAATTGAAGGTAGTAGGCCCCTTTTTGCCTGTTTGGGGTGTTCTGCTTTTTTGCGGGTGGCTGCAGGGGTCTTGGGGCATAGCTCGGAAGGTCTAATATCGGAATCAAGTGTTTTGGACCAAATCCATCTTGAAATGTTTTTTGCGTTTTTGGTCACTTGCCTGTGTTTGGGGGGCTTCCAGGTTTTTGTGGGTGGGTTTTGGGGTCTGGGAGCACTGCTGGGTATGGATACTTTTGATTGCAAGAGGTTTGAAGCAAATCCATGGTGGCAAAGGGGAGTTAGGGCCTGGCTGCAGAGCGCGCGCGGAGTGATTTTGGAAATTTGCCGGGAAATTTCTAAGTCCCCATTTTTTTAGTTTTGCTTTTTGGCTGTTTGGGGGTCTTCTAATTGTTTCCGCCTGGGTTGACGGGTCTGGGGCCATTGCTGGGAATGTCTAATACCGGATAAAAGGGGTTTGGATAAAATACATGGTGAAAAAGTTTTTCACATTTTAGAGTTATCGCTCACTTTCGTGTTTTTGAGGGCCTATTTGGGGGGTTCCTGGTGTTTGGGGGTGGGTTTTGGGGTGTTGGAGCAATGCTTGGTATGGATACTTTTGATTGCAAGAGGTTTGAAGCAAATCCATGGTGGCAAAGGGGAGTTAGGGCCTAGCTGCAGAGCGCGCGCGGAGTGATTTTGGAAATTTGCCTGAAAATTGCTAAGTCCCCATTTTTGTAGTTTTGCTTTTTGGCTGTTTGGGGGTCTTCTACTTGTTTCCGCCTGTTGACGGGTCTGGGGCCATTGCTGGGAATGTCTAATACCGAATAAAAGTGGTTTGGACAAAATCGGAGGTGAAAATTTGTTTGCGTTTTTGCTCACTTGCTTGTCTTTGGGGTGCTGTTTGGGGGGGTTCCGGGTGTTAGGGGGTGGGTTTTGGGGTCTGGGAGCACTGCTGGCACAGTCTAATGTTGATTGCATTTGTTTTTCAGGAAATCCATGGTGGAAAAGGGGAGTTAGGGCCTAGCTGCACAGTGTATTTGGACTGAATTGAAGGTAGTAGGCCCATTTTTGCTTTTTGCCTGTTTGGGTGTGTTCTGCTTTTTTGCGGGTGGCTGCAGGGGTCTGGGGGCATAGCTCGGAAGGTCTAATATTTGAATCAAGTGTTTTGGACCAAATCCATGGTGAAATGTTTTCTGCGTTTTTGCTCACTTCCCTGTGTTTGGGGTGCTGTTTGGGGGGCTTCCATGTTTTTGTGGGTGGGTTTTGGGGTCTGGGAGCACTGCTGTGTATGGATACTTTTGATTGCAAGAGGTTTGAAGCAAATCCATGGTGGCAAAGGGGAGTTAGTGCCTAGCTGTAGAGCGCGCGCAGAGTGATTTGGGAAATTTGCCTGAAAATTTCTAAGTCCCCATTTTTGTAGTTTTGCTTTTTGGCTGTTTGGGGGTCTTCTATTATTATTATTATTAATACGTTTTATAAAGCGCTTGGTTACACTAGCAAGTGTGTCCCCACGCTAATTGCTTTACTGCTGCTTCAATTGAGTCTCGGCATGATTGAGGGGAGTGTCATCGACCGAGCACTATCCTTTGGGGAACAGGACTGTTTTAAGCTCTCTCCGAAAGAGTAGCTCAGAGTTTTCCAGACGCAGCCTCTCTGGCAGCTTGTTCCATATCCTGGCAGTCATGACTCTTAAAGATCTTCCACCCATTCTCACTCTTTTAAACTTCGGGACCTGAACCTGTCCAGTGCCACAAGATCTTAACTGACAGGTAGGCTCGTACCGATTAAGAAGGCTATGCAGGTACCTGGGGCCTTTTTCATGGAGGATACGATGTCCTACACAGAGGGCCTTGAAAGTTACCCGTTCCCTAATCGGGAGCCAGTGAAGGGACCTCAGTGCTTTTTGTGCTGATGCCCTTCTAGGTAGCTGTAGGATCATTCGGGCAGCTGCATTTTGTATGCGTTGTAGTCTCTGGAAGCATTGTACGCTGGCCCCTAGATATAGTACATTTCCATATTACAGCCTAGATGTTATCAGGGCATGGACCAGGGTCTGATGTACCGGCACGGGCATAAGATCCAAAGGTTTACCTAAGGACCCGTAGCATGCCAAAACAAGTGCCTGCCACTTGTTTGGTCTGGTGGTCAAATGATATGTTATTATCTAGCCAGACTCCTAGATTCTTCACTAGATTGCTGGTTATGGGCAATTCACCCAGCTCGTCCAGCCACCAGGCCGAGGTTCACACTGATGGAGATTTGCCTACAATCAGTACCTCCGTCTTATTCCCATTAAGTCAGAGGCAGTTATCCGCCATCCACTTGGCAAGCTCTGGCAAGCAGATCGCGAAGTTGGCAGCACATTGTGTCTCTGGTTGCGTCAAAGTCACAATCTGTTGCGTGTCGTCTGCATATGACACTATCTCAACCCCAAATTTATCAGTGATCTCACCAACTGGGGCCACATACAGATTGAATAAGGTGGGGCTGAGACTGGGGCCTTGTGGCACTCCCTGTTTAAGTTGTATTTCTTTGGACCTAAAATGTCCTTGTGCGACCTGGAAGCTGCGGCCTGTTAAAAAAGATTCCAACCACTCCCATGCTTTGCCTCTCACTCCTCCCTTTTTAAGACACTGTTGCAGTGTGTGATGAGCTACAGTGTCGAAAGCGGCACTGAGGTCGAGGAGACTCAATGCCGCCGTCTGACCTTCGTCCGCATATATTCGTAGGGCTTCAGTTGAAGATAGCAGGGCCGACTCAGTCGAGTGTGACGCGCGGAATCCCGACTGTGAGGGATGGAGCAGTCCATTCGTCTCAGCAAATGTAGAGAGTTGTTTATTGACTGCTTTCTCCGCGATCTTGGCAAAGTAGGGGAGAAGGGAAATGGGCCGCAGATTTTCTAGTTTTGCTATACTAATGTTGGGCTTCTTTCTCAGAGGAAGGACTATTACTTTCTTCCATGTAATAGGTACTTGTCCTGATTCGAAGGAGAGAGCAAGTAGATGTCTAATATAGGGCTCCAGAGTGTTTATGCTGCCATGAAGTCTTTTTGGAGGTGCTGGATCACTAGGTGATCATGATTTAATGCTTCCTGCTATATGGCATATTATTTCCCGTGAAGGTACTGAAAATGCAGAGAGGCACTTGCTATCCTGTGTAGTCATGGGGATTTCCGCCCTCCCCTCACCTACTCTAGCTGCCTCCGAAAAGGCAGAGTAGATTGTATCTACTTTACTGGCAAAAAACTCTGCAACCTGATTGCAGGCATTGACTGATTCATTTATAGGGGCTGCTAGTGGGGCGAGATCTGACAATTCCCTGTATACTAGAAACATTTCCTTCAGGGAGTTGTCCGCATCCTTGATTCTAGTGCAGTAATAGGTTTGTCTAGTTTTCCGGATCAGGGCGTGATATTACTTCTAACCCTTCTTGTATCCAGCTCTCTGTGTCTCAGAGAAACGCCTCCTCCGTTTCCTCTCTAAGCGTTTACACTCCGCTTTTTTTTCCCGCAGTTCAGTGTTGAACCAGGGGGCAGATTTGGATTTCCTCACTGGAGCATTCCGAGTCCAAGGCGCCGTGTAATTTAGCACCTTTTGGATTCACAGGTCTAATGCTTCACAGGCAGAGTCTATTCCCTCGCCCTCGGGAGGGCCTCCCAATGGTATTATTTTATTAAATGCCTCTGTGGAAAACTTTGCTCATTTCCTGCGTTTATTTGAGGTGCTAGTCCCATTCTGAGGTCCATTATCTGGGACTGCTACCCGAAAGGAGACTAGAAAATGGTCTGACCAAATCACAGGAGTTGGGGGCGCTACAGTCAGGGTGTCCCAGTTAGCGCAAATAGGTTCCAGAAGGTGACCTTGGCAGTGAGTGGGTATTTCTGATTTTAACAGCATTTGTATGCCTGCCAGTTCCTGTCTGAGTTCCTGAGCTTCAGCGTTGAGAGGATCATCAAAATGATAGTTTAAATCCCCTAGGAGAAGGAGTCTCTCATGTTTAAGGGCAGATAGCGTAAGGATCTCCACCAGTTGAGTAGAAAAACTAGTTCCAGGCCCAGGGGGGCGGTATATCAAAAATCCTTCGAGGCAGTATCCATGAGACACTGTAATAGAGAAAAACCCAGTCTCACTGTTTGCAATATCCATCTCTTCTAGGGTGCAGGCCAGATCTTGTTTGTGTATTATCGCAATTCCTCCCCCTTCCCCTTCTTCCTGTCTATTCTCTTTATATCATATCCCGTGGGAGGGCAGCCCGCACATCTGGTGCTGATGTGGTATTAAGCCATGTCTCCGTGAGGAATAGTGCATCCACCTGATCGTCCGTCAGGTAGTCATATACTTCCATCTTATGTTTCCCTAGGGAGCGGCAGTTTATAAGGGCGAGATTTAATATCTTTCCCTTACCCCTAGACCTGAGTTGTCTATTTGTGGCGAAGATGCAGTGCGCTAACTTTTTGTCTCCATTCTCAATGATTATACTGTGCCGACAGGTGTTGCCTGTGAGAGGACATACGTTTCTAAGCTCGCGGGAGCTACAGTGCTTTCGGAAACTGAAACCCCCAGGGGTTCCTGCCCCTAGCCCCGGTCGGTCACGGACGGGCACAGACAGGCTTGCCTTTGGCGCGCCTTCGGCGTGCCGTCGGCTCGCCCGCTGCGCCCGTCCGCTGCGCCTCCGGCTCAGGTCAGGCATTTAAAGCGGAAGTGGAAGAGGGTGGGAGGGGCCAGTCAGCTGACGCGGTCCCCTTACACTTCCACCAAGATGGCGGCTGTTTGCTCGGTTTCTGCCCCGTAGCAGCACCTTAATCGTCTAAATGCACCAGGTGGGATTCGCGTGCAGCAGTAAGTGATAAACAATTTAAAAGCTCAAAGTCCCAAAATCGACAATAAGCCAACAGAATTTAAAAACAACGAGCCTCTTTACCTCCCGGCTTTCCGCCTCAAGAGGGAAGAGTGCAAGCAGTAACACGGCGCAAACAGATGACGAATTTATGTGCTCGCCAGATGGCGGGAGGGGCCAGGCAGCTGACGCGCTCCCCTTACACTTCCCCCAAGATGGCGGGTGTTTGCTCGGTTTCCGCCCCATAGCTGCACCTTAATCAGCTGCGGGGGGGCCAGCAGAGGTCTAAATGCACCGGGTGGGCATCGCTTGCAGCAGTAAGTGATAAACAATTTAAAAGCTCAAAGTCCCAAAAGCGACAATCAGCCAACAGAATTTAAAAACAACGAGCCTCTTTACCTCCCAGATTTCCGCCTCAAGAAGGAAGAGTGCAAGCAGTAACCTTCTACTTGTTTCCGCCTGGGTTGACGGGTCTGAGGCCATTGCTGGGAATGTCTAATATCGGATAAAAGTGGTTTGGACAAAATCAGAAGTGAAAATGTGTTTGCGTTTTTGCTCACTTGCTTGTCTTTGGGGTGCTGTTTGGGGGGTTCCGGGTGTTTGGGGGTGGGTTTTGGGGTCTGGGAGCACTGCTGGCACAGTCTAATGTTGATTGCATTTGTTTTTCAGGAAATCTATGGTGGAAAAGGGGAGTTAGTTAGGGCCTAGCTGCACAGCGTATTTGGACTGAATTGAAGGTAGTAGGCCCATTTTTGCTTTTTGCCTGTTTGGGGGTGTTCTGCTTTTTTGCGGGTGGCTGCAGGGGTCTGGGGGCATAGCTCGGAAGGTCTAATATCGGAATCAAGTGTTTTGGACCAAATTCATGGTGAAATGTTTTTTGCATTTTTGCTCACTTGCCTCTGTTTGGGGTGCTGTTTGGGGGGCTTCCATGTTTTTGTGGGTGGGTTTGGGGGTCTGGGAGCACTGCTGGTTATGGCTACTTTTGATTGCAAGAGGTCTGAAGCAAATCCATGGTGGCAAAGGGGAGTTAGGGCCTAGCTGCAGAGCGCGCGTGGAGTGATTTTTGAAATTTGCCTGAAAATTTCTAAATTCCCCAATTTTGTAGTTTTGCTTTTTGGCTGCTTGGGGGTCTTCTACTTGTTTCCGCCTGGGTTGACGGGTCCGGGGCCATTGCTGGGAATGTCTAATACCGGTTAAAAGTGGTTTGGACAAAATCGGAGGTGAAAATTTGTTTGCGTTTTTGCTCACTTGCTTGTCTTTGGGGTGCTGTTTGGGGGGGTTCCGGGTCTTTGGGGTGGGTTTTGGGGTCTGGGAGCACCGCTGGCACAGTCGAATGTTGATTGCATTTGTTTTTCAGGAAATCCATGGTGGAAAAGGGGAGTTAGGGCCTACCTGCACAGCGTATTTGGACTGAATTGAGGGTAGTAGGCCCATTTTTGCTTTTTGCCTGTTTGGGGGTGTTCTGCTTTTTTTGCGGGTGGCTGCAGGGGTCTGGGGGCATAGCTCGGAAGGTCTAATATCGGAATCAAGTGTTTTGGACCAAATCCATGGTGAAATGTTTTTTACGTTTTTGGTCACTTGCCTGTGTTTGGGGTGCTGTTTGGGGGGCTTCCAGGTGTTTGGGGGTGGGTTTTGGGGTCTTGGAGCAATGCTGGGTATGGATACTTTTGAGTGCAAGAGGTTTGAAGCAAATCCAATGTGGCAAAGGGGAGTTAGGGCCTAGCTGCAGAGCGCGCACGGAGTGATTTTCGAAATTTGCCTGAAAATTTCGAAGTCCCCAATTTTTAAGTTTTGCTTTTTGGCTGTTTGGGGGTCTTCTACTTGTTTCCGCCTGGGTTGACGGGTCTGGGGCCATTGCTGGGAATGTCTATTACCGGATAAAAGTGTTTTGGATAAAATACATGGTGAAAAAGATTTTCACTTTTTAGAGTTTTCGCTCACTTTCGTGTTTTTGAGGGCCTATTTGGGGGGTTTCTGGTGTTTGGGGGTGGGTTTTGGGGTCTTGGAGCAATGCTGGGTATGGATACATTTGATTGCAATAGGTTTGAAGCAAATCCATGATGGCAAAGGGGAGTTAGGGCCTAGCTGCCGAGCGCGCACGGAGTGATTTTGGAAATTTGCCTGAAAATTTCTAAGTCCCCATTTTTGTAGTTTTGCTTTTTGACTGTTTGGGGCTCTTCTACTTGTTTCCACCTGGGTTGACGGGTCTGGGGCTATTGCTGGGAATGTCTAATACCGGATAAAAGTGGTTTGGACAAAATCGGAGGTGAAAATTGTTTTGCGTTTTTGCTCACTTGCTTGTCTTTGGGGTGCTGTTTGGGGGTGTTCTGGGTGTTTGGAGGTGGGTTTTGGGGTCTGGGAGTACTGCTGGCACAGTCTAATGTTGATTGCATTTGTTTTTCAGGAAATCCGTGTTGGAAAAGTGGAGTTATGACCTAGCTGCACAGGTCGTTTGGACAGAATTGAAAGAAGGACGAAAAAATTCTAAGTATGATATTTTCCATTTTTGCTTTTTGCCTGTTTGGGGGTGTTCTGCTTTTTTGTGGGTGGGTAGGCAGGTCTTGGAGCATTGCTGGGAAGGTCTAATACCGGGTAAAAGTGGTTTGGAGAAAATCAATGCTGAAAAGCGTTTTGGCACTTTTTTTAACTTAGGGAGCATTAGGGTTAACACTAGCAGCAGGATTGCATGTGTTTGGGGGTGTTCTAGATTTTTGCAACTGAGTTCGGGGGTCTTAGAGCACTCGTGGGAATGTGTAATTTTGGTTGCAAGTGGTTTGAAGAGAATCCATGGTGGGAAAGGGGGGATTTGGCCTAGTTAAAGAAAGTGTTTGCCACTATTCTTAACTTAGGGCTCGTTAGGGTCAGCAGTATTGTATTGCATGTGTTTGGGCGGGGTTCTAGATTTTTACGACTGGGTGGTGTCTTGAAACACTTGTTGGAATGTCTAATTTTTATTGCAAGTGGTTTGAAGATAATCCATGGTGGGAAAGGGGGGTTTTGGGCATACTTTCTGAGTGCGTTTTGGCACGATTTGAAATTAGGCCTCTGCGCGGTAGCAGCAGTATTCTGCACGTTTTTGGGAGGGTAATGTGGGGTGTTCTAGATTTTGGGGATTGTCATCTCTGAAAGTGACAGTATAATTTTTGCACTACACAGTGTGCCTTATATAATTTTTTCTCCGAGGTGTCTTTAACACTTACTGTTGTATTTTTCCATCATCAATTACAGGCAGGCTTTTACCCTGTGCCATTGATGTACTACTCAGGCTTACAATTAGCGATCCGCAAATCCGCATCAGGCAGGCAGTGGACAGTGTGTCTGGTCACCAAGATTGATCGATGGAGCATTCGATGGAATGAAGGAGTACCGCGAATATTAGAAATGGCTGGATGCATCAACTTCACAAATTCAATGGGACAACTACAAAAAACAGTAACAGTATCCAAAATTCTCCTTATCTTTTAAATGATATTCTTGTGAACTTGAACTTACTTCTACAAGTGTGACTCTGTGCGTTTGTTTGATCTCTGCTTCAAATTCATCCCTCCAGCTATTTGATACGTCTTTGCTATGTTTAACACTAATTTAATGTTCTAAGTGTTTATTCTCTCTGAGGGCAGAGAGGCAAGTGAAATTGCATAATGACTGCAGCCCTGTAATGTCAACTTGTTTCTTCGTAGTTACTAGTAATTTGCAGTAAGTAGTAGTACTACTTTTCAGTAAGCTAACCATCCATTTAGTAAACAACTTCTGGCATGCAGTAGTGCACTTCCTTTATGTCCCTTTAAAGATTTATCAATATCTTCACATCCAAAGATTTGTTTCTCTTCATTTGTTGTTTGACTGTCCATGCTGTGTTTTTTTTCCTCTCTACCAAACTTTCCCAAAAACCCCCATTCCCATCCAATTTTCAAACCCTAACTCTCTTCCCCCGGGCTGTGTGGTATTTCATTGAGGTGTGACTGACAACAACAATAAATTCCACACACTTGCTGGGGAGGATAAGGTCAAAGCAACCAGAAGTTCATGTGCGCCATCGCGGATTGATAAGAACATCCTCCTCCTACACGACGTGAACAATCAAATGCTTAATACTTACCTTACGTTGGCACTGCTTAGGCTACAATTTAGGGCACTGTTTTGTACCGTACTATCTATTGACCTGTTTCTAATGCTACGCTCAGGCCACTCAATGTTTAATTTCCTCTTTTTTTCATATGGTGATACTGCCAGTGTGTACCACTACTGCTACCAGCACAACAATGATAATGCATCCGTCGAGGATTCAAGTCAACAACCAACCTTATTCACTAACCGTGATTCACAAATCACAGGTAAGATAAGCATATTGGAGAGGTAGTAGAATAATGGGCTAGGACTAAGTTGGGAGGAGAGCAGAGACTGACAGTACTACTAGTATAGTACAGTAGTAGGGCTACTGAACTGACTAACTCGGTTACTTGCATTTTGGTACATTTCAGGACAAGATGTTTCATTCATGCTGGTAAGTTTGAAAAACCAAACGTCCAGTAACCACCGCCAACCCCCTCACAAAATAATATGAGCGCGTATACTGTGTCTTGGAATGAAAAATATAATTATTAAGAAATATAAATTATGGATGTCGTTGTCACAAAAATAAAATAAATTACCCCAACTCACCCCCCCCTAACCAAACCAAAGTCCAAAAATCAAAAAGTCCCCTTTCCCACAAACCCAATTCCCACCCCCCCAACAGTCTTTAAAAAAGGAGCAAGGGACAGTCACTTCCTCCGGTGGCTTAGTTTGGCAAGCTGTTGCTGCATGTCCCGCTGCTCTTTGTGGAGGTCCCGGAGCTGGCGCTGGCGTTTTTTGCACAACCGCTCCAGGTAGTCCACTCGCTTTCGGAGGCGGCGCACACGTGCCATCCAGGCTCTGGGGGGGCAGCTGTTGTTTTTGCTGCTGTGCGGCGGCGGCGGGAGGCTGTCAGGCCACGGCTCCGTTTGGCTAGAGGCTTGTGGCTGGTGGACCCGGGGGCACTGGAGGAGGATGTACTGGTGGTTGTTGTAATGTCCTCATGCTCCCGAGCCCACAACCGGTGATACTCTACACAAATAGCCTCCAGCTTACGGGCCCTGGCACGGACAGCCATCTCCTTACGGGTGAGCTTTTTCGGAGTAGCATCTATGAAGAAAGAAAGAAAAATACTGTAGCCAATAGTCGTTAACATAAAGTCAAAATAATTCAACAGAAAGTTGACACTCAGTAACACAAGCATCAGTAACACCAGCAAGTAGCAAATACAGTATAACATTTTGAAGATAACGGACCAGGTTTTTTTTGATTGTCGATCAACAACTGGCGCCTCCCATGTGTGACGTTATGTAGTGTAGTTCCTAGTTTCCCACTAGGCCCTGCGCATTGGAATAACATAAACAGTAGTATCGACGTGGAACTGCTTATATTCCAGGCCTCCACTGACTATGCTAAACTTAATTGGGTTGTGTTACCAACTAGCTCAGAGGTCACTGGAAACTTTCTTCTCTGCATAGGAAGTGATCAGCTTCCTTGGCACAGACAAGAAGGGATTCAGTTTTCCAACAACCGTGCAACATGACAACTTTGCTCCTCAGATCAAAAGTCGATCTCTAGGGTCGTGTGAAACAATAGACATATATTTCACTCAGTCAGTCTGGTGCAGTTTACTTTCACGAGATGTAGAGAATAGAGAGACGGGCGTTAGTCAATAAAGGGTTAACATTTATTGAACAGTCTTTCTTCTCGTACAAGAGAAATGTATTGCCACAATTGCAATAATTGTTATTATAAAAAGTACGTACAGTAAGATAAGTATTGCGAAATAGAACTGTAAAAGCATTGATATGGTTTCTTAGCCATACAATGGTTTAAAAGTAATAAAACATATATACAGTCATATATACATTTGGCTAACGTACTCAACTGGTGCTTCTAACTAAGCCTACCCCAGTGTGCCTGACCTAAGCCTAACACGTGAGAAGGGGAGTAAGTAAGTAGCTTTAAGTTAAGTTGGTTTTGCCAAGGTTTGTTTCAAGAATTCTCGTCTAAGGGTTTAGTCAACACCATACCTCTGAATAGAATGATGGAGGATTGGTATCTCCTTCAGGGGTCTCTCTCGATATCCCAGTCACCTGCGAGGGTAAACCGGAAGCGCCGGGACTGGATTTCTCTGCACGAGAAAGGCAGCGGCTTCTCTTCAGCGCGTCGAGGAAGGAGGGGTGACAGCGTCCGCGGGCAGCTGGAATCTGCTGGATGTCTTCGCAGAGGACGGCTGTTCAGCTCCTTAAGCGTACTGCACCATAGTTCGCGCTTTAGCGGCGATAATGGTATCAGCAGCTTCACCACCACAGGATAGCAGGCTGCAGCGACAGAGTGCTAGTTTTTACCAACACAGGGTCATGCAGGCAGCTGGCATCAGCAACAGGCAACGAACTCACATTGCTTAAGGCAACGTTGGTAATATTTATACCTGACAGGTGCCGGGTTTGACGCAAGTTTGCTGGACATAAGACGTCAATTAAAGATGTCACTAGGAAGTGACAGTTATCAGTTGCTCATTAGAGTTCCATTACTAATCAAAACATAGCAAGCGGGGATTTCCAGGTTTGCTAAGTTTTTATCTTGTTGAAGAACTCGGAGTGTTATCTAGGAATATCAGATAGTGACTGCTGCTCTGTCATTGCACTAATTGGTCGCAAAGGAAGTAGCAGAGAGTCATGCTGGAATGTGGCTCTGTTCGTGTGAGGCCAGAGATGACTTTTCAGAAAATCGCACTTGAACGGTTATGCCAATATAGGGAATAAATGGATTTATAGCCGAATAGGGGCATAAGGTCACAGTATCGATCAGGAACCTAGATAAGCACGCAACACCCACTCCACGTTTTCATGTCCATCAAAATTACTAAAACTAAGCAATAAGATGCATGTGTAACATTGCCCACCCCAAAATACATAAATGCATTCGAAATAGGCGTACTTGTAATACATGGAATTTAGGTACTGTACGTTTTTTAAAGCATATTAATCATTCAAAAAATTATTGCATATGAAGTCAATGAACGATTATGCAAAAGGAATTACACATGAAGTATCTCTGACAGAAGAAAGGCGAGATAAATCATCACATAAAAATGCATTGTAATAACATGAGTGCTAGAGGCTGGTGTTATGTTGTTATGTCTCTAGATGTGTTTAGAAATAGAAGTGTGAAGCTTCTGTTCTCTAAGAATAGTTTTTACGTTAAGCAAAGAATTGTTCGTGCCAAAAAGGGTCAATATTAAAAAAAAATTGTCCAATTCAAAGAAAATAGATTTCCAAAGCTCCTGGCAGTTTTTGTTGATCAAAACTGAAGGCCGAATTCAGAGTTCATGGGAACGCTGTGTGTCGGAAAGCTTCACAAAAGTTATTGTTTCTCTGTGGGTGAGAACATCGTATCAGACAGGCTCTCAAAGAATTGGTCTACAAATTCAGGTGATAGTTCAACCAAATTAGATAGCGCTGTAACTTGGCAGGTGTGAGAATGATTGCTGTCATCGAAGGCAGGACCAGCAATGCTCACAGAACGTTGTACCTGGATGATGTTGCTTTTGTCACTCGCTCCACTGATACCACTTGGCTGTAGTACAGGAGTCTCCACAAATGCCGTCATCAGGATTGGTAGCCGCTGGGGACAACACAATGCGTGAGCCGTTATTGGACTGAGCAAAGTATCGACGTCCATTGGTACTGCTGATGGAAGTGAAAGACAGATGTCCAACACGCATTCATGGCCGCAAAGCATACACCGTAGCACAGGTAAAATGCAATTTTGCCATATCGGTCTGAATGAAAGGAACCAGGTCATGTTTAGATCTCTCAGCCTGGCCAATCCGAGGACGTTAGTTATCCTGTCCCTGTAGCGCATTGCTAGGATTGTCTCTTCCATTCCCATGGGAGCTATGTCTGAGCCGAGGCTTGCCATAACGTAGCAGGAGGGTCAAAAATAGAATCCCTGCGACGAGTCCCAAAAATAATGGAATGCCGCCAAAAATGGAGTGCACAAAATTAGGAAAGATTCCCAAAATTGCCTGGAAGGGTGTTAGCAGTCCCGTAAAGACTGTCTTAAATATGCCTGGGATGCTTGTTGCACTAGACATGTTAAGGAGTTGGCTGAACATTTCTACGAAATGCACGGGGCAATTTGTTGATAAAAGGTCATGAACTTCAGTAGCCGTCCTTGCGACTAGAAGATCATACGTCTCTTTAGATGACGTTATAGGCACTGTTGTCTGTAAAAGTACAGATTTCATTTTGCTTAATGTATCAATTCGTATAGAATAGAGATTCAGACGAGGCCAGAGGGGAGTCACTATGTCTGGAGGCCCGCTCGGAAACAATGCTTGCATACAGCATTTGACCATGGACGTTACTTGTATTAGATAACTTTTCCCTGGCGTCAGGCCACAACATCTGTGATCCGTTCTAAGAATGTAACTCCCGTTTGCGAGTTGCATAAAGAAGGGCTCTATCTGAGTTGCAGGTGTGACTAGCTGGTGGCATGAAAGGTTGTTTGAATTTCCATCACATGCTCCGTGTAAATTAATACCCTGACACAAAAGTATACCGCTTAGTGAGTGTTTACAGTTGTCACCACTAAGAAATACATTTTTGTCACTGTCACTATAGCAAGAATGAGTGTATGGTAATTTCCATTCGGATTTTACATATCCCTTACCCAATTGTTCATATTGGCCAGCAGGTATGTACTCAAGGCACTTTTTAAATCGGAAAGTTGTTATCGGAATTGTGATAATTCCGTGTATTATCCATTCAATGACAGGACTCTCTGACATTGTCAATGATAATCTCTCAAGTTTTTCGATGCTCAGGATTGTATAGTCTGCTCCTTTCTGTGCCAAACTGATCTGTTTATCAGTAAGGTTAAAACTGGAAAATAATGACGTTGTGTTGATTAAACGCCAAGGCACATAGCCTGAACGAAGATTTTGCAGCGTCCAGCCTAATTCTATAATAGAGCGTAATTGAGATTGGCCATGTTGTAACATTAGCAAATCTCTGTCTATCACATCAAAGGCAGAGAATACAATATTGTCCAAAGAATATATTCTGGAAGACAGAGTCATTAACCCATTGTCTACCACAGAAAGTGATTTCTCCAAATTAATACGATCAATTTCTCGTATTTTTTCAGCAGTTTCAATTTGCTTTACTTTCCAAGCCTCGTTGTAAGCAGCATAGATACTGGTCGCTATGAAACGCTTTTGACGCTGTTTGCGTGGTCCAAGAATGAAGTCGCGCAAATCAGCACCATCTTTTAGTAAAGACAAGTGTTGCTTAATTTCAGCCAGTGTGGATGTAGTTAGCCATTCTAGGCAGAGTTTCCCTACACTGTATGTTGTTATAATCCCTGGATGTTGTCTCTGGGAGTATCTAGGGTCTAATCTGGTCATTTTTAACCCCTGTGTTTTATTCAGGAACCTATCTTGACAGCTATTTGTGTCTGTAGGCCAGATTAACCATTTGTTCCAATCAGGATGTGTTCTGTTGAAATGTAAAATTTGTGACACGTCTAACTCAATATCAGCTGTTGTATTCTCAGGTATTGGCTTTGGAATAGACGGTGTTTTAAGGTCTTTGATCTTAGCTAGGCCAAGACAAGATGTTTGGTGTACAGTGTCATTTAAAAATAACATTTGTTCTGGTATCATGCAGGTTCTAAATAGTGCTTCTATGCCTTGCACCTGCCAATCTTTTGTACCCCAAATTGTTTTCGTTTCAATATTATTTTTCCAATAATCAAAACCAAATGTCATCATTTTGTCATAAAATGCTTCTGAATATATCAATTTAGAATTTGTCAGCATTGTTTTCATTCCTGTTTTATCTAACAGTTTATAATAAAACGTTTCTGCATCACTGGTGTTAAACCCTGAGAAGTATTTGAATTTCTCAAAAAATGCTTTAGAACTGCTTTTAGGTGGTGTAGCACAATGTTCCCATTGATTATACATAAAAACATTTCTAGGCTGTGCAGATTTATGCAAGTAATGATCCCCATAGTGGGTGTAACAGAATAACTGCTCATAACTAGATGAACCTTGTAAATAATCATGATCTGTGAATCTAGCTGACATTACTAAATCAGACATCATGTCATTAATACTGTTAAAGTCCCAATCATCAGAGAATGTACTAGGTGTCACAAAGTCACTTAAGGAAACCTTTAGTTGATGAGGATACTTCAGGATTTCGACCGGACCATATATCTCATAGTCTGTTTTCTCCCATACTACCCCACCAGGTATTGGAATTGCTGTGACATTTACTGTTGACAGTTCTCTTTTCTTCACGTGGGATGATCTGTGTGGTTTCAAGACTAGGTTGATGTTCTGACTTGCTGTGTCCATTGTAATATATTTTCCTTCAATGAATTTTCCCAAACACAGTACCATGATGAGCCAAAGCAGGAGGAAAAATACACCTAGACCAAACCAGAACTCTAGCCAAGGGGAAATTAAGTAGATTTCCTTCAGTTGATGAAAGAGTTCCGTTGCTTTTTCTTTAAAAGACTTTTTTGTTTCTGGCATCACTTCGGGGTCGTTTAAATCTTCAGAGAAGTTGTCGAAGTTGATGAAATAACCAGAGGCAGTTCTGTCAATTGATGGGATTGTTCTTTCAATCTGTCTCTCGGTAGCACTTTCTGATGCCACATCATTGTAGACTGGTGTTGTTTCTTGACGAACTGTTTCAATCTGTGTTTCAAGAGGCACGAGTTCCATGGCATTATTGCATAGTCCTTCATTGTGCACTGCAGGCTGATCGAATGTGATGAGTCTTTCAGTTTGAACCTCTTGGATTGTTGCAAGTTTGGGTATTCTGTTGTTTCTTGGGAGTCCACTGGGCCTACTGTTGATTATAGGCCACATGCTTGTGGTTTTACCAGATCGATAGACACGACTCTGTTCTCCTTTTTACCAGCAAGGGGCGGTAGCACAACTGATCTTGTTCCGGTGACTGCCAAGACAGGTACTGCTTTTCTGTAAGAAGGCCCAAATTCCTTCTTAACCGCGATCTTTTCTCTGACTAGATCCCCAATCTTTGGAATCCAGACAGGCCTTGCTGGGGCTGTTGCGGGTGGTGCCTCGTCAGTGGTACTTGGCTGTTGCTTTAATTTTACGTTGCTTAAGGATTTTCTTGTTTCATTCAGTTCCTGTAAAACAGCCAAACGGTCTTTTACATCAAACTGCGTTTTTTCTTCTTGTACCACTGACATCTGACTATCGAGGTCCTGAACGTTCATTCTAATTCCGAACAATAGTTCGTATGGGCTGAAACCTTTTAGAGAATTTCTTGGCATGTTGTTAAGACTAGTCTGGACACTTATTAAATGTTTGACCCACCCAGCGCCTGAACCTAATACCTTCGCTGTTATAGATTGCTTTATGTCACGTTTTTTTCTTTCTACCACACTATTCCCTTCGGGGTGCGACGGACAAGAATACCGCAACCCAATTCCCATGCTAACTATGGCCTCCTTATAGGCTCGAGAGCTGAAAGCAGGACCCTGGTCAGAATGGAACGTGGTAATTGCGTATGTGCCGATAAAGACTCGCAAATCTTTTATAACCGTTCTAGCGTCAGCCGAGCGCTGGAGGCCTCATTTTTTAAGTGCTTTTCGTCTTAACTGTGTACACTGGGACGCGCTTCTCTTCTTTTTATTGCGCAGATAGACCGCCTTACGCTGTCTAGAAGGGATCCTGAAACTACACTGGCCTGTTCATTTCTGCGATCTCGGTTGCAGTTTTCACATTTTTGAGCAAAACATTGAATATCTATACTCATTCCTGGCCACCAGTACTCTGATTGTAATTCTTTCAGAGAGGCTTTCATTGTTTGGTGTCTCAGACCCAACCCCATGTGTGCTTCCAGTAAGAGGAAGCCCCTCCTGCTCCTGTTTGGAATTACTCTGTCCCCCACTCCAGGGATTCGAGCAAAAGGAACGGAGTTTGCATCGATTATGTATGCATAATTGAGTGGATAGTTTACGGGTAGTGCTGCACAGTCGCCTTTTACGGTCGTTTTTACTGCCAGCATGATTTCCCCGTCTATGTATTTATCTGTACGCTTTTTTGTGGCTACGGAAGCCGGGTTAGTTGCTTCCGCTTTGGCTGTATTAGCCAATGAATTCCCTGCAACGTGAACGCCATCACGTTGAAGACTCTGTGCGTGAATCACGTGAGTCTTTTGTAGTTCTTTACTTAAAAGAGCTACCTCGTTCCAGAGCAATTTATGCTTTATTGTGGCACCTGTGTCATCTTTGTAGTCGTTTTCGATCCAACTCTGCAGTTTATTGTTGTAAGAGTTGACGCAAAAATGAGAATCGCACACTAAGTGTGGGGAATTCGCGTTCTGCATTTTCGAGCTCCATCTTTAAAGATCTGATTTCAGTTCTTTGAGCCGAACAGTACTTTACTGATTCGGTTTTTGTTACTTTCGGCCTGAATTTACCGCACAGCCAACGACCTTTAATGATCGCACATGCTGCATCGTAGGATTTTCTCTCTACGTTGAAATGCTGTACAAAGCTATCTGTATAGATTATACAGGCATATTGAGGGAGGGGCAGAATTTCGATTGGCAGAGGATATTCTTCTTCATATTCTAAATCATTCAGTTCTTCAAATTGCGGGGCGAAATAGTATTTCACATCTTCCGCTCCTAGAGAATCTATGCACTGTATCCATTTCGGATCCAGTGACACTGTAGGCAGGTTTACTGGGCTGAATAGCGCCTCGAAGGCGGATTCCGCTGTAAGGATATTAATCCGTTTGCCGTGTGCTAATTCTCGTTCATTTGCTAATGCGATTTGCACTGCGTTCACAGTTCTTTCTGTGCGACTGAATGTTTTTTCTGCTTGTGTGTACAAGTGAGATTTAATTGAAATTGGTACCTTTTCTCCCTCATTAGAGGTTAGGTATGTGAATCCGCATCTTCCTGGGATGACTCGGATTACAAGATCACGTGTGTTGTCACGTGTATCTAATTTTGTTTTTGCTAACATGTCTGTTTGCAGTGATCTCAAAATTTCTGTGTGTTTTTGAGTCCAATTGATTTGTTTAAAATCAGGTTTAATTAGTTCGTAGAGAGGTTTAACCCTCTCTGCGTAATTTAGTATGTAAGTTCTTCCGAAATTCAGAAAACCTAGTATGGATTGTAAATTCTTCAGCGTTTTTGGAGCTTGGAGTACAGCGCACTTCTCTAAGAAGTTGTCCGCTAGGCTTTTCCCTTCACTTGATAATTCGTACCCTAAAAATAGTACTGTCAGATGGGCAATTCGGGACTTTTTAAAGTTGAATTTGTAACCCTCTGCTGCGAACCCAAGTATAATGGTGTTCACTCTTTTCAAGTGAGTATCCAAGTCGTCGTCTGTGAGATAAATATCATCTACGTAAGACAATGCTTCATCATCATAGATTTGTAGTAACTCTGTTACCCTAGCTGAGAATAGTCCTGGGCTGTTCTTGAACCCCTGTGGGAGTCGACAGAATTTTTTCTGCGATCCAAATGCAGAGAAAGCGGTCAAATATCTGCTTTCTGGAGCAATGTTTTGACAAAAGAAACCATTAGAAATGTCTAATGTCGTTTTATATTTTTTCCTAACTATGTTATTCATTAGGGCTGCACTATGCGAGTTTTGTACTGCAAAGGTTTTGCAACATGTATTAAGGTGTCTGTAGTCCAAAACTAGACGATATGAATTGTCTGGCTTGGAGACAGGAAACAAAGGATTGTTCATTTGAGAGGTGCATGTTTCAATCACCCCCTGGTACTCAAGTTGATCTAAGATCTCCCTGACTTGTTTTTTAGCTTCTTGCTTAATGGGATACTGCCGTTGGGCAGTTGGTTCACTTTTTAATTGGATTTTGTGAGGCGGTGAATCCTCATCCCATCCTACATGATTTTTATATAATGCAGGTGCCTGGGCCACTGCCCATTTCCTTGCATATGTATATTTTTTGTGAATCGGAATGTGATTCGAGAAGGCAGGCATAATCACTTCTTCGCCACGAGGGCACTCCCTGACAAACTCCGGGGGCCAATCTTTTTCAGCTAACAGAATATCATAGCCTTTTGAGAGCTTATCCCAAAATAGACCCTTAATTTTCCTAGTCTTATCACCCTCTATACGCAATGTTATTTCGTATATTCTATGGGGCTCGCTAAGTCTGGCGTCGGCAGTTTCAACCTGAATGAATTCATTCGTGTCCACTGTCTCCAGATGACTCATCAAGATCTTGCTCGCTATACTGATTTCTGCTGCACTGTCCAACATTGTCAATGCCCACTCCCCGTTTTTCAACTGTGTCCTCAGTATTCTCGGCATGGTTGATTACTCTAATACTGGCTACCTTCTTTTTCTGAAATTGAGATTTTTTATTTTTGAGCAGGTTCCTTGTCTTTGGACTTGGTGTGCTCTCCTGGGTCTGACCGTCCTCTTCTTTCCGAATTCTGTGGAGAAGATCGAGAGGGACGTGTATCAATACTTTGATATCTATCAGGTTTTTTTATATTATCCCTATTTCTAAGGTTATATCTTTTCTCAGAGGGCTCCCGTTGGGGAGACTGGAGTTCTCTCCCTCCGTCGAGGAGACCTTCCTCTGGACTGGAAAACTTTTTCCTTGGGAGTGGATTGTTTATTTCCATCCCAGCTCTTTTTAGGAGTGTTTAAATTATTTTTAATAAATAATTTTTCAGGATTTTCGAGCAGTTGGGGCTTAACTCGTTTCCCACCCAAGCTGTCTCTACCTAATTCTTCATAGCACTTTTCTATGATTTTTGCAAGCTCAACAGGATCTTTTATATCTGTTTCCCTCAACTTCTGGCGGATCGCCACAGATGCTGCTTCTCCCTTAATGTTGGCTAATAATATAGCCGTGACCTGCTTGAAGTCTTTCAGTAATTTCATACCTAGATTTAAAGCGGGCTCTGGACCGAATTCATTTTGAATCTGTTTTAGCACTTCTGGTATTACCGCCATAGACGGAACACCGTGTGTTTTTGTGTAAATGGAAGCAAAGACTGTACCCCAAGTGTTGCAGTCCTCCACGTGTGGTGCGATTCCCATAGGAAGGCAGATGGTCAAGATTCTGTGTTTCTCAATAGGGGTAGTATCAGGAAATACTGCCTCTATTTGAGTGATTTTCTGTGCTAACCAGAAAGGAATTTGTTCCCGTTTTACGGGTGTTTTACCAAGACATGACTGTATGTTCTGTGGTGTAATTTTATTTGTGTTCCCCTGATGAGGGGTCAGCTGTGGTGTATTAACAGCTGGCTGGACTGTTGTAGTCCGCATTACATATTGGACTAATTGCCTATGTATTTTTATTAATGTGTTTAGCTGTACTAACAGCTCTTCTCTAGACATTTTTGCAATGTCAGGATGTGGTGTGTAGCTGGCTAGAACCGGCCACGTGGCTCCTGGTCTACCTAGTGGACCGAGCCTAGTTATGTGATCATTGTGTTTTAGGGCGCCATTAAACCAGAGCAGGTGCTCTTGAAATTTAAGTGGGATTTCAATCTCCTCGAAAGGAGCGTACTCTCCCGGAGGTTCCTCTATTTTGTAATAGTGAAACTCTTTTGTTATAGCGTTTACCGCTGGAAAGTTTATCCATGAATAGAATACCTCTGTCTGCCGATACTCGTGAGCCTCTATCACGAAAATTACTGTACCACCTTGTGGTGTCAGTCCGTTCTCTATAAGTTTTAAAGTTATAGATCTTCTTAAGTGGACCGGGATGTCGATAGCATCCGGGTCAATCTGTAGGAGACTCGAGTCTTCCTCTATTAGTTGGGCTGCCAGTCTAACTGCTTCCCTTTCTTCTTCACTGTCTGTCATTTTTTAGAAATGCAGGCTTTGCAGAGTAGGTCTCCAAGGAGACAAAGATTAGGTGCACAATATTTTGGAACACTGTATCCTTCAACGTTGAATAAACCAGAGCTTTACATAGGAATCTCTTCCTACTAAGGTCGGGCGGATTTTAACCTTTCACCCACTCCAGACGTCTATTGGAGTATTTACGGGAGAAAGGGGTGTGAAATATGCACGACTGAGTTACTCTACAAGTCTTTCGTTAGTTTATCGCCTTACCAAACGTTTGGGCGCCATGTAGTGTAGTTCCTAGTTTCCCACTAGGCCCTGCGCATTGGAATAACATAAACAGTAGTATCGACGTGGAACTGCTTATATTCCAGGCCTCCACTGACTATGCTAAACTTAATTGGGTTGTGTTACCAACTAGCTCAGAGGTCACTGGAAACTTTCTTCTCTGCATAGGAAGTGATCAGCTTCCTTGGCACAGACAAGAAGGGATTCAGTTTTCCAACAACCGTGCAACATGACAACTTTGCTCCTCAGATCAAGAGTCGATCTCTAGGGTCGTGTGAAACAATAGACATGTATTTCACTCAGTCAGTCTGGTGCAGTTTACTTTCACGAGATGTAGAGAATAGAGAGACGGGCGTTAGTCAATAAAGGGTTAACATTTATTGAACAGTCTTTCTTCTCCTACAAGAGAAATGTATTGCCACAATTGCAATAATTGTTATTATAAAAAGTACGTACAGTAAGATAAGTATTGCGAAATAGAACTGTAAAAGCATTGATATGGTTTCTTAGCCATACAATGGTTTAAAAGTAATAAAACATATATACAGTCATATATACATTTGGCTAACGTACTCAACTGGTGCTTCTAACTAAGCCTACCCCAGTGTGCCTGACCTAAGCCTAACACGTGAGAAGGGGAGTAAGTAAGTAGCTTTAAGTTAAGTTGGTTTTGCCAAGGTTTGTTTCAAGAATTCTCGTCTAAGGGTTTAGTCAACACCATACCTCTGAATAGAATGATGGAGGATTGGTATCTCCTTCAGGGGTCTCTCTCGATATCCCAGTCACCTGCGAGGGTAAACCGGAAGCGCCGGGACTGGATTTCTCTGCACGAGAAAGGCAGCGGCTTCTCTTCAGCGCGTCGAGGAAGGAGGGGTGACAGCGTCCGCGGGCAGCTGGAATCTGCTGGATGTCTTCGCAGAGGACGGCTGTTCAGCTCCTTAAGCGTACTGCACCATAGTTTGCGCTTTAGCGGCGATAATGGTATCAGCAGCTTCACCACCACAGGATAGCAGGCTGCAGCGACAGAGTGCTAGTTTTTACCAACACAGGGTCATGCAGGCAGCTGGCATCAGCAACAGGCAACGAACTCACATTGCTTAAGGCAACGTTGGTAATATTTATACCTGACAGGTGCCGGGTTTGACGCAAGTTTGCTGGACATAAGACGTCAATTAAAGATGTCACTAGGAAGTGACAGTTATCAGTTGCTCATTAGAGTTCCATTACTAATCAAAACATAGCAAGCGGGGATTTCCAGGTTTGCTAAGTTTTTATCTTGTTGAAGAACTCGGAGTGTTATCTAGGAATATCAGATAGTGACTGCTGCTCTGTCATTGCACTAATTGGTCGCAAAGGAAGTAGCAGAGAGTCATGCTGGAATGTGGCTCTGTTCGTGTGAGGCCAGAGATGACTTTTCAGAAAATCGCACTTGAACGGTTATGCCAATATAGGGAATAAATGGATTTATAGCCGAATAGGGGCATAAGGTCACAGTATCGATCAGGAACCTAGATAAGCACGCAACAGTTATTTATAATTTCTAACCACTATTTCGAGGGTGCCCCAGATAGGAGGAAGAACCTAAACCTCCAATTAGGACCAAGATTCAAACATAATTGATACAACAGGTATCTGTGCACACTTCGCCTTTTACAGAGTAAATGCTGTAGGTAATCAAACAACACAACCAATAGACAAACAATGTGGAAGTCGTCTTGATGGAAGTTTTTCTTCAATTCAGATTTTATTCACCACGCCCAGCCAACACGTGTTTTGTCAGGGCTAGTAGCCCACGACTTCATCAGGGCTCCCGCGGGCAGCGGTTCCAAAGCTATTGCCACAATGGCTAGGTGCTCTCAGCCGCTTCTAATTCCGACCCGGCTACCGGGTACTGTGGAGGTTCTCGCTGATTCGTCTCAGCCGTCTCAGCTTTCCAGCGTCTCCGCGTGTAAATTACTTCCGCATTTACACGCGGAGACGCTGGAAAGCAGTACGGCTTAACCTTCCGCTCACACGGATACTCCTATGGTGTGTCGCATCTTTGGTATTAACCATCACACAGACGGCTGAGATGAATCAGCGAGAACCTCCACAGTACCCGGTAGCCAGGTCGGAATTAGAAGCGGCTGAGGCAGTCATGTTTCAGTGACTCAGATAGGCCTGGACTCGGAGGTAGTCTTCTTCTGTTCTTCTGGGTCGTAAAATCATTGGTCAGACATTCTAGAAAGTTGGTCAGGGGATCGGGGGTTCAACTTCTGTTCGGACTGAGGTATGTCGAAAGTCGAACTGCACCTATCATCTTGTCCATACTTCTTTGTGTGCAGAATAGTCCCTGAAACACTAGCGGTATGGGATGTGCTCCTCTCAAATCAAAAAGGCAACTGCTACCTTTTACTTGGTGTAAACAATGACACTTTGTTGTTGGAAATTGTCAAAGCACTTACATTAAGAAGACTGGAATAGACAACAAGGGCAATCCAGAGGAGAGAGCTATTGCTGTATCAGAGTTTTGTTTCACACCGTTTGCCGAATGGGCAAGCTTAGCTACCTACACAGACCGACTCATAATTGTAAATAATAGTAGCACAGAGAGTGATGGTAGAGGCAGGATAAGAATGTAGAAAGTAGTCTACATTAGAAGAAGATCAAAGACTATTTTGTAAAACATAGAATTATTAGGAACCAGTTTGTAATGAATAGGAGCTGTAAAAGTTAGGGAAGTATAACTATTGATATAACAACAAAAAAAAATTACTGGGGCCAGCAGAAGAGCCTGCAAGGGACTGCTCCTGTCCACCTTCTGCCACCGGAGTCTCTGTCGCCGCCGGCGCCTTGCCCCTGGGAGTTGCTGGTGATCATGAAATAAAGAAACACAACGTGGATGATTGTTTTTTGGGAAATATTTGATTTCTTTGTACTCAATCTAAAATTATGTCGGGGAAACAAATTAACATCAATTGCATCTGATCTAGTCAACTAGGAGGATAGTAGTACAGTATTGCAGGATTCGCAGACCCTCTAATAGGAAAGTTATGTAATTCACTAACTACATCAACAACAAAAAGGTTCTACTACGACTGCCATCACTCAGCAGCACGAGACATCGCATGACAGACACAGTCCGACATCATGATTGCAGACCACTTACAAATGTCCTATAACAAGAAATAAATATTATACTCAATATTTCAATCCACCACTATCTCTTCAAAGTGGCAGTAGCAGGAGTACAAAGAAGGTCTAGACTTGAGTCTACTGTCTCTAGTATTACGTAGTAATGCTCTCAAATGACTAAAAAGTTGCAAACAAGTAAGCATAGTAGCAACGCCAATAACCAGGCGATCACCTGCAATGACAGAAGCTATTTAAACATTAATTTACCTGCAATGTAATCTAATCAGCAGCATTCGTACTCTTCAGGAAAAAAATAGATTAGCAATATAACAGAGCAGAAGGAAAAAAAGTAGTTATTAAATAGCTACTTACCAAGGCCAGGGATCTCCACACCGAGAAGGTCAAGCATGTCATGCTCCCGGTCCAAGATGTCACTCCACCGGTGCGCCACTTGGTGGTAGGTGCGCCGGACCCCAGACTCCTTATACATGCGCCGGCACACCTTCTCCCACAGCTGGCGACGCTCCCGGAGGATGTAGCCGGAAGCAATCCGCCCACCTGCTGCCACGGTCTTAGGGAGGTGGACTTGGACCAAAACCATCAAGGCGGCCACCTCCACCGCAGAGAAG
This sequence comes from Lissotriton vulgaris, assembly GCF_964263255.1. NCBI lineage: Eukaryota > Metazoa > Chordata > Amphibia > Caudata > Salamandridae > Lissotriton > Lissotriton vulgaris. The sequence goes on from NW_028254758.1 coordinate 263,116, forward strand.
ATCTCCATGGGCTGCACTTCATCCCCCCTCAAACGCCCACAAGGGAGCCGGGTACGTTGTGCTGGGCCCATCCCCTTGCCCTTGTCGCCTCCCTTAGCCATGGTCCTGGGCACAAGAAGAAGGAAAGAAGAATAGGTGTGAAAAAAAATAAGAGAGAGAGCGAAAGAAATAAAGTAGGTAATAAAGTAACAAAAAGTTTAAAAAACACAAAATATAGATGTAGGAAATTGAAGAGAGAGATAATAAGCAAAAAAAAACAAAAAAAGTTCAGAAAAACATAGGATTACAAAGATGTAAGGTGGATAGAAAGGTAGCATGCCCATAACCAAAGCAGTGAATGAAAAACAAGATGGCCGTGCCCATAGAGGACCGCGTGGGTAAGTTCGCGGAATAGTTCCCCCGCGAGCACGCAAAAACGCACACGTATATGTAATCGCGCGCCGCATACGATGCAAGCATGCACCAAGCGCCCGGAAATGGAAACAAGTCACGCAAACAAGATGGCCGCGCCCATACGCGGCCGCATGGGCAACCTCGGGGTCGGTGCGCTGCAAGCGGTCTGCAAATAAGCAAAAAAACGCCCGAACACGCAAAAAAATTAGCAAATTCGCACGAATTTGCGGATTGCAAGTTTGATTTCGCACGATTTCACGTCTCGCGAATCTCGCGAAATGGCAGAAAAACACATTTTGGAAAACTGAAAGCACTTAGCAGGTGCAAAAGTTCAAAATAATTTGTAACCATTCCCTGTAGTGCTTCCTGAGGGGCCCCTCCAGAGTTCATTTGCCTACTTGCAACTATTCTCTGACCCTGCTCTGACCCTCAAAGCAGGGTCAGAGAATAGTTACAAGTATGGCAAAATGCTCCTGTAAAAAAAATAACTGCAACAGGAAGGTCTTACAGCTAAGGAAGCAGGTGCCAGACTTGAAGCACACATTCAGTGACACATTAACCAGCCCCAAATAATTAATCTCAGTTGAGGCTGGGAAGGTGTGCTTTGCTTTCCCCCCATAATCTACAGTGGTGAACAAGAGGGAGGTAGTGGTGAACCAGAGGGTGTTGTGATAAACCAGAGGGGGACAGTGAGGTAACTGAATTGTTTACACTGTTTTTGCTGTGCTTACTCTTAGTAATCTTGCTGCCCTACTGCCGATGTGGATACACCGCTGGTCACCATGCCTTTTCAAGATTACTAAGAGTAAGCACAGCAAAAACAGTGTAAACAATTCAGTTACCTAACAGACAGGGAATCCTGACGTTTTATGGGCTTTATCCTCCTGATTACTGATCATCACAACGAAGAGAACAAATTTTCCTTAATATCCTGTTTTTGTGAAACTCACCGTACTGCACTGATGTGTGCTTACAATTTATCGTGGAAGCCCTGAAGAAGTCTCATTGTAAGAGACGAAACGCGTTGGCTGGCTAAGAAGTGAATCCTTTTGTGTTCTTGGATTTCTCTTGTGCCGAAACACTTTAATAAAGAACTTGAAAAAGCAAGTCTGCAAGAATTTGGATCCCTTCTTTACAAGACTGTGCATTTGTACCTGTATTATGGACATTTGAGACTAAAAAGATAATATTTTCTGGATGGGTGCTGATTTCTTATTGTATCTTACGATTTTGGGCTTCGCCCTAGATGGAACAAACGGGGTTGTGTTCCTTGGAATCACAAGCACCATCAGTTTGAACTATAAGCCACAGGAGAAAGCAGGTGCAATTTATTTTACCTCAACCCTTGGTGTTTTTTTTTGTAAATAGACTTGTAAGCTATTGGTACCTTTTCACCTTCAATAAAGGTTGGGTATGTGAATCTGCATCTCCCTAGGACGATTTGGATTGCAAGGTTGCGTACATTGTCGCGTGTTTGTAAGTGTGTTGTTGCCAACATGTCTGTTTGTACTGAACGTAAACATTTTGTGTGTTTTGGAGTCCAATTATTAGGTTTGAAATCAGGTTTGATTAGTTCGTAGAGAGGTTTAAACATTTTTGCGTAATTCAGAATGTAAGTTCTTCCGAAGTTTAGGAATCCTAGAATTGACTGTACGTTTTTCAGCATTTTTGGAGGTTGGAGCAGCGCACATTTTTCTAAAAAGTTGGCTGCTAGGCTTTTGCCTTCACTTGAAAGTTTGTATCCCAAGAATAGGACGTTTAGGTGGGCAACCCTTGATTTTTTTAAATTTAATTCTACTCTGAGATGACCCAAAAGAAAGAATTTGATGCACACCTAGCTGGAGGTATCCAAAGTGGTGTGGAAAACATATTAGAGGGTTGCCTGCTGGGATGCCAACCAGTAACACCGGAGGTTTGGTAGGCAAAGGCCACCCTGGTTATTGACAGCGTATAGTTTGTCTAGCTTTAGCTACAGCTTCTGGCCTCTCCAGATAAAGGTGTTCAGGGTTTTCCCCAGAGTGTGCATCAGATGAGCTGGAATACGAAGTGGGAGCATATGGAAAACATAGTTCAGTCGGGGTAACACAATTATTTTCAGGACTTGCGTGGCATCCCAAAGGGAGCGGTCCAATCACAACAAGCAGGCCATGCCTGCCTGGCCATGTCTGCTGGATGTTTGTGTGTAGTGGGTCTAGGTTATGCTGCACCATATGTCGGAGACATGGTGTGACCTCTATGTGTAGGTAGCGGAAGGAGGAGCAAGACCATTTGAAAGGTAGGTCAGCCAGAACTGTCGGGCACATGTGTGTTGTGAGAGGTATGGCTTCACTCTTGCTCCAATTGATCTTGTACCCCGAGAGGGAAGAGAAGTGGGAAATCAGAGTGAAAGGGGCCCGCAAAGTAGCTGTAGGGTGAGTGAGCGTGACCATAATTTCATCTTCATTCAAGGTTAGTTTGTGTTCTCTGCTGGGGAGGGGGATGCCGTAGATGTCAGAAGCTGCATGAATGGCAATAGTCAGTGGCTCCAGGGATAGAATGAAAAGGAGGGTGGAAAGAGTGCATCCCTATCTAGTCCATAGGTCCATCAAGGAAAAATCTACAACCACATTCTCGAGAAAGCCTCTCCCCGTGGTGTTGTGGTGTAAGGGCTGATCAGATTTTGAACAGGTTGAGGACCGGAACCATGTTCCAATCCCCCTCCAATAGTAGCCTTGCTCTGGGTTTGTTAATGAACAACGTCAGTCAAGTCGTAGTAGACCTGTTTTCTGGAATGCATCGGGTGTACATGGAGCCGATTAGGAGGACCTGATCATAGCTGACTAATGAGTGATTGTGTGGGTCGTGCCAAGTCTGGATGGTCTTGGCAAGCAGGTGTTTAGGGAGCAATATAGTGACTCTGCCCTTGTAGTAGAACTTGGCAGAAAGGGCCTCACTCACTCCAGGCTGAACCTTACAGGTTTGGTACCCTAATCCTACCCAATCTCTTCTGGACTTCTGTTTCTCCTCTTTAGAGAGGTGGGCCTCACGGAGAAGAGCAATGTCATGCTTGAGGGAGCGGGTGTCACTAAAGACCTTCTGATACTTCATGTAATGAAGGCCTGATAGAACGAGAAGTGAAACGGGATGAGAAGTAAAAAGGAAAAAGAGAAGGGCACTACAAGAAGGTACTAAGCAACATGCCTTTGGCAAGCGGTTTACCTACTCTAAATGGGATAGAGGGGATGGCAAGGGGTGGTGGAGTGCAGCTATTGGATCCTCCCTTATGTGTGGTGCATAGTATGAAAATGGGAAAGGAGGAGGGTTAGCCGCCATGTTGCAAGGCATATGTGTGGAGATACAGAAGAGAGAGGCATCAGTGACCAAAGGACAGCAGGCATAAGACTTCAGGGTACCACAGCCAGAGTAGTATAAGTGTTGGGTATGGTGGAGTGAAAAGGCTGATGACCTGACCCATGCAGACTCAGGAGGGTTAAGACATGTCAGGAGGAGCAGCAGGTTTGCAAGGGGACTAGGATTTCTCCCTGAGGTGCTTGTCTTATTGAGGGAAGCATGGCATTGTGCCACATGGCCACTGATGTGTGACTTTCTCCAGGCACTGGCGTTCCTTGGAGGAAACCCTTAGGAGGCCTCCAAGGTGGAGGCAGGGGGTGGCGCCAGTAGAGGCCACAGATGGGCCCTGGTCCATGTCAGCCAGCACAACTGCTTCCAGGTAGCCCTCCAATAGACCAGGCTCAAGGAATTCCTATGTCTTGTTATCACAAGCAATCAACATGACTGCGGGGTCCAGAAGGCCACAGCGAATACCAAGTGGTCAAAGGTGAGGGCGGAGCTGGAGGAAGCGCCTGCAAATGGCCTGCATCTCCAGGGAGAAGTCCATAGACAGGAAGACCTTGGGCCCATCAAGTTGAAAAGAGCCACACTTTTTCACCACATGTGTCACCTGATGGGCTTGTTTGTGTCACAAGAAGCAGATGATGACTTGCCTCTGACCATCTTTCAGCAGGAGAGGCTTTTACACCTCCTGTGGACCCTCTAGAACTCCAATGAAGGTCCGGTCAGGGTGGGAAGAAATCAAGCCAAGTAGCCCATGATGCAATCACCCTAAAATTGCTCCGGCACCCCGGAGATCTGAAAATGGTCTCCACGAAAGTGGTCCCCTAACTCCACAATTTCCCGCTGGAGGTGTAAGTGATCCTGCTCCCAATCAATGAAGGGCACAATTTTGCCCGCAATCGGGTCCAGGCAGGATTCGGCCGGTCAGCCTGGCATTGAAAGAGATAATGTCCTGACAGATGCTTTAAGTGTCCACCGATGTCTTGGTGGTATTGTCCACCACTTCTGAAAGTGTAATCTTTAGCATTCCAAGTCCTTCAGTATAATGTCCATGGCATATTCAGAGGGGGGCCCATTTCTATCCCTAGCTTCGACTGTTTCCCTGCCACCACCTTCATGAAGAGCAGTTGTCTGGTGGATTTTGACATGATGAATCTGCGGCCAGGGTGGATCTAGGTAAACCAGGAGGTCTCTCTCACCAGGGGGGAGAGCAGGGTTAGACTGCTGAGCAAGAGCAGAGTAACAACCAGAAGTAGAGTGAGCATGGTGGAGAAGATCGGCCAGATGTGGGATGATAAGTAAAGTGTGCCTACCAAGAGCTACTCTAGAGAAGGGCGGATAGGCGGGACTGCCAACCCTAAAGCAGTAGGGTAGAGCAGGAATGCTGTGGCTCCCCAACAGGCACAATGGGAGGTGGTCCACCTGGCCCCCTCACAGAAACCTTAGGAACACACCTCAAGGCCCAGTGGGATTCTTGCATCTCACAACCTGGCCCTCCTTGGTAAAGAGGAGACAAACCGGCCCTTACATTACTCAGTTTAAGGAGGGAGGTGGCTATGTGAAGGTAGGGAGCACCTGCAACCAGAAGAGAAAGGTCAGCCGAGTACAGAGGCTGGGTGGGATAGAAGAGTAACCCCAGGGTGAGATCAGACAACCAGGGTCCCAGTACATTCGAAAGAAGATCCAACTAGAGAGTCATTCGTCAGTGCCAAAGAACTGCTCCACATGTAGGCAGAAAAGCAGCAGGGGGTCATGGAGGCCCCAGGATGCCTGAGGAGAGGTGATGAGAGGCAGTAAATGAAGAGAGCACCAGGTGCCTTGTCCTGCATGGGTGAGACTGTAGTGGGTCATTCAGCCCACGTTGTGGCGTGAAGAATGTGCAACCTCCTACAGGGCCAGGACATCGGCATCTTGGTGGGCAGGGAATGGTCCCGGTGCAGTGAAATAGTCTTTGTACCCCATGCCGAATAGAGCACAGCAGACAACTGCACAGACAGAGGCTCCTGGGTGGCAGATGTAGCAGTGTTGGGGGACCCTGATCAGTTGAGACAAGTTAGTGGGGTTCCAACATGGGCTGCACTGTGCTCCTGGTGGTGGTCCTGGGGCCCAGGTGGCTGCAGTTGCGGTCTCCGTGGGGCATTAGTGTTCTCAAGTGGAAAAAAGGCACCCGTCTCGGAGCGGCGACCCTTCACCCTGGGTAGAGGCAGAAAGAGACATATAGCCATGTGCCAGCAGAAGCTCTCCTACAGCACTACTATCTTACCTGGGCACATGGCTCCACCACCAGCCTCATGGTGCTTTCAATGAGCACAATGATTTCTTACCTACCAGTACCACATGTGCTCTCTGTGTGGATAGGACAGGTTTGGGCACTTTTGGAATTAGAAAGATCAACAGAGAAATGTGGGAGTTAGTAGGCACACAATAATGGTTCACATCTGACATTTCTTAGAATAGTATGAAGACATCAGATCTAGCCCATGAATGTGCTAGACCTGATGTCCTCCCTAAAAATTATGTATGGCATACAAGTGCAAGTTATTGTCAACCTAAATAGGGTTTTTAACTCACTCACCTGACTGAATGATGATAGGAGCCAGCGATACTGCTTGTGGTAATCCCTGGTGCAATGTGATTGTGGTGATGTGTCCAGGAAACATTCATGTATGCCACTGTGAGCAAGTACATATTGGGACCTGTAAATATTACAAGGAACATCTTTAAGAGGAGGAACAATGTGTACAGAAAGCAAGGCCAAGTACCTGTAATATGTGCTTGTTAGACCTGACATCCTTGGTGCGGTAGTCCCGCAAACTTTTTTTCCAACTCATTCGCTATTTCTCTTTGTATTTTACGGGTGGGCTCGAGTCAAGACAAGCAGCAGAATTATAAAGGATTTTTATCTGTCTCATAGTACAGTTTAATCAGCCTGCATCTGCTATCTTGGTCGCACACTGTATCAATAATACCAGCATCGCAGTGGCCATGGTTTTCAATTGGATTGCAGCTTTGTTCTGGTCCATAGCTCCACTTCTGTGATGGGGAAGCAATGCAGTAAAGTCCAGTCATGTCCCAGAAAGTGTTGGAGATCCTACTGAAAGACAGAGATGAATGGAATGGGATGTCACAAGGTAAGTTGCCCGTCAGCTTCAGTAACTACCGTTCCCAGGATTCCCAGTGCAGCCCCAGGTGGAACAAGGGAATGAGGTGGGGTCATTAACACCAGCACCGAATAGCACCATTAGTTGTCACACAGTGCGGAATGAGCGCATGCAAAGCTGGGGCCAAGTGCGGGTCCATCTTCACTCATCATTGCCTGGAGGGGGCTGGGCTGGGCCACCTCCCTTAACTCAACAATAGGATGATTTAAGTTTCTACTTGGGGACCTGTGAATGTTTTTCAGGTACAGCCCTATTGGTTTTCTACACCTTAGCTTATGCTTGAGTAAAAACTGTTGATTCCAATTTCCAACATGTTAGAGGGGACGACTGATAAGGAAATGTTTTGTAAGAGCCCTCGAAAACGGCATAATATTCACAATAAGAATTATGTAGCAAAAGATACAACTCCCTAGACTATCGGGAACAGGTTGGTATATCCTTAGCGTGACTTCATTGCGCAGAAAAAAATGTAGTCATTTTTAGTTAGAATGTATTAGGCACAAAGTCAAAGTTGGAGGGCAAGGATTGGGGATTTTTAATAGATTCTTCTGATGTGTTTATGTTTCAAGAAACGTTGGCTACTTATGAGGTAGACACATTAGGATGCAGGAACTATCAAGTGCTTGTTAAAAACCTACTGTGGGTCGGCCAATGGGTGGCCTAAGCACATGGATTAAGACGTTCCTGTCTTGTAACGTAAAACAAATTGCCCCTGAGTCCCCCAACTCGCCATCCTTAAGGGATTGCCTAAAAATCAGACAACTATCCTCTTTTTTAATGTATACAATGGAAGTACTCCTGCATCATTTCGGTGACTCCTAGCAGAGTAGATTTAGTGGAGAACCCAGTTCTAAAGCCTGATTAAGAAATGTGAAGGAAGTTCTGTTTTTCAAGAATGATGGAAAAAGCCGGGAGCTGTGAAATAGGGCGAAAATTGGATGGCTCAGTTGGATCAACGTTGGCTTTCTCTAAGAGAGGGAGTACCATGGCATGTTTCCATTCTGAAGGGACCAAGCCCTCCTGTAGGGAGGCATTGAGGAGATCCATAATTAGTGCATGTATAGGAGACTCAAGCTGTTTCAACACTGAGATAGGAAGTAAATCACAAGGGGAGCCAGATTTAATGCTTGCCAGAAGCTGGTTGAAAGGGCTTGCTTCCAAGAGAGACCAAGCTTCCAGTTTGTTGATGGCTTTACTATTCCTAAGAGTCTCCAACATCGTGGCACTAGATGCAATTGGGGGGGGGTAAAGGTCGGGAGTAAACTATTTGACAGATTGTCACTGGACAGTGCAGAATATATTTTTTCGACTTTGCACCCAAAGTAGTGGCAAAGATCATCACATTGCGTTTCATTTAGGACAAGATGGGTAGTCTGTCTTTCCGACCCGGATAGTTCTTTAACCACCTTGAACAGGGTATTAGAGCATTTCTGAGCTTGAGATATTTTGAGACAAACATAATCAGCTTGAGCTGTTTTGCAAAGAGTATGGTAGTCCCTTGTGGCATTTTTATAGGCCAATATAGCATCAGGCATATAGTGTTTCCTCCATTGTCTTTCTAGAGTTTTACATATAGCTTTTTCATTCTTGAGCCTCTCAGTAAACCAGGGGGCTGGTGGCTAATGATTACCAAGCTGTTTGTTGGATAAAGTTAGGCAGGTATCTACTGATTGTAAAAAATAACTTTGAGTAGCCTCAAGGTCCACAATTGACATCTTGATAGCTGGTGCGCTGTCGGCTAAAGAATTGTTTATAGCTCTAACATCGAGCTTTGCCCAATTTCTGACTTCGGACTTTGGTCCCGTCAAGGCTGCCGGGGTGCAGGGAGCGACTTTCATCAGAAAGGTAACAGCAAAATAATCCGACCAGCACGAGGGGAGGGCCGGGGGCAACAAATATCGGGCAAGTTCAAGAAAATGGGGTCGAGCAGGTGACCTGCTACGTAAGTCAAACCTGAATTGAGGGGTTGGATATTCATTGCTTCAAGATTGGCTATGAATGCAGCGCTTTTAGTGCATGTAGGATTATTTAGATGTTGATTCAGATACCCCAGAATAGTAAAATTGGTGGCATTCAGAAAATAATGGGTTATTAGGTCGGGGAAGGCTGATGCACAGGTTCCGGCTGGACCAGGGGGATTATAAACTTGTATACCCGAAAAGGTGAACTTGGGTTTAAGTATGATTTTAAATACTGAAGCTTTGCAATCATTGGTAGGTAGATCCTCACATTTACATTCAAAAGACCTTTTATAAATGATTGCAATCATCCCCCCTTATATTTGGATGTCTGTCCTTTCTGAAGATGGAATAATTTGTTGGAAGTGCTGCAGCTACATCAGGACCTGAGCTGTTGTGTAGCCAGGTCTCTGTAAGAAAGGCAGCATCAGGCTGAATATAAAGCCGAAGGTCAAAAATATACACTTTGTGTTTCGGGAGTGAACTGCACTTAATGCTTTATAAAGTAAACTCCTTATTCAATACAGGTGTGCTTTTGAGGATAGTATTTCCCTGTAGATCCGAGTAGATGGGAATCCCTGATTCACAATTTTTAACTCGGGCTCTACCCCTATAATCATTGTATATTACACCAGTAGAAGAGACCTGCTATGTAAGCACATGGAGGGGGCTACCTCTAGGTTATTTGTAGTGCAGTTAGAAGGAGAAGTCATGCTGTACTCTAGTAGCTGTTCAGCAGAGTAGCTAAATCTCTTTGTCTTTGTTGGACCAGGGGCCATGGCCCCTGGTCCCGGTCGGGCACGGATTGGCGCAGACTGGCATGCCTGTGGCGCACCATCGGCCCGCCCGCTGTGCATGTCCACTCTCGAGCCATTAAATATTGGTCCGAGGCAAGACGGCGCGATAAAAACTAGAGCTATAAAAAGCGAAAAACAAGAGGCACAACAAAATGACCTCCCGGGGAAAGAAAGCCCTGTATGAAGTGTAAGTGCTTGAAGAAACCTCAGAAATGTGAACACAGTAAAGAATGCTGAGTATTACTCACTCAGAAGCAAGGCACAGTTTCAACAGAACAATTTCCTAAATCAATAAAAACACAGTATTTAACATTAAAATAGTCGCTTTCAAATTAAATTAAATGTGAAAGGGGAGAGGTAGTAGATGGAGACCTACCAAGCGCTGCTAGTCCGCTCTCAGGCCATTAAAGAGTGGTCTGAGGCAAGACGGCACAATAAAGGCTAGAGCGCAAATAAGCAAAAAACACGAGGTACAACAAAATGGCCTCCCTTTGGAGTCTCTTTGGGTTCAAATGATGCAGGTCCAGGAAACCTCACCTAGGCAGGAGAACATCTTTCATCTGGGCAGCTCAGCAAGGCAAGAGACCATCAAAGCAGCAGTCAAGTGGAGTGGCGGTCTGCTCAGCAGGGTAGCAGTTCTTCCGCCTGGCAGTCTTCACAGGTCCAGAAGTGTACTAAAGTCATGGTGTCATGGGTCCAGTACTTATACACAGTTGTGCCTTTGTAGTGGGGGAGACTTCAGAGAAAGCTTTGAAGTACAGAGAGGTACTCACTCCCTGGCACCAGACTCACTACTTGAGGGTATGCTGTCCTTTGTGTGTGGACAGAACACAGTATCAGGTGCAAGTGCGAGGCTGTGCCCAGCATCTCCTCCCATCTCCCAGGATGGCCCAACAAGACACCTGGCTTTCTAGAGGGAGTACACAAAGCCCAGCCATCACCCAACCCAGAGAAGAAAGAAAGGCAGCAGGCAGCAAACCTGAAATGCCTATCTCTTCACAATTGGCAATTATACTTACAAGATGTAATAAGATACCCCCAATGTTGTCCTGTGGGAGAGATAGACCTTGCAGTAGTGAATTTTATTTTATCTACCATGTATATCTTAAAAGTACATGTCCTGCCTTTTGGATACATGGTACCCTGCCCTGTGGGTTAGACAGGGTCTACCTTAGGGTTGACTTATATGTATAAAAAACGAAGGTTTAGGTCTGGCAAGAGATTTATCTTGCAAAGTTGAGGTGACAGTGTAAATCTGCGCATACAGGCTCTGCAATGGCAGGCATGAGCCATGGTTAGAGGGTTAGTTAAGTGGGTGACACAATGAGTGCCTCAGGCCCAATTGTAACATTTAATTTACAGGCCTGGGCACATGTAGTGCTGCAAACTCATAAGTAAATTAAATATGTCGATTAGGGGTTATGCCAATATTACCACTTTTAAGGGAGAGATCACATGTACTTTAGCACTGGTTAGCAGTGGTAAAGTGCTCAGAATCCTACAGCCAACAAAAACAGGTCCGAAAAAGAGGAGGAGGAAGGCAAAATGTTTGGGGTGACTCTTCAGAGAGGACCATTTTCCAACACCTGCATTTTTATTACATGCACATTAACTATTGGTCTTGAAGCTAAAATAATTATTTGAAAAGAATACATGAGTGGCTTGTGCACCAGGAAAGCTATAGAGTTTAGAAAGTGAGGAAAGCACAGGGCCCTGGTTGACTTTTTAAAATCTGAAGTATATGTATAGGTTTCATATAATATTGTTGTCTTCAATGTTATTGTTGCAGGTGCTCTAATCCCTGAAACATAGAAAAAAGCAATCATTGTTGCAATCCACAAAAAGGGATCGCGTGCTGACCCTCGAAATCTTCGTCCCATTAATCTAATGGACAGCCTTCAAACGATTTTCTGCAGACAGATGTTAAATAAACTTACATCTTGGCTGACAGGAAAAACATTTCCTTAACAATGTTCAAGAAGGGTTTAAAGAAGTCATAAGCACAGTTGATCAAGTCTACGAATTCCTTTTGATTAAATGGAAGACAGTAGATCTTCAAGGGGGCAGTCTTTATGTAGCCTTAGTAGCGAGTGTGGAGTGAGCTGAGCCTGTCCCAGCCTGTCCCGGCTTCGGCGACCCCAGATTCCCTGTTCCCCCGCCGAGCACTGGCCCTGAGTTTCCCCCCTCTTCTTCGCCGTCACCCTGCCGACCAGCAACTATGTTGCTGAGGGCCAGTGAGAGTGAGAAGTGCGCTCCTAGCTTTGGGCCCCAGGTAACTCGGAAACGCCCTGGTTCAGACCAGGTGAGGTTTGTGGCCCTCTGGTGTACCCCCACTTGCCCTGACCACTTCTGCCCGCTGCCGGCTACACCCTCAATACCCACCCGGGCGCGCTGCCCCCAGTAGAGAGCAGGAGCCAGTGGCTTTTGCTCCAGCTCCTGCCCCAGCTCTACATTCAGGGGTCACTGTGTTGCACCAAGTGCAGAGCCGCCGCAACATATTCATCATTCCTGGGCCCCTGCGGACAACCATCCTTTTTCTTCATTGATCCTCCCCAAGAGTCAACAAAGAGCCAACGAAGGCGCCGCTGTATTGAGGCAAACCTATAAAAGGACAGGGGACTCGTTAAGGGCTTGAGGGAGAACCAATGCTGCACCTGCTCACCTCTTTGGTCTTTCCTGCTGTCCGATGCCCAGGAAAGCACTGGGAGACCACTGACATTGCTGGGGTGGGACTCGGTCCCCCAACAGGCACAAACAACATTATGGCACAAGAGCTGACGACACCCTCCCGATGCCTGTAAAAGAGTTCCTGCATTCCCACAGTGCGGGACGCGCCCGTCAGCAGCAGGGCTGGCCCCCCCCACTTCTTGATGTGTTTTGGCAACAACTTCAACTCTGCCGGCCTCTGGTCCTGCGATGACTCCTCCGGCTATGGTACTGTAATCCTTGATTGCTTCATTTTGTTGTTACTTTATCGTCTGCACGCGTAGTTCTGGTTTTATTTTGTAGCGTTTTCCTATTTGGTCATGGGGAAAAGGAAACAACAAGCTCTGCCCTAGAGAAATCACCTTTAAATTCATGGCAGTTGATCATCAACTTTATAACAGGGGCAATGGGGGTTATCAAGAAGCAAATATTAAGTGTGGGGCAGACCCTAACTACTTGTACTGAGAGTGGCATTGAACCTCCTAATACACATATTTTTTCCTCAGATGCAGACCAACTGCCGGATTTGCAGCCCAAAAGTTCTTTTTTTTTTAAGTTTGAGTTTATTGAACAATAGAAAAAAAATCACAAAATATGTAAAACATAGGAGAAGAAAAAACTGTCAAAAAGAATAGACCATCAAAATATACAATCATGGGTAAAAGGGATAAAAGTAGTACCATAAAATGAGAAAATAAGAAATATGGTTACATCAGAAATCAATAACTGAAATGACAAAGTAAGCATAATAAGTTCCAAAAAATAGGCAGTTAACTTTAAACAAATTTAAGGTGGTCTGCGTACCTCAGTGGAGTGGACATCATGAGTAAAGGATGAAGGGGCAGATGAGGAGAGGTAAGTCACTAAGGGAAGCCAGAGAAGATCTCTCTTAATTGCTAAGTAAACAGGGGAAACAAAATTATTGTCTAATCTATGATGGAAGCCGACTGCATTACACCATGAACGGAAAGAGACCTTCGTGGCTTGCTTCCAGTTGGACGTGATATGACGTAAGGCAATGGCTATGAAAAGATCAAGCAAGAGGTAATGTCTCTGTGACTGAGCAAGTGCTGGGGAGGGAGATCCCATAAAGAGGTGGGTAGGGGCAAAGGGGATGCAAAATTGAAATATTTTCTGGATTTGTAGCCAGACCACCCTCCAAAAGCGAAGAATGGGAGGAAATTCAAAAAGCATATGTTTTAAATCTGCATTAGGGCACGGACATGACCAACAAGTGGGGCAAGCGTCTGGTGAGAAAGAGGATATAGTAGAGGGAGTCAACAGGGTAGGATTATAAACAAAATATATAGTTTGGGTTGTATTGGCAGCTCGAGAGGTTTTATGAATTTTAGTCCAAACTTTGTCCCACAGAACAATCAACCACTCTACAGAGAAATCCCGTTCCCAGGCCAACTCAATTTTGGATTTGGATCTGTCATCGGAAAAATGGGCTGTGTTGTAAAGGAAGGATGCAGAAGCGGAGGCATCCAGTATTGTGGCAATAGAACGACAATCAGGTGGAATAGGATTGGAAGAAGGCAAAGAAGCAATATAAGACAAAAGAGCAGGTAGAAGTGCTTCATATTGTGAGCGGGAGCTAGCGGGCAAAGAAAATTGAGACCGAAGGTCAGAGAAAGTGAGAGGTACATTTTGAGAAAGGAGTTGTGATACCCAACTAAGACCACGAGAATGCCAAGTCTTCCAAAAGAAAGTGCGGTTACGAAGAAGGAAGCGCGTGTTGTGCCAAATTGGTTGTTCATGCGTCGAAGAAGCAGAGGGATAGGAAGATGATAAATAGGGAGAAAGCAATTTACGAGAGTGAGAGATAATAGGATTGCGAAGGCTAGTTAGAGAAGAAGTAAACGATAAAAATTCACAGAAAGCAAAGGGAGAGATAAAAGAAGCTTCAATCGATAACCAAAGAGGAGGGTGGAAAGGAAGTTCAGTGGAGAGCCAGCGAGCAGATTGTTTAAGGGAGAAGGCCCGATGATAGGATTTAAAATCGGGGAAACAAACCCCCGACTGAGTCTTGTCTCTCCGTAAGGAAGCAAGCGCAATATGAGGTCGACTACCTTTCCACAAGAATTTTACTAAGATAGAATCAACTTTTTTAAAATAGCTGTCAGGAATACGGATGTGGATCATGGAGATGCTGTATAATAAAAGAGGTTAAAGCATCATTTTGATCGAGTTTAGACGACCCCACCAAGACAAGAAAAGGGCGTTCCAGCGAGCAATGGCAGAATCCAGTTTCTTGGAGATATATTCAAAATTGAGTCTCAAAGTATCCGACAAAAAAGAGGAGCAAACCAACACCCAAATATTTAATTTTAGTCGGCTGCCACGAGAAACCTGAAATATCAAAAAGATGTTTTTGGCAAAGAGAATTTAAAGGAAGGATTTCACACTTATCTACGTTAAGTCGATAACCTGAAACAGCGGAGAAAGAAGAGACGTGATGTAAGAAAGAAGGTAGGGAGGAGGATGGATCAGAGCAGTAAAAGAGAATGTCATCAGCATAAACCGAGAGTTTGACTTGTTGAGAAGCTAAACGGAAACCAGAGATAGAGTCATCCTGTCGAATTTTGGTAAGGATAGGTTCTAAGGCCAGAACAAATAACAGAGGGGAGAGAGGACAGCCCTGCCGAACGCCCCTTTGAAGATGAAAATAATCTGAGATTGCACCATTGACATAAATTGACGCCTGGGGGCTAGAGTAAAGTAAAGAGATAAAGGAAATGAATTTGGGAGGAAAACCTGTCCAAGAGAGTACCTGAAACATAAAATCCCAACCAATTCTATCAAAAGCCTTCTCTGCGTCAAGAGAAATAGCGGCCAAGGGGAGATCGAGAGAAGAAGCTTTGCTGAGAACGTTGAAAAGACCCTGGAGTTATCGGACGATAAGTGACCCTTTACGAAGCCCGATTGTTCTGGACCAAGTAAATCATGCAGCAAAGGATCCAATCAAAAAGCTAGGATTTTGGCCAAGATCTTGTAACCGGTGTTGACCAAAGAAATAGGACGGTAATTTTTACAAAGAGAATGATCTTTGTAGTCTTTGGGAATTAAGCAGATTACTGCCTGCTGAAAAGAGCCACTCGAGAGGCCAGAGGCTAGGAAGGTTTGAAATAAAAGGAGAAGTTTTGGTAAAAGAAAAGAGGCGAAATGACTATAAAACTCAATAGTGAACCCATCCGGGCCTGGGGCTTTGCCATGACGGAGTTTGGAAACCGTGTGAGCAATCTCAGGCAGAGAAATATCAGCCTCTAAAGACCCGAAATCCACAAGAGCCGCAGGGGGAGGGGAGAGAGACTGGAAATAGGAAAGTAGCATCAGAAGTGGGGACAGTTTCTGGAGTGTATAAATTCTTGTAAAAATAAATAAATTCATTAAGGATGTCTTTGTCCTTAAACAGGGATGCACCAGTTGGTGATTTAATTGATTCAATTCTCCATCGTTCTTTACGAATTTTTAAATAGTTAGCAAGCAATTTCCCCATTTTGTTTTGACCACCATAGTAACGCGCATTACATTTCAATAACAAATTGGAAGTAGCATCGGTAGTAAATTTATTAAAAGAAATTTTGGCCTCAATGAGGTCTTTAAGAGATGCATCAGAATTCGAGGAGTGGTAAGCAACTTCTAGCTGCTTAATTTTAGTCAGTAGAAGGGATGACTTGGCCTCATTGGCATTTTTCTTGCGTGAAACAAAATTAACAATAAAACCTCGGGAAGCTGCCTTAAAAGAATCCCAAACCATAACAAAAGAGGAGTAAGGGGTGTGATTGAGCAGGAAGAATTCAGAAGCAAATTTAGAGAATTCTGTGCAAAAAAATAGGGTCAAGGAGTAGTGAGTTGTTAAACCTCCATCTGCCTTAGTGAGGGGAGAAAGGAATGAGGTCAATGTCAACGAGTACAGGGGCATGGTCAGAAATCAAAATAGAACTAATATCAGAGTGAACAGCATGTTGGGTTAAGGATTTGCTAAGAAAAAGATAATCAATGCGTGATTGAGAGTGATGCGCAGGGGAGTAAAAACTAAATTCCCTAAGATCGAGATGGCATAATCTCCAAATGTCTACCAAAGCATTGTTGTGAATGGCCTTGGTGAACTGAGAGTGCATCTTAGAGGGAGAGAATTTAACTTTGGAGTGCCGATCTAGGACAGGATCAAGAATTTGATTGCAGTCGCCACCTAAAATGATGTATTCATCAGTGAGGGTGGAGAGTCTTTCAGAGATAGATGGCCAAAATACCTTATCAACACCTGTAGTGGCATAAACATTAAAAAACACAATAGGTATCTTGTCAATATGCACTTTAACAATACTCCACCGACCCTGAGTGTCACAATCGTGAGAAATAACAGAGACATTTAACTTTTTGTGAAACAAACTCAAAACACCACCCTTCTTATTATCTGCGGGAGAAAAGAAAACATGTCCCACCCAACAACGTTTAACTTTTAAGGCTTCCGCCTCTGATAAATGAGACTCTTGAAGAAAGGCCACATCAGATGTGACAATACTCTTTGTCTCTCAATTGCGTTATTTAAACCCTTAACATTTCAGGTAGTTACACGGAATGAGAAAAGCAAGAGGAAATATAAAGCAATAACATGCTTACAAAGTCAATAGAGAGAAAAATATGAAAGGAAGAATCATAGCAGAAACAAGAAGAGATGTAATGACCAGGAAAGAGAGAGAGAAAGGCACAAGAAAGAAGGAAGAGAGCAATGATGAAGGGGAGAAAGAGTAGAGAGAGATAAAGAACACAAAGACAGTACAAGTCCAAAACAGACGACTGAAAAACATACTTACGGGACAGAACGTGAACAGGGGAATGACGGCGCCAGAGACAATGGTAACAACAGTGAAAGCAGCAGCCGGAACCGGATCTTCGCCTACAGGACAATAAAAGGCAGTGTGAAGAACCAATGAAAGAAACGACAGGGAAGAAATGGTAGGGATTAAGTCTATAAGGAGGGAGATACAACGAAGGGTAGTGAAAAAGGGGTAAGAACGTTAGGGGAATAAGAAAGACATTACATTGTGACAAGGTGCACAGGACCAAAACAATTCAGGACAAGAACAAATCAGGAACCATCATGATCAGGCAAGTGCAATCAAGTAGCTCCGGAAATGTCTATTGCAGTCGCCCCATGACGACGAAGAAATTCTTGCAGAACAGCAGGGTCCTCAAAGGTTGTGGTCTTTTCCTTATAGGTAACTTTAAAAAGACAAGGATGCAGGAGACCATATCTGGCGTTGAGAGCTCTCAGCTGTGGGCGCATATCCAGGAACTTTTTCCGACGATCAGCTGTAACCTTGGCAACATCTTGAGATAGATAAAGACCGTGGCCCTCCCATAAGATTTGTTTTTTTACCTTGGCGGCATCCAACACTTGAAGAAGATCTATGTATTGTAAAAACAACATGATGACACCCCGAGGTTTAGATGATACTCTGGGACCCAGACGGTGGGCTCTCTGGATGTTAACAGAAGAGAGGGCCGGTGCATCTAAAATTTTCGGAAGAAAGGATTGAAAGAAGGCAGTAGGGTTAGACCCCTCCGTAAGTTCAGGAAGACCATAACGGCGTATATTGTTCCTACGGTTCCTGTTTTCCAAATCTTCCGACTGCCTCTTGAGAAGATTAATTTCCGCCTCCATAGATGGGATGCGGGAACAGGAACTCTGGACTGATTCTGTTGACTGCTCAAGAAGTAAGACACGAGAGTCCAGGGTCACCCATGTGTCTTGTATACTTTGTAGAGTCTGAGATGTTGTTTCCATAAATGGTCTGAGAGCACGCAACTCTTCCAGAATAAGATCCAGAGAAGAAGGAGAAGGATTGCTATCTGGAGGCGGGGTATCTTTCCTAAGGCGCTTAGAAGATGCCAGAGTGGTCGGGAGTTTGCTGCCATTTTGAGTTTTAGAGATCGCTCCCAAGTGGGTTTCTAGTTTGGACATTGTGCCCTCTTCCATATCATGCGAAGGGGAGTCAGAATATAAATGAGTGGCCCCTTTGATTGTCGTGGATAGCTTCAGATTTCGGAGCTTCCCCATGTATGAATAGCAGAGAAAAGGCGAGATTGTGATGTGATGGTCGCCCAAGGTCAAGACTGATGCAGAGAGTCAATTGAACGCAGAAGACATAGGTCGCACAAAACAGGGGTCCAGAAATATGCAGTCAACCAGAGGAGATGATGAAAAAGACAAAAGGCGGAAGAAATTGTTGAATAAGAGAGGCACCACACAGACTGGGAGAGTCAAAAAAGCATCATAGGCAGTGCAGGGAGAAGGCAAGTGCGACACACGGCACAAAATGGCGTCTGAATAAGAAAGCACAGACCAACAGTACTGACTGCGTAGGTAGAGGTCCACTGCGCGCTGGAATGAGAGAGCAGTCTCACAACTCTCTACATCTAAGCACTTGCAGAGAGGTAGATGCTATAAAAATTAGCCGCAGTAACTCAGCTGAGGTTGGGGTGCATTAATGGCATGTAAAGGCTTGTGAGTTAAGGGCAGAGAGACCACCTTTATTAAGGGACCAGTGCATCTTCAGAGTGAAAAATGACTTGAAACCAGAAAAAAGAAGCATGGAGAAAGTCAGGCAGGAGAAAACAAAAGCGCTGCCATGTGTCAGTAGAAAGCGGCCGGAATTCCAGAACCGGAGTCTCGTTATAAAACAGCTTGAAGTTAGCGCAGGAAAGAAAACGCACCTAAGGAAAGGCTCACCTCCTCCTCATAACGTGTGCGAAGCATAGCAATGAAGATAAAGGCAGCTCAAAAGATCACTGAAGCCCAGCTAGGTCCACGAGGAAAACCGCCTCAGGCTCGGGAAGTGGCGGCCGGAGACGTGAAGAGACGGAGTCTGTCAGGCTCGATGGCAAAGCTGTTGAAAAACGTTGGAAAACTGCAACATTAGCCACACAGCATCCTGCAGACGTCGCAGGTGTATTTCCGACTCGAAATACCACCCGGTATTAGTGAAGAATTATCTCAAAGCGTAGTCCGTCACGGGTGCTCTGCCGTCAGCCCGCCATCTTGCCCGGCGCCGAAGCCACGCCCCCCGCAGCCCAAAAGTTCTGATAATGCGAGACAGAATGAGCCTGACCAAAACCTTACCCTCAGTTCACCAGGCACTTCGAATTCCGTCCCCCCATCTAAACTACCCAAAATCTCCAAAATACACCCTGCTAAGGTCAATATGACAACAGGCGATGGGAAAATGAGGTTACATAAAGGGCGTCTGTGCTAAAACTGGGTCCAAGCTTAAAGCCCCCGAGAGACCTAAGCAAATTGAAGTCCTCTGTATCACCAGACTCCCCGGACTCTCTGGACTACTCTTCATTAGCGACTTCAGGGAAAGCACTGATAGACCTTATTAAATCCTCTGTGTGTAGTCTCACAGATCGACTTAAAGTTGTTGAATGTGCTTTGTTAACTTGTGCAGAATGACTGGGTACAGTGAATCTGTGTTCTGGGAATGGGAAGGTAGGGCCAAATGACTACGGCTGTGCTGATGGTTCTGTCCCTAGAACATTTATAACCCCCCCCCCCCAGTGGAACAACCTGCTATAGGGAATTGTGAGGTGCCCCTTCAGCTACTCCAACTTCCCCGACAAGTGTTAACTACAGTGCCCCAGACACAACATGCTTCTGTTGCTGATGCAGCAATGGCTCACAATAGGGGAATTTCACCAGTCTCCAAGTATAATCCTCATTCTGAGAGAACAGCCTCTTCTTGCCGTCCGGTCTTTCATGAATCGACTAGACCTCCCTCCTGATGTTTTCCTGTATTTGTTCATTTTGGCAAATGTTCCGCCCATAGAGTCTCCACACCATGAATCATGGGACTCACTGAGAAATAAATCTCTCACCTGGATACATTCTAAAGTGGGGATGGGTGGAGCACTGTTTTTAGATTTCAAGATGTCCAGATGGGTTGGGTGGGTCAAAAGGGGTACTAAAGTGTTCCAGGATGATTGTGTGGTGCTCTCTTTCCAATCCCCAGGGCTGGTAAATGATATACAGGGCCGGGCAAAGTCAATTCCCCAACCCAAAATCAAATTATTGTTCTCCCGCTTCTTTTATAAGCCCCCTAGACAACTGTTCAGGCAGCCAAATGCTCTGACACAATGACTGCCCCAAATCCAATGTACACTGCAACAACCATTCACAAACTCAAACTATGCAAATCCCCTTATATACGACATTTCAACCTCTAACATGTTTGATAGCCTCTCCACCTCACCGGGGTAGATTGACTGAAGGACGAACCATTGGTGGGAATCATACTGCAAAACCCCCCTCCTACAATTCTGACTCCTGTCAATAATATACAGTTAGAGACAGGTTTTAAAGTTCAAACGATCATGGAACAATCCCCGTTGAGTAAGGAGTCAATCGTGGGCTCTATGTCCCGAGATTTCAATGATATTACATTTATATGCTGGAACATAACGCACTTTGTACAAAAATTAACTCTCCAAATTGGCTTGGATTTACAGTACATTTTTGAATTGTTTGTTTACAAGAAACTTGGGTTGTTGAACCATTTCACCCTAATGGGTTTAAAACTTTTAACTCACTTTCCATTCCATTTCTGCATGGCAGTCCCAAGGGTGGTCTTTACAAATATGTGTCAAATAAACTACCATCCTCTACAGTTCTTTTTAAGTCACTTAGCACTTTTTACCAAATCAATATTATGGATTGTTCTATAACCTCTGAGCTGATCATAGTTAATTTTTATAACAATGATCGTGACTCAGACATATTGGTCATATTAGCTTTTCTTGATAACAATTTAGAATACATTTTTTCAAAGGGGAATGGGGATAAAATTCTAATCCGGGTGGGGGATTTTAACATTCAACTTTGTAAGTTGCGTTATAACAGTATTTGTGGCATATTCTCACCATTAAATGAGGACGTCACTCATTTCCTACACTCAGACTATGGTAAGAAATTCAATGAGCTTATCTTCAAATATGATTTAGGCTTCAGTAATTAACTCGGGGAGAGCCCAACTGAGGTATCTTGCACCTTTGATGGCACTATCTATGGGTAAAAGCCCTATAGATTTTCTGCTTTTTCCCAAACTTTATTCGGCTCTAGCGACTAACTTTACATTACACAAACGTGCATTGAGTGACCATTATCCTTAGAGTTTAGCGCTAAATCCTGGGCTAGTAAAAGACCTAAAGGCCTGTCATCACGCTCTAGCCGTGGAGAACTTAGAGCTCTCTTGAACGAATGGATACACTTTACTGTGGTCTATGATTGACCCGATTAGCTTCGTAGCGCAACTAATCCAGGACAAAAGAGTGCTTTGGATGTTTGCCTGAATACTTCGGAGGAAGCCTCTGCTATTATGGAGTCTCTTGTCCTAATTGCCAAAAGACTGCTTTGACTATGCATGCAGTGATGCCCACAAAAAACGTATGCGGGCTCTGAAAAACAATCATAGGAACAATGAGGAAGTTCAGCACTGGAGACGAGCATACAGGCTTACTCTAAAAGAGTACACCTGGGAGAAACTGCATGAGACCAGCCGTAGTAATGATACCACTGCTTTTTAGTGTGTTATTAACTCCCCTTTTTTTAGAGATGCTGATAAGCCAACAATAGATGTTGCAGTGACTGAAGATGAATGGGTAGCCCATTTTTCCAGAATATATTCGGCTACCTCTGCCTGTGTTATTGATCATCCTGTCTCAGCTCCTACTGTAGTCCCATCCACATCCCCACTCACCCTTGAACAGCCTGCTCTAAACTTCACCCTGGTAGAGGTTTCCCTTGCAATAAGCCATAGTAAGGGAAATAAAGCTCCAGGACCTGATGGGGTCCCGATTGACCTATTTAAAGCTAATATCGATCTTTGGGGCCCCCTTCTCACCTATGTTTTTAGATCTTTCAAGAGTTTTGGATTCCCTTTGTCATGGGCAGAGCATCAGATTGTACCTATATTTTAAAAAGATGACTGCAACTGCCCAGCGCATTAAAGACCAATCTCCTTACTAGATTTGTTGGTCAAGGTGGTTTGCCGTATTCTCTTAGGCAGACTACAAAGCTGGGCAGAATGCAATAATAAGATCTCTGACTTACAATATTAGGGTATTGGGACATGGAGCAAGCCATCAAAATGAATTTGCTACTGAGTAAATATGGATATTTTAAAAGTGACTACCTGCATATTGTTTTTGTTGATTTATCATCAGCTTTCGATTGTGTAATCCATGATAAGCTTTAGTTCATAATGAGTTCAATGGGTATTGATTGTACTATTATTAACTGTTGTGGGGCAGATGTATCAACATCCTAATTTTTTAGAAATCGCTATTTGAGATTTGCAAATAGGGATGTATGTAGAAAATCGCAATTTTTTTGCGATTTCTTAAAATTCCTTAATTGCGATTAGCAAATTGCGAATCGTAATTAAGGAATAATTTCCCATTCATTTCTATGGGCCAGGAGGCCCGTAGGAATGAATGGGAAGTTATTCTCAATTTGCGATTCACAATTTGATAATCGCAAATTGAGAATAATTTCAAGGGTGCAAGGGTGTCATAAGGACACCCTGGTGCACCCCTGAAATGAACAGGTCTGCACATATGGTGCACACACATGCCCTAAGGGCATGTATGTGCGCCATATGGCACCTTCACAAATGCCAAAAAGTGCATTTGTGAAAGAAATCGCAAATTACCACCAACTTGAAGTTGGTGGTAATTTGTGATTTCTTAGGAGAATTCACAAAAATTAAATGCTTGTTGCATAGCATTTAAGGAATCGCAATTTACGATTCCTTAAATGCTTACGCAAAATTAAGGAATCGCAAATTTTGCGATTCCTTAATTTTGCGATGCGATTTCCCTAATACATACCATTTAGCTAATTTTTAGTCGCAAACCTGCTTTTTTGCGAATCGCAGCGTTTGCGCCTAAAAACTGCCTTGATACATCTGCCCCTAAGATACTTATACGCAAACAGTTATGCAAGGGTTCGCTTTGGCTTAAAGGGTGAGTGCACACACCCCTCCTGGGTAACACACTTGCTAGCACATGCATGGACATGCCACAGTTAAGCAGCGGCCAATGCCCGTTCTGCTTTACACGAACGACATGGATACTTTTGGAATGTGCCCCGCCATGCATTACAGCGACTCCTTGACAGCTTTGTTCTTTTTATGGAAAATCTGGGGTTACAAATTAACATAAGTAAGACATTTGTTATGAAAGTCGGCCGTAATGCAAAAAAGTGCTGAAATGTATATAAAGTAAAAGATACTTTACCTTTTACCCCGACCTATTCCTACCTGGGAATTATATTTGACTGTGAAGGGAACTGGAATAGTGCCATTAATTCGAGAAGGTTGCAATTTGTTAGATTCATCATGGCTCTTCGAAATATTGCAAGGAAACAGGGGAGTATTCAGCCGAAAAAAATGATAACCATATATAATGCAAAATGCAGAACTATTGCAATGTACTGTTCTGAAATATGGGGCCACGTAAATGTGGAATCACTTCAGTTGGTGGAAAATGCCCTTTTAAAAAATCTCTTAGCACTCCCTTCAAGCTGTTCAAACTTGTATGTCACTCCAGACTGGGAGTTAACTATTTAATAGATTTGATCTAGATTCAGCCAGTCCTGCTTTGGCACAAAATATGAACTTCGTAATATATGGACCTGAACCGTGCCATAGTAAAGGACTGTTCTGACTCAGAGTTTGCTTTAAAAATCCCATGGCTAAAGCTTATTAAGAATTTTATGTCAGATATTGGACGTCCTGAATTTTAAGATCAACCTGAATCTTTGATAAACATCTCGAGGAAAGTACTAAAGTCAGAATGTTTAAATCTATCGGAGGAGTTGAGATTGTGCATGGAATTGGCCAAACCTACTGTTCAACATAATCACATGGTTTGGACCACCTTTTCAATGCAACCGTACTTTTGAAAGGTTTTTAATACCCAGCACATATTGGTTTTAACTCGCTTCAGGCTAAATATATTCCACCACCTGATAAGTTTCCAAATGCCCTTGTGATAACATGTCTAATCAATCAACCATGCATACAGTGTTTTTTTCTAAATTTTATATAGACCTGAGTAGAGCTTTTATTATACCTTTACTGAAATCTTTGAATTTTAAACAATGCAGGCCACCTTTTTTACATTTGCAACTCCTCCCAAATCTTTATACATGTGTTGTACTTCCAAGGTTTCTTAGGGCAATTAAAAGGAGAAGAAAGTCTCTACATGCAGCAGGCTAAAGTTTGACCTGCATTTTACTAGGTTTGTTTTATTTATTTTATGTACTCTTTTATGATACACCTTGTGTGAATCGAATAAAAATAACAATGACTTGATGTAGCCTTCATAGACCTTTGTGTGACTTTCGATGTTGTCTCTAGGAGTAAATTGTGAGAAGTACTCTGAGGCTTAGAAGTCCCACCTGACTTTCTAAATATACTTAGGTGGTTGCATTTCGATAACTATGCATGGGTATGGTAGCTATCAATGGTGAACTCACCCCTAGAATTGTGATGAAGAAAGGGGTTTGACAAGGGTGGGTTCTGGCCCTTACATTGTTTCTATCTTTCACTAATGGATGTATACACTTTAATAAATTGTATTAGTGATTCACCTGTCTTAGCTTGGAATAAAGGACCTGCTCTACTTTTCGAGGATGACACTTTGTTGATATCCAAGAATGAGAAAGGCCTGCAGGTCCCATCAAAAAATATGTTATATTGTTCAACTCATGGCCTTGAGATAAACACAAAAAAACAATATTTGTTGATATTAATGCACTTAAGAAGTTTTGTAGTAAAATAGATTTAGATGGGAGTCCCCTGGAAAAAGTAAGGATGTTTGATTATCTTGGGATATGGATCTCTGACTCCCACCTATGACTGAAACAAATTGAAAAAAGCACCTCTCTGTTGATGCACAGGGCATCATCATTAATTATTTTAATTAATAAGAGACCCCTTATTCATCCTATTTCACCTGCTCTAGAAGTTTACATAGCCCAAGCGGTGAGTGTAGCTATGTATAGCTTTGAGATATGGGTGCCATTGTGAAGGCACATAGTTAGAGAATGTCTTCATACACTCTCTCCGGAGACTTCAACAGAATACCCCAAGTCACCAACTCAATGAGATATGACCCTAAAATCTAATTCAGATTCTGCGAAACTGGGGCCAATTCTATATTGGTCTTGAGTATGGATATTTAAAAATCTTCCATCCTGCAGGAAGGGCCTTTTATATATAATGGTGTATCAGAGTGTGCTTAAAATACCCTGGCTAAGATATGTGATGAGACCTCAAATTTGAGTACTTCCTAGATTACATACAACAGTGGTCTGTCAGAACTCTTTATATTAAATTTACATTAGGAACCTTGCCGACATCTCCCTTTAGTATTAGATGGCTATCAGTTGTACAAGCTACTTTCAACTGAGTAGTCTGCATGGTTCAGGAAGAAAAAGAGGGGCATATCTTATTTTTCTTCAATCCCAATCGTCCATCATCCCCTTTTGTTTCTCTTTATTTTTCTTCAAAGCATATAACACACCAAGATCTAAATGGGTAAAGCCACTATGCAAATTATATGGGATCAGACATTATTATGTTGCATTAAAAATATGTAAGTGTGAGATGAATTCAATTGCTGTCTGCAGTTTCCAAATGTTTATATTCACCCTGGACTGTACAAGGTAAAGCTTTGAATATTGCCTCTAGGAACCTCTTTCTACTGTTGCAGGGAGTCTGCTCACACACAGAACTGTGCACAGAGACCCAGGACATCAGTGAATTGTGGTGGACCAAAAACTCACCTCAGTACCTAGAACCCCTAACTGACTAGCATCAGTGTCACATTAGCTCTTCGTCCTATAGCAAAGGTACCAATGATTAGACAACCCAGAACATGCAACTTAGGTTACTCTCAGGAATGGTGGGAATCAAGAACACTCTTTCGTTATATTCTCATACCAGTCCACAACATGGGTAAAGAAAGAGACACAATACTGTTTAAAATATTTATTTTAACACCGTGCTCTAAGATGCAGTATTTTTGCAAACATTGGCAAACATTTAAAATAATACGATCAGCTTTGTTACAATTCCTTAAAACACAGAAGGTAACATCCTTTTATAATGATGGTGGGAACAGGTTATATGGCACCTAGTATGCCACCCTCCATAGCTAGTAACTATGCTTTATAAAATATAGGAGGTCTCTTTGGCTTGAATAGGGGACCCCAAGATCAGCAGAAGTGAATCAGGATCTGCAATAGCTCTGTGTCTCTCTGGAAACGGGCTTCCTTCAGAGTGTCTAAATCATGCATACAGTGTGATATTAAAGACGCCAGGATTTCAGTTAGCTGCAGCTGCGTGCATTTTATGTCTAGTGCATGAGTCGATCAGCCCGAACAACACCGAACAATGTTTTGATAACCTTGGAGGCTTCAGCACGCACTGCGCAGACTAAGGTCAAGCTGTAAGTCTAGCAACATTGAAAACAAGGCATTCTCATGTGAAGTAATGCATGCAGCCCAACTTACAACAACAGTTACATATAGTGTTGTGTGCAAAAGCAACAACAAGGTAAAATGGCGTTTAAACTTGTAACAAGCTTATGCTAACATAGCAATGTGCGCAATTAAGGCCCAGCCCTCACTACACCCTCCCTTGATTGGAACACGCACAGAACGGGGTCAATTTGAAATGCAGAGTTCAAGTTCAAGTGAGACAGAAACAAGTTCAAATTTTGCCAAACAGGAGAATTGGGAGTAGTATTCCGAATCAGCAAAAAAATTCAGTCTACATGACGCAGAATGGGAATTGAGAAAAAAAATTGAGAAAAAATCATGAGTCACAAAACGTGTTTGAAGTTGAAACCACTTCAATCCAAAAGAGTATAAGCACAGTGCATTGCAACTGAATCCAAGAGGAAGTCATTGTTCTCATCTGAAAACATTTCAGCCATCCAATTCAATAAAGGGAAATAACACACATGTTCTTCGACAGCCGAAGTCTCTAGCACCATCAGAGGACAACTCGGGTGTTCTTTGAGAAAATGTGTGCCAAAAAATCATGGTTTGCAGACCATATATTCCAATTACCTAGGACTCCATGTGCCGCTGTGCAGGCTATTATTCCAGTACCAAAACAGTCTAACTCATGAGCAACTACGGGACTCATTAGTAGATCATAATCCGGGTTAGGAGTCACTCTGTTGCAGAGACACAAGTCCAGAGCCCATTCGCATTCACAATCCAGGCAATGGAAGACAGGCTGCACTCATGTAAGGTACGAGAATCGGAAAGATTATCCATACGCCAAACTTAATATAGCCAGTGGGAGCGATCCATAGTAATCAAGCATCCAGTTACGAAGCTAGAGCAGCCAGGGCATGTTGTTGTGGGGTACAGAATGTGCACCCATTTTTGAGCAAGCAAATCAACAGCAGTATACCAGCAGCCAAGGCGAGAATTAATGGTAATCCGCCGAAGAGGCTGGAAAAAATAGAATGAAAAAATGTCGGTATCACACTAAATATAGTTTGGAATGAAGTCACAAGGCCAGAATGTACAATTTTAAAAAAGTGCGCCAAGCCTGTGGTCGATGAGGCATTAAAGATTGTGTGAATCAAAGCCCCAAAATGCAGGGGGATATCAGTTTTTAAAAGGGTATGTACCTCTGTGCGAGTGATTGCCACGTGAAGGACAAATGTTTCACGCGAAGATGTAAGCGCGACTTCTTTTTGAGACAAAAGAGCCCTCATTCGACTCATCTTGTTGAACTTTGCTTTCAAGGTTGAAATGGAAGGCCAGATGGATATATCGAGCTTCCCATGTGGAGGAGGGATTGGCACAATTTAGCAACAGACTACACGTTGGGAAACAGTCACAATGTACGGTATTCCTGCCAGCCTACCACAGCAGTTTTCATTATTCAAAAGCAAATAACTACCGTTTGCTAGCAACGTGAAAGTCGGGGTAATTGCTGGGACAGGATTTCCTTTAAAAATGCATGCTAAATTCAGGGAGTCTGAATTACAAGAGCTGTGCAATTGGATGTTCCTGCAAACTAATGAGTGATCAGGTGTGGAAGTGCAATCTTCCCCTTTCAAATAAACTTCTTTACCCTCCCTCAGGCACCTATAGGTAAATGACAGAGATCAAGCTTCATGGAGATAAGCACTACCTAAAGGTACAAACCTGCCTATGGCATAGTACTTCATCCATGAATCAAATTTAAATAGCGGGAAAGGCAATGTTATTAAACCATGAATGAGTGATACAGCTGAATTTGATCCTGCAACACAAAAAGGCAACGGTTCTAAGTTCTCAATATACAAGAGTGAATATCCTGCAGCCTTCATCAATATGAATTGGTATTTTACGGTCAAATTAAATGGTGAAAATAGAGAAGAAGTATTCATGTAGTCCCAAGGCACTTTACCAGCCTTCAACGTTTGTAATGTCCAAGCAAATTGCATAATGGAATGTAACTGATTTTGACCATGATACAGAACAGACACTTCATCCTGGAAGATATCCTCAACAGATGAAACAATAGTGTCTAAAGTGTAAGTTTGGGAAGAAAGGGTGTTAATGCTGTTATCAACAACTGGAAGCACTTTTTCTAAATTAGCTTGATCTATTTCACGTAATCTAGAAGCCGCTTCAATTTGAGACAAATTCCAAACTTCATTGTAAACAGCTTTTACCCAATGTTTGGCTCTGCCTCCCATAGGGCCCATTACAAAGTCATTCAGATCAACATCTTCAGTTAATTTGGACAGATGGAGTTTGACAGAAGCTAAGGTGGAATATTTGAGCCAGTTCTGACACAATTTGCCTACCGAATAGGTAGTAACAGAATGATCACTTTGAAAAACGGGATCTACTCTCACCTGTGTATAGCCAGGAGTCAGACCCAGAAAATGATGTTGGCATAAATCAGAACTTTTTTGCTATAATAACCAACCTCGGCAATCAAAATTGGAAATGTTAAAAGACACATTCAGCAACAGAAACTGTAATTCACTAAGGGACAAATCTGTATGATTGTACCATGTTGAGTATTCTCCTAAATCAGGAAGAGAGGGAGCATTTAATTTTTTAGAGGTAGCTAATCCAAAGCAGGTTGTCTGTGAAATTGTCAAATTCAAAAATAACATATGGTCCGGGATGAGACATGCACGATGCAAAGCCTCAGTGCCTATTACCTGCCAGTCTTTAGAACCCCAAACAGATTTAGGATCCATCGTATCTTTCCATAGTTCATGACCTCCAACTGCTACTTGGTCAAGAAAGGACTTAGAATATATTACTTTTGTGTGGGTAAGTCTAACTTTGGAAGAGGACTCGCCAGTCATCTTAAAATAAAATGTGTCAGGATTTGATTGATTAAAATCAGTTAAATATGTAAACTTTTTCAAAAGAGTTTTTGAGCTGCCCTCAACAGGAGCTGAACAATGTTCCCAATGTGTGTAATGATTGCCATAGCCATAATGTTGGTAACAAAATAAATCAGTTTAATTGGCTGAGCCTAAATATAAATCTTCAGCATCAAAAGCTGCATAAAATTTCAAATCAGAAAACAGAGCCTCTATAGCCGGGACATCCCAATCATCAGAGTGTATATTTTGTTCTGCCACATCCCCCATTGAAACACATAGTACATTTGTAACAGTAATAACCTCTGTCGGACCATGGATTTGAAATCTGACAGCATCCCATACAATCCCATCTAAAACAGGTCA
The DNA here is from genome assembly GCF_964263255.1 of Lissotriton vulgaris. Lineage (NCBI taxonomy): Eukaryota > Metazoa > Chordata > Amphibia > Caudata > Salamandridae > Lissotriton > Lissotriton vulgaris. Next base: position 293,257 of record NW_028254758.1, read on the forward strand.
AGCAGTCACATTAATAAAAGTCTGGTCCCTCTTCATGATGTGAGACGGGGAGTGGAATGCTAAAGTTCCATCAATTAACCGAATTGAAGTTCTTTCTTTAACATAGTGTCCATTCACAAAATGGAAAAATACACCACAAATATAATCAAAATGAACAAAAAAATTGAAAAAAGCAGTAGCCAAATGTGAGTCCAAGAGGGTATCAAAAAGTTTTTCTTAAACCAAACAGCAAAAATCTAAATTTTTGATGGGGACTTTGATGCAACAGAGTCAATGCCAAAAGAAAAGCGTGACTGGTAAACTGCAGATGTTTACAAATCAGGCATCGACAAGTCTGTAGGGTAGGTATACTCTGTCTCATTAAGGGGATCACCAGCCGGTGTATTCAATAAAGGATCAGTAACCATAGGCATTTCGATGGCCATGTCAGGCCTGGTGGTACTCTGTGAAGCCAAAAATTTTGCAGCATCAATGGACAAGAGACCGCTGGAGTCATACTAAGAAGAATCAGCCAACTCACTGTAATTTGACATGGTCAATGGAGATGTATCTGTTTTCCTTGCGACCAGGAAGTGGTTGTAAAATGACTGTTCTTGTAACCTGCATCAAGCACAGGAACTGATGCACGATATGAGGGGCCGATCTCCTTCTTGTTCTCCACCTTCTCTCGGACCTGATCACCAACTCGGGGTAGCCAGCCAACTACCGGAATCTGAAGAGCAGCATCAGATGTGGAGGGCAAATGTTCCATTGTAAGACTGTCTCTGGTCTTTTGTAGGTCCTGTAACACAGTACAATGTTCATCTACGTCAAAGGATGCGGCAGACGCCACCATGTCTAGACCCTCAAGGTCCGAAACAAACAGTTTGATTCTAAAGAGCATTTCGTATGCGGTCCGCCCACCCAGAGACCTTCTAGGGAGATTAATATGTGCACGCTGCACGCTATTGAGATGGGCTAGCCAGTTCCAGCCTGTACTTAAGACCCTAGCTGTCAAGGATTGCTTTAAGTCACGGTTCATATTCTCCACAACTGAATTGCCCTCAGGCCTGTATAGAGACGAAAATTTGACTTGGACCCCCAATGAATGCATGGCATCCTTGTAGGCCTTAGAGGCGAATTCTGGACCCTGTCCGAATGAAAGGTACCACATGCAAAAATTCCCATAAAGACATGCAAATCCCTGATTACAGTGCGGGCATCAGTACTCCTTTGTGGCCACACTCAAACAAAGCGTGTGTACAAATCAACTGCAACTAAGATGTACTTATACACAGTATCAGAGGAGAAAGGACCGCAGGGATCTAAATAAAGACACCCAAGCGGTTTATTAGATATGTAGAACTGTGTCTGGGGCGGGCACGCAGCATTTGAAGGTTTAATTTGCTGGCATATGTCACAATGAAGAACATATTCACGATCTATTTGTACAACCCATGCCACCAGTAACACTGTTGTAAGAGAGATACAGTAGCAGACACGCCGGAGTGAGCCGAGGCCATACCCTCGTGAGCCGCTGTTATCAAAGCCTGCCTGCAGTCCGCGTTCGGAATAAACCAGTCACCAACTTTGTTAATTCTCACATAGGGAACTTTATCACGACTTTAAAGATAAAAGTATTTAGAAGGGAAACCTCTGGGGAATTACCTCCCTTCTCTGTTGCGGAAATAGCTGCCAAGATGTCCTCATCAATCTTACTTTTAGAACATGTAATTGCTGCGACTAAGTATGTTTGCCACTCACACATGCATATGTCTCTGTAGAAATGTTGTATTTCTATCTAGGACCCTAATTCGATATTCCCGATGTATGCCCTTATGTGGTTATAACAAATAATATCCTTATAAAGGCATAGGAATCATATCCATATTTAGTAATAGCCCATGCAGTCCAAAACACGGCAAGGCTACTCCCATAGACTCCTAGAAAGCACAACGGGTTCTTTAAACAAACCAAGCCTCTAGCAGCCCGGGAATTCCCCCTGCTTTTGTTTTGATTTGCACAAGAACTCCTGGAGTCCAGAAAGAACTGTTAGTTCTTAGTGACGTCTTATGTCCAACCTTACGTCAAACCCGGCACCTTTCAGGTATAAATATACCAACGTTGCCTTAAGCGAACAAACGGTATTTGGGAGCAGAGCGACGTTCTACTTGCCCAAGAGTCCAGCTGTTGCTAGAGCCAAAGAAAAATGCCCCTCCCTTCGACGCACTGAGAGAGACGCTGTCTTTTTCTCCAGCTGAAAAAATCCAGCTCCGGTGTTCCCAAGTCACCCTCGCGGGTTGTTGGGAGATCGAGTCCTGAGAAGCGAGATACAAGACCTCTTTCATTCTATAACCAAGGTACGGAGCTGATTGAAACCTTAGAGAGAATTCTTGATTCCAATTCTTAACTTAAAACTGCAACTTACTTACTCCTTCCCACGTATTAGGCTTAGGTCAGGTACACCGGGGTAGGCGTATCTTAGAAGCACCAGTTGAGTTCGTAATATATATATTTTATCCATTTTAAAGTATCATATGGCTAAGAAACCATATCAATGCTTTTACAGTATTATTTCATAAAACTACTTTTACTGTACGCACTTTACTTCATAATAAGTATTGCAATTGTGGCAATTCATTTCTCTTGCATGAGAAAGGAGACTGCTCAATAAAATAACACCTTTTATTGAAAACGCCCGTCTCTCTATTTCTCTGCACTTTGGTGAAATTAAGCATGCACGATTGACTGAGTGAAACGGTTGTCTATTGTTTTCACACGACTCTAGAGATATACTCTTTATTCTGAGGGAGCAAAGTTGTCATGTTTATGCGATTATCAGAAACGAATCCCTTCTTGTCTAAATCAGGACGGTTATCCCTTTCCTGAACATTCGAGAAAGTTTCTAGTGACCTCTGAGAAAGCTGGCAAAAACTAATGAAGTCTAGCATAGTCAGTAGAGACCTAGATGACCTCAGTCCTATGTCTACACTGCTGTTTATAATATTCCAATGCACAGAGCCTATTGGGAATATAGGAACTACACTACATGGCGCCCAACATTTGGTAAGGCGATAATCTAACGCAAGATACTAGAGTAACTCAGTCGTGCTTTTCACACAGACCCCTTTCTCCCGTAAAAACTCCAATAGACGTCTGGAGTGGGTGAAAGGTTAATATCCGCCGAAACGTAGTAGGATGAGAATCCTATGTATTAGTTTTTGGTATAGTCAGTGTTGAAGGATACAGTGTTCCAAAATATTGTGCACCTAATCTTTGTTTCCTTGAAACTTGCTCTGCAACAAAAAAATTTTTAGTCAATAAAATGACGGAAAGTGAAGAAGAAAGAGATAGAGAAGCATTAGCGACACAAGTCTCCAGCAAGATGACCCGAATGCTATAATCATTCCGGTCAATATAAGAAAAACTATAACTCTTAAACTTATAGAAAATGGACTATCACCAAGAGGTGGTACGGTCATATTCGTGATAGAGGCACATGAGTATCGCAGACAGAGGTATTCTATTCATGGATACATTTTCCAGCAGCACACGCTGTGACAAAAGATTTCCACTATTACAAAATAGAGGAACCTCCGGATGCATACACTCCTTTCGAGGATGTTGAAATCCCACTAACTTACCAAGAGCACCTGCTCTGGTTTAAAACATCAAAATCACATCACCAGGCACGGTCCACTAGGTAGACCAGGAGCCACGTGGCGGGTTCTAGCCAGCTACACACCACACCCAGACATTGAAACAATGTCAAGCAAAGAACTCCTAGTTAAACTAAAAGAATTAACAAAGGCATATAGAGAATTAGTTCAATTGGCAAGGGACGATATAAAGTACCTTCAGAAATTGAAGGAGACAGATATAACAGACCAACCATTTGAACTTGCCAGAATCATAGAAAAATCCTATGAAGAACTCGGAAGAGATAGTTTGGGTGGAAAACCAATAAAACCCCAACTAACTGAAAATCCTGAAAAAACATTTATTAAATATAATCCAAACACTCCAAAAAAGAGTTGGGATGGTAATAAACAATCCACTCCCAAGGAAAAACTCTTCCAGTCCAGAGGAAGGTGTCCTCAACGGAGAGAAAGATCTCCTGGACGAGGAGGCAAGTCTCCCCAAAGGGAACCCTCTGAGAAAAGATACAACCTTCGAGATAGGGATAAATTGGGAAAACCTGATAGATATCAAGATATTGATACACGTCCCTCTCGATCTTTTCAGACTTCCTCACAGAAATCGGAAAGAAGAGGACGGTCAGAACACAAAGAAAAGCATGTCAAGTCCAAAGACCAGGAACCTGCTCATCAAAGTAAAAAATTACATTATCCAAATAAGAAGGTAGCAAGTATTAAAATTAAACATGCCGAGGATTCTGAGGACACAACTGAAAAATGGAGAGTGGGCCCAGACAATGCTAGACAGCGCAGCAGAAGTGACCATAGCTTGCAAGATCCTGATAAATCTTCTGGAGACAGTGGACACGAATGAATACATTCAGGTGGAAACTGCAGACACGCGAGTTAGTGTGCCCCATAAACTATATGAAATAACATTACGTATAGAGGGAGATAAAACTAGGAAAACAAAAGGTCTCTTTTAGGAGAATCTATCTAAAGGCTATGACATCCTGTTAGCTGAAAAAGACTGGCCACCAGAGTTTGTCAGGGAGTGCCCTCATGGCGAAGAAATGATTATGCCTGCCTTCTCAAATCATCTTCCAATTCATAAAAAATACACATTCGCAAGAAAATGAGCAGTGGCCCAAGCCCCTGCATTATACAAAAATCATGTAGGATGGGATGAGGACTCTCCTCCCCACAGAATCCAGTTAAAAAAATCAACCCACTGCACAAAGGCAGTACCCAGTAAACAAGAAGCTAAAAAGCAAGTCAGGGAGATCTTAGATCAACTTGAATATCAAGGGGTGATTGAAACATGCACCTCACAAATGAACAATCCTTAGTTTCCTGTCTCCAAGTCAGACGATTCATATCGTCTAGTTTTGGACTACAGACATTTAAACTCCTGCTGCATAACTTTTGCAGTGCAAAACGCACATAGTGCAGCACTACTGAACAACATCGTGCACAAAAAATATAAAACGACATTAGATATCTCTAATGGATTCTGCTGTCAAAACATTGCACCTGAAAGCAGGTATTTGACCGCTTTCTCAATATTGGGATTGCAAAAACAATTTTGTCGACTCCCACAGGGATTCAAGAATAGCCCAGGAATATTCTCAGCAAGGGTAACAGAGTTACTACAAATATACGATGATGAGGCATTATCCTATGTCGATAACATCTATCTTACAGACGATGACCTGAAGACTCACTTAAAAAGAGTGAACACCATAATACTTGGGTTTGTATCAGAGGAATACAAATTCAACTTTAAAAAGTCAAGAATTGCCCATCTAACAGTCCTATTTTTAGGATATGAATTATCAAGTGAAGGCAAAAGCCTGGCAGACAACTTCCTAGAGAAGTGTGCAGTACTCCAAGCACCAAAAACGCTGAAAAATTTACAATCAATACTAGGCTTCCTGAATTTCGGTAGAACATACATTCTAAATTATGCAGAGAGGGTTAAACCTCTCTATGAATTAATAAAACCTGATTTCAAACCAATAAATTGGACTCAGAAACACACAGAAAATTTAAGATTATTACAAAGAGACATGTTAACTAAAACAAAATTTCAAACTCGCGAAAACGTACACAACCTTGTAATCCGAGTCATCCCAGGAAGATGCGGGTTCACGTACCTGACCTCTAATGGAGAGGAAACGGTACCAATAGCTCACAGATCACACTTGTACACACAAGCTGAAATCAAATTCAGCTCAACTGAAAAAATTCTAATAGCGGTTCAAACTGCTGTAGCAAAAGAAAGAGCCCTAGCCCAAGGCAAAAGAATATCTGTTTTTTCAGCAAAATCAGCCCTTGAGGCATTAACAAGTCCACGCAATCTGAATGCAGTGGCATTAGATCCAAAATGGATACAATGGGAAATACTAATTTGATCCGAAAATGAAAAAACTAAACGATCTAGAATACGAACAAAAATATCCTCTGCCAATCGAAATTCTGCCTCTCAAACAATATACCTGTATAATCTATATGGACAGATTTGCACACCATTACGATGTAGAGAAAAAATCCTACAATGCAGCGTGCGTGATTGTTAAAGGTCGCTGGCGCTCTGGTAAATTCAGACCGATGATTACCAAAACTGAATCACTCAGAAACTGTTCAGCTCAGCGAGCTGAAATAAGATCTTTAAAGATGGCTCTTGAAAACGCCGATCGCGAATTCCCCACACTGATAGTGTGCGATTCGCATTACTGCATCAAGATATACAATAGTGACATGCAGACATGGAGCAAAAATGGTTACAAAGATTACACAGGTGCCACAATAAAGCATCAAACGCTTTGGGAACAAGTAGTTCTTTTGCAGAAAGAACTCCGAAAGACTCACGTGATACATACACTGAGTCATCAATGTGATGGCGTTTTTGTTGCAGCGAATTCATTGGCTAACAGAGTCACAGCGGCAGTGGTTCAACCGGCTTCCGTAGCCACAAAAAAGCGTTCTAAAAAACACATAGACGGAGAAACCATGCTGGCAGTAAAAGCGTTGTTAAAAGGTGATTATGCAGCATTACCTCTCAACTATCCACTCAGTAACACATACATAATTGATGCAAACTCCGTTCCTTTTGCTCAAATCCCTGGAGTGGGGATAGAGTAATTTCAAACACGAACCGGAGAATCTTCTTGATACAAGAAGCGGACATGGGATTGGGTCTAAGGCACCAAGAGATCTTGAAATCTCTGATAGAATTACAATCAAAATACTGGTGACCGGGAATGAGCGTAGAAATTTACAATTTTGCAATGAATTGTGAGAACTGCAACAGAGATCGCAGTTGTGAACCGGACGAGACACCAGCCCAGACACTACTATTAGACAGCATCAGGCTATCTATGCGCAGAGCCTATTGGGAATATAGGAACTATCTATCTATGCGCAGACGTCCGGACAAATGCGGTCCCATAATTATTAAGACTTGATTCACTAAAGATGTCGCCCTAGCGCTCGGCTGACGCCAGAACTGTTATAAAAGATTTGCGAGTCTTTTTATCGGCACATACGCAATTGGCATGCTACATTCTGACCAGGGTCCTGCGTTTAGCTCTCGAGCTTACAAAGAGGCCATGACCAGCATGGGCATTGCATTGCAGTACTCTTCTCCCTTCCATTCTGAGGGAAATGTGGTAGTGGAAAAACAAAACGTGACATAAAGCAATCTATAACAGCGAGGGTATTAGGTTCGGGTGACGGGTGGGTCAAACATCTAATAAGTGTCCAATGTAGTCTTAATAACATGCCAAGAAATTCTCTAGGAGGTATCAGTCCGTATGAGCTTTTGTTTGGTACTAGAATGATTATCCAGGATTTGGATCGTCAAAATTCAGTGGCAGAAGAAAAAACTTTTGATATCAAAGATCGTTTGGCTGTTTTACTAGACTTGAATGAAACAAGAAAGAGTCTAAGTAACATAAAGTTTAAGCCAACAACCATTGAAGAACCACCTGTCCCAGCAAGACCCGTCTGGATTCCAAAGATTGGGGATCTGGTCAGAGAAAAAATCGCGGTGAAGAAGGAATTTGGGCCTTCTTACAGAAAAGCAGTACCTGTCTTAGCTGTCAGCGGAACAAGATCAGTAGTACTACCGCCACTTGCTGGTTAAAAGGAAAACAGAATTGTTTCCATCGACCTGGTGAAACCACAAACATGTGGCCAATAATAAATAGCAGGCCCAGTGGACTCCAAGAAATAGCAGAAGACCAAACTTTGCTACAATCCAAGAGGTTCAAACTGAGAGACTAATCACATTTGATAAACCTGAAGTAAATAAAAAAGGACTATGCAACAAAGCCATTGAACTTGTGCCTCTTGAAACCCAAATTGCTACAATTCATGATGATACACCAATCTACAACGATGTAGCCTCAGACTATACAAATGTAACAAAAGAAAATGCAAAGATCAATGGAAATCCGGAAGCAATCCCACCAATTGACAGAACTGCATCTGGCTACTTTATCAACTTTGATGACTTTTCCGATGATCCAAGTGAACATGGAGACAAGCCAGCAACAAAAACTGTCAAAGAAAAAATAACCGAGCTTTTTCACCAACTAAAAGAAACATATCTGATTTCACCATGGATTGAATTTTGGACTGTTTTAGGTGTACTTTTCCTCCTGCTTTGGCTTATCATGGTTTTATGCTTGGGTAAATTCATTGATGGAAAATATAGTACAATGGACACAGCAAGTCAGAACATCAACTTGGTCCTAAAGTCTCACAGATCCTCTCACATCGAGAAAAGAGAACTATCATCAGTGAACATCACAGCCAATCCAATAGCTGGTGGTATAGCATGGGACAGAACTGACTATGAAATATATGGCCCGATTGAGCTCTTGAAGTAACCACACCAGTTTAAGGTTTCCTTAAGTGACTTTGTGATACCAAGTTCTTTCTCTGATGATTGGGACCTTGAAAATATTAATAATATGGTATCAGATTTAGTAATGTCAGCTAAATTTACAGAACATGATTATTTACAGGGTTCATCAAATTATGAAGAATTATACTGTTACAATCACTATGGTCATCACTATTTGCATAAATCTGCTCAACCTAGAAATGTTTTTACTTATAATCAATGGGAACATTGTCCAACTCCACCAAAAGGAAGTTCAAAGACATTTTATGAGAAATGTCCATACTTCTCAGGGGTTAACAACAGTGATCCAGAAACGTTTTATTTTAAAATGTTAAATTAGACATGAATGAAAACAATGTTGACTATTACTAAATTGATGTATTCTGAAAATTTTTATGACAAAATGTCAACATTCGGTTTTGAATTTTGGAAAAACAACATTGAAACAAAAACCATTTGGGGAACAAAAGACTGGCAGGTACAAGGTCTAGAATCATTATTTAGAGCCTGCATGATCCCAGAACAAATAATATTCCTGAATGATACCATTCAACAAACTACTTGTCTTGGTTTAGCTAAGATAAAAGACTTAAATAAACCATCTATCCTGAAGCCCATACCTGATAGCAATAGTACTATGGATGTGGAAATAGACGTATCCCATATTTTCCACCAAAACAGAACAAATCCTGATTGGAAAAAATGGTTGATCTGGCCCACAGACACAAATAATTGTCAAGAGAGATTCCTGAACAAAAGACAGGGGTTCAAACTGACCAGGCCAGACCCAAGATATTCCCAAAGACAACATCCAGGGATAGTTACAACATACAGTGTAGGAGGGAAATTATGCCTTGAGTGGCTACAGAAATCCACACTGGCTGAAATTAAGCAACACTTAACTTTACTTAAAGAAGGTGCTGACTTGCGAGATTTCATAATGGGACCTCGCAAACAGCGTCAAAAACGTTTCATAGCGGCCGGTATATACGCTGCATACAGCTAAGCTTGGAAAGTAGTGCAAATTGAAACAGCAGAAAAAATACGAGAAATTGATCGTATAAATTTGGCAAAATCACTTTCTGTAGCGGACAATGGGTTAACGACTCTGTCCTCCAGAATATATTCACTGGACAGCATTGTGTCATCTGCCTTTGATATAATAGAGCAAGACTTACTAATGTTACAACATGGTCAGTCCCAATTGCGTTCTATTGTACAGCTAGGCTGGACGTTGCAAAACCTACGTTCAGGCTACGTGCAATGGCGTCTAATCAACATAACGTTATTATTTTCTATCTTTAACCTTACTGATAAACAAATCAGATTGGCACAAAACGGAGCAGACTATACGATTCTGAGCATTGAAAAACTTGAGAGATTACCATTGACAATGTCAGAGAGACCTGTCATTGAATGGATAATACACGAAACAATTACAATTCCGATAACAGCTTTCCAGTTTAAATATTGCAAAGAATATATACCAGCAGGCCAGTATGAAAGGTTGGGTAAAGGATAAATCAAATCAACCTGGGATTTACCTTACACACATAAATGTTATAGTGAAGGGAAAAAGGAGGTATTCCTTAGTGGTAATAATTGTAAAAAATCAGTAAGCGGTACACTTCTGTGTCAAGGTATTAACTTGCATGGAGCCTGCAAAGGGTCTTCAAATAACCTTTCATGTCACCTGCAAGGCACTCCTGCAACACAGATAGAGCCATTTTTCAAACAGCTTTCCAACGGTAGCTACGTTTTAATAAGTTATCACAGCTGCTTATCTCCTATCTCACAACTGTGACGGCCAGGGCCATTTGCTGTATGCAAGTATTGTATCCAAACAGCAATCCAGACATGGAGGCGGCAATATGGCCTTATGTGAATATCTCTTCTATTCGAATTGATACTTTAAGCAGAATGAAGTCTATTCTTTTACAGACTACTGTGCCTTTGACCTTGTCCAAAGAAACATATGATCTGCAAGTTGCAAAGACAGCGGCAGAGATACATACCCTTTTATCGACAAATTGCACCGTGCATTTCGTAGAAATGTTATGTCAAATTTTAAACATGTCTGATACCAGTGGCATTGCACATGTTTTTAAGACAATTTTTTCGGGACTGTTAACACCATTTGAAACTGTTCTGGGCATCTTCCCGAATTTTGTCTATTCTGACTTGGGCGGCCTACCTTTAATTTTGGGACTCATAGCAGGAATTTTATTTTTGTTCCTTCTGCTCCGAAATGGCAAGCCAAGCCACAGACAAAGCTCCAGCAACGATGGAAGAGACGATCCTAGCAATACGCTACCGAGACAAAATCACTAAGGTCCTCGATTAGCCCGGCTAAGAGATCTGAGTACAAATTGGCTTCTTTAATTCAGACCAATCTGGCAGGATTGCATCTTACCTGTGCTTCAATGTCTGCTATGCAGAGAAGAATGCGTGCTGGACGTCTGTCTTACACTACCATCAGCAGTACCAATGGATATCAATACTTTGCTTTGTCCAGTAACGACTCATGCAACGTGTTGTCCCCAGCGGCTACCTATTCTGATGACGGCATTCGTTGAGACTTCACCATTATGAGTAGGTGGCGGTGAAGTACGAGAGGAAAGCAGCACCAAACAGGTACAACCTTCAGTGAGCATTGCTGATCCAAACATCGATGATAGCAATCACGCTCACAACTGCACAGTTACAGTATTTACCAACTTGGTCGAAATTTCACCTGATGTTGTAGACCAATTTTTTGCAAGCCTGTCTGATATGATGTTCTTCCCTGAACAACGAGAATAATTCTTAAAAAAATAAAAAAACGACAAGCACACAGCGTTCCCTGAACTCTGAATTCGGCCTTCAGTTCTGTTAAACAAAGCAACTGAAAACATTTGGAACTATTTCTTCCCTTGAAAGCAAAATTATTTTTCTTTCACATCAAAAATATTTACCATTTTCTTCGGCACATGGTACTCTGCTTAAAGTAGAACTATTCTTAGAGAACAGAGCTTCTATTTTTAGAGACATTAGAGACAATATTTTACCTCAGCCTCTAGCACTTGTACAGTATTGTATAAATATGTGATGAAATGGTTACAGAGCCATTTCATGTGTAATTTTCGCAAATCATTCAGCTGATATATATATGCGTTTAACTGAATGATAACCCTGCTTGAAAAACGTAAGTACCAATACTCATTTTCGTGTATAAACCATACACCATTTCAAAAGCAATTTATGTATTTTGGGGTGGGTTGAAAAACACACATGCATCGTATGTTTAATATTGCTTATTATTTTTAGTAATGATGGACATTAATACGTGGAGTGCGTGTTGTATTTCTATCTAGGACGCTAATTCGATATTCCCGATTCATGCCCTTATGTGGTTATATAACAAATAATATCCTTATAAAGGCATAGGAATCATATCCATATTTAGTAATAGCCCATGCAGTCAAAAACACGGCAAGGCTACTCCCATAGACTCCTAGAAAGCACAACGCGTTCTTTAAACAAACCAAGACTCCAGCAGCCCAGGGATTTCCCCCTGCTTTTGTTTTGATTTGCACAAGAACTCCTGGAGTCCAGAAAGAACTGTTAGTTCTTAGTGACATCTTACGTCCAACCTTACGTCAAACCCGGCACCTTTCAAGTATAAATATACCAACGTTTCCATAAGCGAACACACGGTGGTTGGGAGCAGAGCGACGTTCTACTTGCCGGGAGCCCAGCTGTTGCTAGAGCCAAAGGAAAACGCCCCTCCCTTCGACGCACTGAGAGAGTCGATGTCTTTTTCTCCAGCCGAGAAAATCCAGCTCCAGTGTTCCCAAGTCACCCTCGTGGGTTGCTGGGAGATCGAGTCCTGAGAAGCGAGATACAAGACCTCCTTCATTCTATAACCATGGTACGGAGCTGATTGAAACCTTAGAGAGAATTCTTGATTCCGATTCTTGGCAAAAACCTAACTTAACTTAAAACTGCAACTTCCTTACTCCTTCCCACGTATTAGGCTTAGGTCAGGTAAACCGGGGTAGGCGTATCTTAGAAGGACCAGTTGAGTTCGTTAGTCAATGTTTTTATGTATATATATATATATATTTTATCCATTTTAAAGTATCAAATGGCTAAGAAACCATATCAATGCTTTTACAGTATTATTTCATAATACTACTTTTACTGTACGCACTTTACTTTATAATAAGTATTGCAATTGTGGCAATTAATTTCTCTTGTATGAGAAAGAAGACTGCTCAATAAAAAAACACCTTTTATTGAAAACGCTCGTCTCTCTATTTCTCTGCACTCTGGTGAAATTAAGCATGCACGATTGACTGAGTGAAACGGTTGTCTATTGTTTTCACACGACTCTAGAGATATACTCTTTATTCTGAGAGAGCAAAGTTGTCATGTTTATGCGGTTGTCAGAAACTAATCCCTTCTTGTCTAAATCAGGACGGTTAACCCTTTCCTGAACATTCGAGAAAGTTTCTAGTGACCTCTGAGCTAGCTGGCAAAAACTAATTAAGTCTAACATAGTCAGTATAGACCTAGATGACCTCAGTCCTACGTCTACACTGCTGTTTATGTTATTCCAATGCGCAGAGCCTATTGGTAATATAGGAACTACACTACAGAACCATTGATGTTGTTTGTTACTGCCCTACATTATAATGATACAGCCTTTCAACGGTTCACTTACTTTAGAATGACTGATACAGAGAGTAGGTATGTCATTGGGGAGACACTAATCTCACACGTTTCTATTGTGCAGCCTTTGTACTCATATTGACTTGTCTGGCATACCACATGTTTTTTTATTGTGATTTGTTGCCCAGTGCAGATGATGTGGTTCCATTCATTCACACAGAGTAAAGTGGCAAATTCCTACTCACTGATGTTCTGTAGCTACTGCTATTCACAGATTACTGAGGGAATGTCAGTGTGGGAAATAATTAGCTATATGTTGCAGAACGTTGTTCCCACTATGTGCACACGACACACAGGCCCAGATATTTGGGATTGTTACACTGTGCAGTGCAGCAAGTCACCTACCTGTGCCACACTGCATCACTGAGAAAGGGCAGTTGTGAACAGAATTTTGGCCATGCAGTGCATTGCTGTCCTTTCACCCTGAACTGGCACACAATTGGCCACCTAGCACAAACACAAGCACACTTACACCAGGGTGCAATGGTGCTTGCATTGCTTGCGGGACTACACACCTTCCTGCACATGATGATCCTTAAATGGCATATTCGTTTATGCCTGTGTGCTACGGTAAGCAGCACACATTGGAAGCTCTAGTGACTTGGATGACTTAAGTTATTTGTCCTTGCTACAAATCACCTGGGAAAAACCTATTTATATAATGCGTTTCCAGGTTTACCTGGTATGGTATACATGACATGCGTAATCTACCATGAGAGTTACAAGGAGACACCCACACAACACCCATGGAACCTCTCCCTTACACACAGTGATGCCACACTCCATTTTGCATAGTGTTGCATTGCTCCAAATGTTTACACCTTTCAAAGGCACACAAAGTAACTTTGCGTGTCTTTACATGTCTGACTAAGGTTTTGCATCACACATGCACCATGGTGCAAGTATGAGGCACACCACTCATACGTATGGCTCTAGCTACGTCGACTGAAACAGAGATG